>NW_027507903.1:300558340-301103340 GCF_037356315.1 Lithobates pipiens
GAACAGGGAGATGCTTGTTTACTTTACTTCCTCCACGTGAGAGGATCGCGGGCATCCCTGTGACGATCGAGCCACGGGACCTGCAATCGGACTCACCGAGGTCCCAACTGGCGTCTGCACACACACGATGGCATGGCGGCAAATTTAAAGGGACATACCTGTATGCCCATTTGCCTGTCTGTGCCCTTCTGCCAACGTACATCGGCGTGCGCCGGTCGGGAAGTGGTTAAGCATTCTTAAAATCGCTGCTTCTGAAAAAATGCCCATACCCAGGTCCCCATACACTTTTTAGGGCAATAACTTGCATATAAGCCTTTTGTCAGAAACCATGAATCGGACCGAGACAGAAGTACAGTCAAATCACACTTGTTTAATAATAAAAAAAATGGAATGGATAATCAGACAAGCCAAAACGTCAGGGAGCCAGAGAACAGTGTAGTAGAAACAGCAAGCAGGGTCTGGAGAGAATGTCAGCCAAGCAAATCTTTAACAGAAACACAGGAGAGAGTCTCTAGAGATGTGACCAAGGCGAAGGCAGAGATCATCTGGACTGGATGGTTTAAGTAGGCAGGACTGATGAGCAGGATATCATCAACAGGTGAGTCACTGTGGAGAGATAGGAGCTAGCAATTAGCCGACAGCTGAGCGGCCAGCTTTGAGAAGGAAGGGCTGAGCCCTGACACCTTTAAAATTAGCACTTTTGATTTTTCATGTTCGTCTCCCATAGACTTTAATATTGTGCGCATGTTCACACAAATTTTTTGCCTTTGCCTTTTTGCCATAATAATTTACTATTTATCTATTTACTGTGAAGTTACTGGTTTGAAGTTATAACTGTAAACTTTAGTAATTTGTCTATTAAGCCACCTGCTTGACTACAGTTTTTGAAACTATAGTAAATTACCTTAAAAACAAAATATAATATTTATTTGTATATTACTTACTTATGGTAATTAACACACTTGCCACCCAGGCCAATTCTGACACTTCTCTCCTACGTGTAAAAATCATAATTTTTTTGCAAGAATTTACTCAGAACCCCCTAACATTATATATATTGTTTTAGCAGAAACCCTAGGGAATAAAATGGTGGCCGTTGCAACTTTTTATGTCACACGGTATTTGCACAGCAATTTTTCAAAAGCTTTTTTTGGGGGAAAAAACAGTTTCATGAATAAAAAAGAAAAACCACTAAAGTTAAGCCAATTTTTTTGTATATTGTGAAAGATGAAGTTATGCAGAGTAAACAGATACTAACATGTCACACTTTAAAATTGCGCACACTTGTGGAATGGCACTCAACTTCAGTACTTATAAATCTTCATAGGCGATGCTTTAAATTTTTTTGCAGGTTACATGTTTAGAGTTACAGAAGAGGCCTAGTGCTAGAATTATTGCTCTCGCTCTAATGTTTGCAGCGTATGTAATCTGTGTGTATCTGGCTCTGATACTAGCCAGTGCCTCACCAACCACTAACCTCACCGCACATCCCTGATGCAGATAGGTGCTCAGAGAAACAGAGAAGCTGCTTCTTATCTGACAATGTTTTTTTCCTATGGATTTATTAAGAGGATTAACTTTGTTTAAAAACTGGAACTGCCACATATACACACAATTTGCATAAATGGAACACAGAAACAGAGCAATTATAGAATTTGAGGCAAGCAAGCAACTGACTCAAGAACTGAACTGACAGCACTATATGCAATACATTGACAGAACTAGGCCATACATCCTGAGTTAAAAGCACAGTAAATGACTGGAGCTAAAAAAGACATGGAAGACTAGAAGGCTAGATTAAGCTATTGGAACCTGTGCTAAGTCTGAAGACTTGTGGACAAATTACTTGAATATACTAATATGCTAAGCATAGCATGGACATTCTAAACTGGAGTATAAAACAAAGGGAACATGCAAGCAGTTCTGGAAGCAAAGTACAATTGTATATGGGTGTAAATGTATGAGTTGGTGACCTATGTATAATTGAAGTTTACTGTGTGTTTACTGTGTGTGCCATGTAGGGATGAGCCGAACATCCCCGGTTCAGTTCGCACCAGAACCTGCCAATGGACCGAAAGTTTGCGTGAACTTTAGAACCCTGTTAAAGTCTATGGGACTCGAACGTTCAAAATGAAAAGTGCTAATTTTAAAGGCTAATATGCAAGTTATTGTCCTAAAAGGTTTTGGGGACCCAGGTCCTACCCCAGGCGACATGTATCAATGCAAAAAAAAGTTTTTAAAAACGGCAGTTTTTTTGGGAGCAGTGATTTTAATGATGCTTAAAGTGAACCTTTAAATATCGCACATGGGGGGTGTCTACAGTATGCCTGTAAAGGGGTGCGTGTTTCCCGTGCTTAGAACAGTTCCTGCACAAAATGACATTTTTAAAGGAATAAAAGTAATTTAAAACTGCTTGCGACTTTAATGTAATGTCTGGTCCCAACAATATGGATGACAATTAGTGAGAAAAGGCATGGGTACCCCACCCCCCCAGTCCATTATCAGGCCCTTTGGGTCTTGTATGGATATTAAGGGGAACCCCCCGCACCGAAATTTAAAAAAGGAAAGGCGTGGGGCCTCCAGGCCCATATACTCTGAACAGCAGTATGCAGGTGGAGCAAACACGACAGGGACTGTAGGTTTGTTGTTAAGTAGAATCTGTTTGTAATTTTGAACTAGTACATTTTTAAAGTGTAGCTCCAGCAAAAAAAATCTATTTTTAAGCTTTTTGGAAACCATAGGGAAGGGTTATCACTCGTGTAACATTTGTTTTGCTGTCTGTGCACCTCTTCAGAAGATTTCACCTCACTTTCTGTCCCAATGACAAATGTTTTTTGAAAATGTTGGGTTTTTAGTGAAAAAAGGATTGGTGATAAAGCATCAGTGGAGAGGAGACAGGTTTTCCCATATTAACTCTTACAGGAGAGAATTTCCCTTCCTAGGAGTAGATTTCATCTTACTTCCTGTTGTCTCCTTCCGTTTGCAAGTAGGAGTCGTTTGTAAGTTGGATGTTTGAAAGTAGGGGTCTGACTTATATTCTGTACAGAAATTTGGGCCTTAGGTGTTGGTGTTGCAACAACACTGTAAGCCCTCACAGTTACTCATGGTGGGCCCTGGAACGCCCGGTTGTGAACTAATATATCAAGAATTGTAATTACATGCAATTGTTAAACAGTGATAGAAAAACTGGGCCTTTGGTCATGGTGGTGGTGGTGCTGGTGCCACAACACTGTAAGTTCTCACATTTACTCTTAGTAGAACGGGCCCTGCTGTGAAATATTATATCAACAATTGTAATTACATGCACCTGTTGAACATGGGCAGAAAAATTGGGGCTTTGGTGGTGGTATTGCCACAACACTGTAAGCCCTCACAGTTACTCTTGGTGGGAGCAGGAATGGGCCCTGCTGTGAAATATTAGATCAAGAACTGTAATTACATGTCCCTGTTGAGCAGGGGCAGAAAAATTGGGCTTTAGGCACTGGTGCCACAACACTGCAACACCTGACAGAAACTCTAGTTGGAGTGCAGGAATGAGCCCTGCTGCAAAGTATTGCATCAAAAATTGTAATTACACGCCCCTGTTAAACAGGGGCTGAAAAATTGGGCCTTAGACACTGGTGCTGGGGCCACAACACTGCAACCCCTCACAGATACTCTAGTCGGAGCACAGGAATGAGCCCTGCTGCAAAGTATTGCATCAAAAATTGTAATTACACAACCCTGTCAAACAGGGGCTGAAAAATTGGGCCTTAGGCACTGGTGCTGGTGCCACAACACTGCAACCCCTCACAGATACTCTAGTTGGAGAACAGGAATGAGCCCTGCTGCAAAGCATTGCACCAAAAATTGTAATTACACACCCCTATGAAACAGGGGCTGAAAAATTGGGCCTTAGTCACTGGTGGCGGTGCCCAGAGCCAAAAATGTTCTTACAAGCTATCTGTCAGGGCTGGCATAGCCCTTCTTCCTCTGGGCTGGCTGCTCAGCTGTCGGCTAATTGCCAGCTCTCTTCTCTTTTCACAGTTACCAACTGTTCCCGATGATGCTCGTCTGAACCTGCCTATTTAAAGCCTTCCAGCTCATTTCTCATTTGCCTTCACGTTGGTCACATCACTAGGAACCATCTCCTGCTGTTTGTTTCAATACTGGTTTGCTGACATCCCTCCTGGCTTCTATCCTGCTTGCAGTTGATCTCCTTGGATTCCTGACTTCTGGACTGGCTGATTACCTGATCTGGTTTATGTTTCTATTTACCTTTTTATTTTTATTAATAAACAAGTGTGATTTGATTGTACTTCTGTCTCTGTCTGTTTCATGGTTCCTGACACTATCAGCATGATCATTGAGGAGAAAGAGGATAGTCACTCAACATAACAGGATAGTCACTTAGCATCAGCATAGGCAGTCTTGAAGGGATCTGACATTTCAAAAAATAATTATTTGGTTACATCAACATCAGGTGCTTGGTAGCTGGTGGTGATCCAAGACTGATTCATTTTTATGAAGGTCAGTCGATTAACTGAGTCGGTGGACAGGCGCATCCTGTGATCGGTTACAAAGCCTCCATCAGCACTGAATGTGCGTTCCGAAAGAATGCTGGATGCAGGACAGGCCAGTAGCTCAATTTCATACTGTGCAAGCTCTGGCCAGTGATCCATCCTCAAGACCCAGTAACCCAGAGGATTTTCAGTGGGAAAGATGTCCAAGTTTGATCTTGCCCCTAGCCTCAGCAACATGTTGTCCAGGACCAGGAATTTGTAAACTCCCAGTCTCTGGGAATGCATTGCACAGGCCTTTCTGCAAGGCCTCCCGAAGATGTTTCATCCTCTGCTCCCTCTGCGAAGGTAAGATAAGATCCACAACCTTACCCTTGTAACGTGGATCAAGGAGGGTTGCCAGTAATGATCCCTTTCCTTGATCTGAAGAATACGAGGATTCTTCCGTAGGCTTTGCAGGATCAGGGAGGCCGTGCAGCGTAGGTTAGCTGAGGCATTCGGTCTGGAGTCCTCTGGGTCACTAAGGACAACATGATCCGCAGCCACCTCCTCCCAGCCACGTACAAGTCCATGGGTTTCTTGGGACTGTAAATGATTCCTTAAAGACTGCTGCTGATGCTGAGTGCTAGGCCCCACCTCCACGCTGACACAATCCTCCTACTCCTCGTCCTCTTCCTGTGTGATTGGAGGGCCAGCAGGAACACTGTCTGGATAAAGGGGGCCTTGAGAGGTAAGGAAGTCCTCCTCTTCCTGCCTCTGTTCTGCCTCAAGTGCCCTGTCCATTATTCCACGCAGCATGTGCTCCAACAGGTGGACAAGAGGGACAGGGTCACTGATGCATGCACTGTCACTGCTCACCATTCTCGTGGCCTCCTCAAATGTTGACAGGACAGTGCATGCATCCCTGATCATGGCCCACTGGCATGGGGGAAAAAAAAGCTCCCTGACCCTGTCCTGGTGTCATAGTCGCACAGGTACTCATTGATGGCCCTCTGCTGTGTGTGCAGCCTCTGCAGCATGGCCAACGTTGAGTTCCACCTGGTGGGCATGTCACAGATTAGGCGGTTCTTGGGCAGGTTAAATTCCTTTTGGAGGTCAGCCAGCCGAGTGCTGGCATTATATGACCGGCAGAAATGTGCACAGACTTTCCTGGCCTGCCTCAGGACATCCTGTAAGCCCAGGTACCTGCCCAAGAACCACTGCACCACCAAGTTAAGGACGTGAGCCAAAGAGGGCATATGGGTCAGTTGTCCCTGTCGGAGGGCGGAAAGGAGGTTTGTGCCATTGTTGAAAACCACCATTCCTGCCTTAAGCTGGTGTGGCGTCAACCCCCTCTCAGCCTGCATCTGCATAGCTGACAGAATCTCTGCCCCAGTGTGGCTCCTGTCCCCCAAGCACACCAGCACAAGCACCGCATGGCATCTCTTTGCCTGTGTACTTGCGTAGCCCCTTGAACGCCTACGGAGGACCACTGGTTTTGAGGACAAAGCACAGGAAGAGGCCTTGGAGGAAGAAGAAGAGGAGGGGGTGGAGGAGAGAGGTGTGTCAGAATCACCAGTAGTAGCATTTTGGAGGCATGGTGGTGGAACAACCTCCAACACTACTGCACCTTGTCCTGCATCCTTCCCAGCTGCCAGCAGAGTCACCTAATGCGCTGTGAAAGATAGGTAGCGTCTCTGTCCATGCCTGTTGGACTATGAGTCAGCGGTAATATGCACATTACCATTGACCACACTGTCAAGCAAGGCCAAGACATTGCCTTCCACATGCTGGTAGAGAGCAGGAATCCCCTTCTGTGAGAAAAAGTGGCATTTGGGAACCTGCCACTGAGGAACCGTACATTCTACAAACTCACAGAAGCGGGCAGAGTCTACCAACTGAAAAGGCTGCAGTTGAAATGCTAGCAATTTAGCCAAGTTAGCATTCATTAGCTGGGAATGTGGGTGGCTGGGACTGAACTTCTTTCGGTGGTGCAGCAGCTGGGCAGGGAAATTTGCCTTGTACAATCTGATGTCAGTGTACTGATAGCAGACTGCCCGCAAGTGCTTGGCTGTGACACACCTAATTCTACATCTTCATTCCTCTCAGTGCAGGTTTCAGAGAGGACTGAAAGTATAGTGGGGTTGGAGATCCCAGTTGATGAGCAAGGAGAAGTCCGCTTTGTTCTTTGGTGTGGGTCTTTTAGGTACGCTTGCCAACTAACTGCATGGCAGGTTGACATATGTCTGGTCAAGCATGTGGTGTCCAAGCGGCGGATGTTTTGGCCACACGAGATACGCTTGAGACATATATTGCAAACAGCAGTGGTGTGATCTGATTCACTTGTCTCAATGTAATGCTTTTTATGTTGTTCTGTTCTATGTAGTGTTACATCTTATTGTTTTTTAAAACATCCCCTGATGAGCCCAGAGTGGCGAAACATGTCGGGACAATCACTCCAATGTTACTACCGAGTGATTATATTCTATCATCTGTTTTAAATTCCTAGATATATCCTTCAACATGTGCACATACCGTATTTCTGGTGTATAACACACACAGGCGTATAACACGCACATTCATTTTAAGAGGGAAGTTTCAGGAAAAAAACAACAACTTACATTTTAAATAAGGAACTTTGAAGCAAAATAAAGGTTAGTGCCCATCTGCAGCCTCATCGTTGCCATCAATGCAGCCTGATCAATACCCATCTGCAGCCTCACAGGTACCATCAATGCAGCCTCACCATTGCCATCAATGCAGGGACAGGGAGGTGGGCGGGACGAGCACCAACAGATTGCATACAATGCAAATCTCCTATGATAGACAGAACTCTGGTCCAATGGCTTCCCAGGAGACGGGACTTCCTATTACAGAGGCCACCAAGTAAACAGGAGATTCTCACTGTATGTAATCTGAAGGCGCTCGTCCCGGCCCCCTCTGTGTCCCCTTTGAGGCAGCCAAAAATGTAGTATTGGCATATAACACGCACACGCTATTTGCACCCAAATTTCATGGTGAAAAAGTGAGTGTTATACGCCAATAAATACAATAATTCATATTTTTTAATTATGTTTTGTATGTAACAGTAAAAAAAAAATCTGTAATTTTATATAACTACTGTGCAGCATTGTTATGACTTTCCTTCTGTGTCGGCACCCCCAAAAATCCCACCAAACAATTTTCCCATTTTACATTTACATACAGGGATGTTGGTGCCTTTTGTTTGTCATTGCCACCCACCCATATTGCCATTTTCCACATAAAATATTATATAATCTTTAACATATTGATGTTGTTTTAACAGTAATTTTTGGTCTTTTAAAATCTGAAGATTTAATTAAAGTATATGTAACCCTTCAATTTATTATTGCAGATATATGTTTTAACTATGTAGGAGTTAAAAGGCATGGTGCCCATGTATGCTGTGCCTGTATTTTTTTTGTCAATTTTCCTCACATGCCCCCCGTTCAGCTGTAGCCTGCATAGACGGGGACTGCAGAAGGACTGCAGAAGAAGCATGCTTTTGGAGAGCAATATACAGGCAGTCCTCGATTTACGAACAAGCTATGGACTGTAGGCTTGTTCTTAAGTCGAATTTGTTTGTAAGTCGGAACAGTACCTTTTTAAGTGTAACTCCAGCCAGGCGCTTCTGGCAGTGCAATGTAGGGTGTTTCGGGCGCTTCTGGGCATGCAGTCCTGTATGTTGGGCGTGCAGTACATGTAGTACTGTAGTGTGGGACGTGTCCCGTTTTGCATGATGGCTACTGGGCGATTTCCGGGACCAGCGTGGAGCGCAAGCAGTGACGCCACGCCGCCGCTGTTCGTAAGTAGGAGTTGTTCGCAACTCGGATGTTCACAACTCGGGAACTGCCTGTACACAGATAAGGAAAATGCTTCTCCACTGTGTGTTATGTCACAAACAGCTTGTTTGTTCACTGAAATAATATGTCCCCCTCTATCCAGAATAAGGACCTTTTGAAAGACTGCGATATGACAACAAATGAAGGGAATAAACATTTATTATTGAAGTAAATTTGTATTTTTATTTTTTTTGCATTTTAACCACTTGCTTACTGGGCACTTAAACACCCTTCCTGCCCAGACCAATTTTCAGCTTTCGGTGCTCTCACACTTTGAATGACAATTACGTAGTCATGCAACACTGTAACCAAATACATTTTTTGTCCTTTCTTTCCCACAAATAGAGCTTTCTTTTGGTGGTATTTTATCACCTCTGGGGTTTTTATTTTTTGCGCTATAAATGAAAAAACACAGAAAATGTAAAAAAAAAACGCATATTTCTTTGTTTCTGTGACAAAATTATGCAAATTATTAATTTTTCGTCATAAATTTTGGCCACAATTTATACTGCTACATATCTTTGGTAAAAATAACCCAAATTAGTGGATATTATTTGGTCTTTGAGAAAGTTAGAGAGTCTACAAGCTGTGGTGCGAATCGCACAAAATTGATCACATCTGATGTACTGGTGGACTATCTCACAGCTTGCGACCCGAACAAGCCAGGAAACTACAAATACCCCCCAAATGACCCCTTTTGGAAAGTAGACATTCCAAGGTATTTAGTAAGAGGCATGGTGAGCTTTTTGATGTTGTCATTTTTTCCCACAATTCTTTGCAAAATTAAGATTTTTTTTTTTTCCACAAAATTGTCATTGTAATAGGTTATTTCTCCCACGTGGCATGTGTATACCACAAATGACACCCCCAAAAAATTCTGCTACTCCTCCTGAGTATTACAATACCACATGTGTGGGACTTTTTCACAGCCTGGCCACATAGAGAGGCCCAACATGCAGGGAGCGCCGTCACATGTTCTAGGAGCATAAATTACACATCTAACTTGTTGACTACCTATTACACTTTTGAAGGCCCTGGAGCACCAGGACAATGACACGTGGCACTGATGACAGATGGCACTGATACGTGGCACTGATGACACTTATACGTGGCACTGATGACAGATGGCACTAATACAGGGATCCTCAAACTACGGCCCTCCAGCTGTTGCGGAACTACGCATCCCATGAGGCATTGTAAAACTCTGACATTCACAGACAGGACTAGGCATGATGGGAATTGTAGTTCCTGAACAACTGGAGGGCCATAGTTTGAAGACCCATGCACTAATATGTGGCACTGATGACAGATGGCACTTATACGTGGCACTGATGACAGATGGCACTTATACGTGGCACTGATGACACATGGCACTAATACGTGCCACTGATGACAGATGGCACTAATACGTGGCACCGATGACAGATGGCACTAATACATGGCACCGGTGACGTGTGACACTGATGACAGATGGCACTGCACTGATAAGTTGCATTGATGACACATGACACTGACAACAGATGGTACGTGACACTGGCAGGTGGCACTGATGACAAATGACACTGATACGTGGCACTGATGACAGATGGCACTAATATGTGGCACTGATGACAGATGGCACTATGTGGCACTGATGACAGATGGCACTTATACGTGGCACTGATGACAGATGGCACTGGGGACAAATGGCACTGACAACAGGTTGCACTGGGGACAGATAGCACTAACAGATGGCACTGGGAACAGATAGCGCTAACAGGTGGCTCTGGGGAGGATGGCACTGGGGGGAGGATGGCACTGGGCGAAGATGGTACTGGGGCGGATGGCACTGGGGAGGATGGCACTGGGGCGGATGGCACTGGGGGAGGATGGCACTGGAGCGGATAGCACTTTTTAATTTTTTTTAAACTTACGGCCGCTGCAGCCGTTAATCTCTCCCTTCTCACACGCTGTCTGTGTGAGGAGGGAGAGCGGCGCTGAGAGATGATCTCATATGTTTACATATGAGATCATCTCACATTGGACACGCTGATCGCGCTGTAAACGGCCGCTGTGATCGGCCGTTTACAGCGATCTGTGACTGGCTGTGTCCGAGGGTCACGGCCAGAACAGAACTTCCCCGATGCGCGCTCGCGGGAGCGCGCATTGCGGAAGTAAAAAGGAGGCCTTTCAGGAATGCCCTCCCGGCAGTTAGCGTCCGATCTGCAGCCATATTTTGGCTATAGGGCGGGCGCAAAGCGGTTAAAGACACAAATAATATTTACTTTAATATAAAGTCCTTTGATTGCAGTGTGTTCACATATACTGTACTTTAAAATAATACCATGTTTTCCTGAAAATAAGCCCGGGTCTTATAATAATTTTGGCAACAAAAGACACAGTAGGGCTTATTTTTAGGGTAGGTCTTACCATGTAATGTCTTCTCCCTCCATCTCTCTCATTGCCTGAAAGGAATCCCCAGTATGAACCTGGTTAAAATGCTTGTAAAAATCCTATAATGCACTCTATTACAATAGTATATAATGTACAATGTGTGTGTTTCTGTAATATAATTGTGCCAAATACCTTTGTTATAGACCCACTCTGCTCTTCTGTGACCCTCCAGAGCTCTCTTCCCCACAATTATATTACAGAAACATACACATTGTACATTATACACTACTGTAATAGATTGGATTATAGGATTTTACAAGCTTTTTAAACTAGGGCTCATTTTCGGTGTAGGGCTTATATTGCAGCCTTCCTGGAAAATAACGCTAGGTCTTATTTTTGGGGAAACATGGTAGCAGGTGACCTTTCCATAAAAATCCTTGTTATAGGGTACACTTTATTCCTGTCTCTTAATTTCTTTTCTGCCTTGTCACATTACCAAGTTCTGGTTGTGAATATAAGCACTGAATATAAGCATGACACGAAGCTGATGCTAGAGCAGGTGCATATAGACAGGATATAGCTACACAGATGCTGGATGAGATCAGCAGCTCTGAGGTGACACAAAGGATGAAAAAATAAAAAGTGGAAATAGTATTTTTGTTTCATATAAACGTCTTTCGGTTATATATATCTTATTGAAAATCTGGGTTGCAGTGACCATACACATAATAGTCTTGTTATATTCATTTATTAATATCATTCCCATCATGTACATTTCTTCCTCATGTGTAAGGAGGAGTAAGCGGTATGTCCGCACAAACTAGTGAAACTGATTCTGTGACAAGCATGATGGGAAACATCTAAATCGGGCATCAATTGCCAGGACCACCCGGACAGAAAAAGTAATCAGAAAGTCATCATATATTTCAGCATTGTCAACTGAGCGCATGTTAGATAATCTTGTCAGACTCACCCAAATATTACTCCTTCTAAGTATACTTGTTATTATTCTACCAGTTTTTTTTTTTTGCTGATACTGCATTCAATTATGTTGTATTAATAATATTATATCGTTGTAGTCTTTCAAAGCTGTGACTATGGACAAAGAGTTGCATATGGTGGTTGTCTAACTTTAAATAAGCCAATGATTTTTGGCAAAACTAGTAAAGTATAATGTTATATGTGGTATACTAAATTTAGTTAGGGTACGTGTTTTATATAATGTGGAAAATATTTTGCCACTGTGTTGCCAGCATACTGTCGCTGTTGCCAGTGTGTCTCCCACACATTGGCACGCTTGTCTGTGTGCTTTCCACTTTGGCTGCCGTGATTTCCATTTTGTTCATGTTTGCTATCCATATATATTTCATGAGTGTCAGTGTGTTAACTGAATATTGCCACGTATGTCAGTGTATTACCAGAGCTTAATGCTATAGCAACATTTTTTTTAGTGGCAGAGGTAGTAATATTTGTATTTTTGAAGACCACAATAATTTCCCTATTAAAATATCTGACTATAAACCCACACTGCTAAAAACATCTCTAACCTATTGCAACACAATGATCCTTAAGCCTAGTACATACTAACGAAAAAAAACAGACAGTTCCGGAGGAACCACTGTACCAACCATGTGATGTTAGTACAGCGATCTCCCCTGCTGTGCTATCATGTTCTGACAGGAGAATGCCCCCCAAATCCCCCCTGCCAGAACACTATGGTCAGGGTTTATTTTAACTTTTTTTTGGTTATGCCCTATCGACAGAAGCCAGCAGAACTTCTGAGTGGCTGCAGCACACACGGGCTGAATGTCGGACAGTTTCTATTGAACCGGCCGATGCCGTCCCACATTCGACCCATGTGTACTAGGCTTTACACTCTTCTGTACGGTCTTGGGCTCACAGAGTTCCAAATCTTTCCAAGTAAAATCTTAATGTATATTAGCATATAAAGTGGTAGTAAACCATGGCTGGTCAAAAAAAACAAAAAACCGTAAGGCAATTTCATAATGTGCTAGTATGCATTTCATACTAGCACATTATGAAATACTTACCTCGGAATGAAGCTTTACAGTGGCATGCTGTCAACCCTGAGAGGGCTAACATCTTCCCCAGGTCTGTCTCGTTTAGGAGATATTCATTTTACCTACAGGTAGCCCTTATTATAGGCTTACCGATAGGTAAAAATCACCAAGCGGGCTTTACTACATCTTTAATAGCTAAACCATTAAAATGGAGAAATAATCCTTTGTCAGTATCTATAAATTACCAGCTTAGCTCTTGTATGATCTATCAATCTATTTTTCATTTCCCTCTATCCCAAAAAATCGGAGGCTCCTCCACACAATATTTTACCCAGCGGGCCAGGAGTCCCTGCAGATTTGAATAGTGGCCTATCCTTATCTAATGTGATCTAGCCAGCCAACTGTAGAAAGCCAACTACACATCTAGAGCTGCCTTACCTGTTGTTCTTGTTGTCCTTCTGTGCAAGACATTCTCCATTATAAACTGCAGTGTGTTGCAGGAGGCTACATAAAACTAAGCAATGTTTTTGCAGGTCTGGTCATATGATGACAGATATAAAAGCAAGTCCTATTTGCAAAGCTGCTTTATGGTTTCTGATATGTTAACCCGGCCACTATTTTTTAATAGTGCAGTATCTACCAAATCTGATGTGTTAAATATTTGACCTCCATGACAAATGAAATGCAAAAATCCTATTAGCAGGTTATTGAATCATGCACTTGGAAGCTTGTTATATGCAGAGAATACTTTATGTTCTTGGAGGATTAGCAATGCATGTCTTTACATCATGTAGACAGAAAGAGAACAACAAACAAGTGCACACTTATGCCGCGTACACACGATCAAACAAGCGGGTGGAAAAGTCCGGCAAACTGAAGTCCGCCAGACAATCCCCCCGTGTGTAGCCTCCGGCATACTTTTTTGACCCGAAAGTACGGCGGACTTAGAAAGTAGTTTTGCACTCCAAGCTTCCCGCCGGACTCGCATTTCGGCAGACAATCCGGCTGTGTGTGTGCCAGTCCGCCGTACTTTTGAAATGAACGGACTTTTCCTGCCCGGAGAAAAGTCCGCTCATTTCAAGCGGGTCTCCAGGTAGGCGGGGCCCGCGAAGGAGACGTCGCTGGCCCCGCCACCTGGTATGGACTTAAAGGGGAACCCCAACGCCGAAAAAAATCGGCGTGGGGGTCCCCCCCAAGTCCACAACAGACCCTTGTCCGAGCACGCTACCCGGCCGGCCAGGAAAGGAGGGGCGAGCGAGCGCCCCCCCTCCTGAGCCGCACCAGGCCGCGTGCCCTCAACATGGGGGGTGCCTTGGGGAAGGGGGGGCTGCGCGCCCCCCCCACCCCAAAGCACCTTGTCCCCATGTTGATGAGGACAAGGGCCTCTTCCCGACAACCCTGGCCATTGGTTGTCGGGGTCTGCGGGCGAGGGGCTTATCGGAATCCGGGAGCCCCCTTTAATAAGGGGGCCCCTGGATACCGGCCCCCCACCCTATGTGAATGAGTATGGGGTACAATGTACCCCTACCCATTCACCTGTAAAATAAAGTACAAAAAAAAACACAACACACAAGATAAAATAATTTATTGCACAGCTCCGGGGGTCTTCCGTCTTTGGGGGTCTTCTCGCCGGACTCCTCCGCTATCTTCTTGTAGCTCTTTTGCTAGCGGAGGAGCCCGGCATTCTTCTTCGTCGCCGCGGCCTCTTCTTCCGACTTCGGGGGTCTTGTCCCCCTCTTCGGTTCTTCTGTCGGGCCACCGCGCCTTCTTATAGCTCTTTTACAGGCGGTGGCCCGGTCTTGTGTCGCCGCTGCCACCTTCCGTTCTTCTTCTTCTTCTCCTTCTTCTCCTGGAGATGTTGACTCAAAGCTCTCTCCGGCCGCAATGCCAGGGACGCGCTGCGCGGTGACTTATATAGGGACAGGGGGCGGGGTCATCGGTTGATGTCACATGGGTTGATGTCACATGGTGACCCCCGTCCCCTTACAATGTCACAGTCCCGGAGGATGCTGGGACTGTCGCCATGTGACATCAACCCATGTGACATCAACCCATGTGACATCAACTGATGACCCCGCCCCTTTTCCCTATATAAGTCGCCGCGTAGCGGGTCCCTGGCATTGCGGCCGGAGAGAGCTTCGAGTCAACATCTCCAGGAGAAGAAGGAGAAGAAGAAGAAGAAGAACGGAAGGCGGCGGCGGCGACAGAAGACCGGGCCACCGCCTGTAAAAGAGCTATAAGAAGGTGCGGTGGCCTGGCAGAAGAACCGAAGAGGGGGACAAGACCCCCGAAGAGGCCGCGGCAATGAAGAAGAATGCCGGGCTCCTCCGCTAGCAAAAGAGCTACAAGAAGATAGCGGAGGAGTCCGGCGAGAAGACCCCCGAAGACGGAAGACCCCCGGAGCTGTGCAATAAATTATTTTATCTTGTGTGTTGTGTTTTTTTTGTACTTTATTTTACAGGTGAATGGGTAGGGGTACATTGTACCCCATACTCATTCACATAGGGTGGGGGGCCGGTATCCGGGGGCCCCCTTATTAAAGGGGGCTCCCGGATTCCGATAAGCCCCCCGCCCGCAGACCCCGACAACCAACGGCCAGGGTTGTCGGGAAGAGGCCCTTGTCCTCATCAACATGGGGACAAGGTGCTTTGGGGTGGGGGGGCCACGCGGCCCCCCTTCCCCAAGGCACCCCCCATGTTGAGGGCACGCGGCCTGGTACGGCTCAGGAGGGGGGGGCGCTCGCTCACCCCTCTTTTCCTGGTCGGCCGGGTAGCGTGCTCGGACAAAGGTCTGTTGTGGACTTGGGGGGAACCCCCACGTCGATTTTTTTCGGCGTTGGGGTTCCCCTTTAAGTCCATACCAGGTGGCGGGGCCAGCGGCGTCTCCTTCGTGGGCCCCGCCTACCTGGAGACGCGCTCGAAATGAGCGGACTTTCCTCCGCATGTGTGGGCGAGTCCGTTCATTTCAAAAGTAGGGCGGATAGTACGGCGGACTTAGTACGCCATATTAGTCCGCTGAAAAAGTGCCGTGTGTGTGCAAGTAGCCCGTTCGGAAAGTCCGACGGACAGTCTGGCGGGAAGTCCGCCAGACTAAGTCCGTCGGATAGTCATGTGTGTACGCGGCATTAGATACAGAGGGTACTTCCTCTCATATCATAGAATACATGAACTATACACTATAATAATATAATAATACAGCACCACCTGCTGGCATGGAAAGGTATAATGCATATATATATCTAGTTAGTTTATAAGCAACTTTGCTGTTGTACTTTTACAACAAATCCAAACTCTAACTTTGTGATAATTGATTTGCTAAAGCCCTGTGCACCATAAACAACTGCTATTGTTTTTACTTTTTGTATAGCTTTATTGCATAACAGCACTTCTGATTTCAGCAGCATTTGGTCTACATACACCCACCCCAGCAACTTCTTGTACATGATTTCATAGGGTAGGTTTCCTTATGGTGGCAGAACATGCTTGTGCAATGTGCGTTGGCAGAGTATTTTGTAGTCCACACAGGATCACAATTGTGAGACAGTTATCATCCCATACCAAGAAATACCTGAACAAGAACCTTGATGGCAGGATAACCAAGTATGTTGTATTATTTTAATGAAAGCTGCAGCATTAAAATAATTGAAAACAACTTTTAAATTACATTGACATTTCAATGTTTACATAAGATTACAGTGATTGGATTTACATCTACTTTAAACCTGGTGAAGGTAGTTGAATTAATGCAAAAAAAAGGGAGCAAAAAACAATATTTATGAACAATTTCCCGAAATGATATGTTTACTAAACATATAATTTATCCACCCTCTTTCTTGATGTACGTTCACTTCCCTTCCAGCAGTTTTGTGTCACAGTGCAGCTCATTATACTGCACATAGCTATGTCAAATGACTAATCTGTCATCCAAGGGGATAATTCATTCCTTAATATATTACACTTTGTTACCTTTGCTCCGATTTTCTTCACCTGTGAAATATGCTGTAGAATCTGTAAAAGTCTGTAGTCCTGTAGGTCAGATAGGAAAATATTCGGACATGGGATGTCTAACTATCATCGGCAATCAGAGAGAATATGCTAAGCCGCTGCTGCTGCTGGTAATGGAATGGTAATGAAGCAATTTCATCATTAATGAGGTGGATGCTAGGTGCTTGGGTAGAGGCCACAGTTTAAACAAGTCAAGGTTACAGTCATACAGCTCTATATAATGGCAAAGGAAGTGAGGAAACTGTCTTCTGACTGCATTACATTAGTTCAATATTATTCATGAAAAACCTATTGTATTTCTATTATGGTAATAGCAGCAATGGCAATACTGGGGTGAACTTTCAAGTTCTTTTTAAACTAAAGTAAAACTAAACCTACACAAACATGTACTCAGTTTTCATCCACTGTCCCACTGAAAAGCAGCGCTCTGTGCAGGTAAATATATGCTGATGCTCAATTGCCAAATTCAAATAATGCACAAATACCCTATAACAAAAATACATAAATCAATACTCTAAAACAGTGTGCAACATAGTCCCAAAAAAATATTATTTCTACAATCAAAGCTCTTTAAACGGGAGGTATTTCACCACCTGTCTGTGTACAATTAGTCCAAAAAAGAGAATAGTCCAAAAAGAGAATTCTCCAATATGGGCCCTTTGTGCTGGAAATCTTTCACCATCACCGTGTTCTTCGCGACACCTTCACATGTGAATTTCCACACTAGGGGGGTTGTGGCAAGTGAAGCCCCTTTTTTTGGTAATACTCTTACCGAAATAAACTGGTGAGGTCAGCGCGTCATACACACATTGAGCTCATCAATACTGGTTAGTTGATTATTCGTCATCTTCCCTTAAAACCTTGTTGTCACACTTGCTTCCATAATCCCAAATGGTTATTATACGGACAAAAAAATGGAAGCATATATAGTGTAATTCCGTAAAGTACCAATTAAATTTATTTGAATTAAAGCAGCAAAATATCCACTCACAAACATAAATTTCCAGTAGGCATAAAATCATAGACACAGAATGCTCATCAGGTTCACTGCGGATCAACGTTTTTGCTCACCCGTCCCCTGGAATGCACTAAGCTGACATAGAATTGTGCACCTCTGGTCTCACCAATTCTCCTCTCATGCACCGTTGCACTGACGCGTTTCGTCTATAAAAGACATCATCTGAGGGTACCGGTGCTCATATCTGCTTCCCTTATATACTCTATATCATTAAAATCTATTAATTAAGTTAATTCACCTGATTACTATTTGTTTCCGCCGTTCGAGTATCGGCGCCGCCATTTTGATGACATCAACGAATGGGGACGCGCGATCACGTGGGCCAGCGCTGAGGTCGCGCATGCGCACACACCTCATTGTTAGGGAGATGTGAATGCTTCCGCCCTTCCTTCCTACGAACTAGTGTGCCCTACTGCGCACGCGTGCACCTGACGCTGCACCCCGTCGTGGACATTGTTAGGGAATCGTCCGTACTTCCGCCCTTCCTTGCTATAGACTCATATGCCCTGCTACGCACGCGTGCCCTTGACACTACACCGCATCATGTATATTTCACACTAATGGCTCGGGGTTGTTTAAATGCCACTGCACATGCGGACGGTCCCAGCTTGTTTACGATACCCAATCATCTTAAAAATTGGCATACATATGATCATCCTGGAGCAAAAAGGGTATTGTTATTATTATTAACTAAAAATCATGGCTATCTAACTCTAAATCAGCATACCCATTCTATTATATTTAATGGCAGGCTAAAATTCATATATTAATAAAAAGACATCTTTTAATAAAATAGGGGAGGGGAGGGAAGGGGGAAGGAAGGGTTTTTTTTTCTGCTCCTAATATTCAATTCTAAGTATCCCTAATATAATGTGACTAACGCTAGAATGTACCCACTCAATACCTGCACTGCAAGAGGATAAAAATTATTCTATTCCCTGCAGACGGAGGAAAATCCTATTTTTCTATCCGTCTGCAGAGCGGATCAGATGAACACGGACAGACGGTCCGTGTTCCTCCGATCCCCATAGAGGAGAGCGGAAAGCTGACAGGGCGGTCCCTGCACAGTGTGCGGAGACCGCACTGTCCGCCGCCAGCTCAGCGGGGACAACGGAGCGATCCCCGCTGAGCGAGCGGATCATCCCCGTGTGAAAGGGGCCTTAGAAAAAATACAACGTCGTAGTTTCCTGCTTGTTTTCTTTCCCTGTGCTATCCATATGCTATGTTCTCCTTCAATTTTACAGCAAAATCAGTGCACAATGTGTTGGCATGGCTGCTTATAGCTCAAATACAAAGTGCAGGTAAGAATGACGATGCTGCAGTTCGACGGAGTTAGGGCTCATTCACATGTATGTCAGTCTCTACCACCTCTCTGAAAAGCGATCTGTGATGGATGTCTATAAAGATGGCATATAAAGATGGCAGTAAAACAGCTGCTATCATGCATTTTATTGTCTTTTTTTTAAAGGGAAATTTGGCATGAAATACTGTGAGGGAACTGAAAAACAAGGGTTTGTCTCGTGGACATCAGTGATTGAGTTTAACAGACATCAAACTCTGCGAGTCAAGTAAAATTTGCATGTGAAGGTCTGAGGTATAAAACATACCAGGGGAGATTTCAGGAACTTAATATGCACAGTCTGGAAGAAAGAAAGGGGAGACATGATTTTAATCTTTAAATACACAAAGGAAGTGAATAATTTTCAGGAGGGCAGTATTTTAAATAATAAGCTAAGATTAAGAACACAAGGACATGACTTCAAACTAGCAGGAGGAAAGTTCAAAACTAATCTTAGATTAGAGAAGTATTAATTCACCAAAAGAATAGTTGATGCTTGGAGGCAGAGATAGTACTGGATTCAATCATGTTTGGGACAAACATATTTATACTCAGGCACAAAAGTAAAAAAAAAGCAACAGAAACAGTAAAATAAATACAATATATATATATATATATATATATATATATATATATATATATATATATATATATATATATATATATATATATATATATATATATAGATAGATGGCTAGATGGATAGATAGATAGATAGATAGATAGATAGATAGATAGATAGATAGATAGATAGATAGATAGATAGATAGATATAGATATATATCTATAGATATAGATCAGAGGCGGCTCTAGGCTTTGTGAGGCCTTAGGCAAAACTCAGACATGAGAAAAATAATTAAAGCAATAACCCCCCCCCCCCCCCCCAATAACCCCTCCTCTTCTCTCCCGCTGACTGGGGGATCTTCAGATAAAGGGGCTGGTAAATATGTCATTTACCAGCCCTTACTTTTCTAAATGAACACAATGGGTGATCGGTACTGATCACTCACTGTGTTCAATCATAACTGAAGCATAGTAAGCTGTGTTTTCTCTGCTTCGGTTTATGAATTAATAGGAGACTTTGTCTCCTGTTCTTTCATTTGCAGTGAAGCTGAGGCTACAGAGAAAAGGACTGGGGAATATCTCTCCTCAGTCCCTTTCTCTGTGTCAAAAGTGAGACTTCAGGGGTCTGTTTAGACCCCTGATATCTCACCAAAGAAACCAAAAGACTCACCAAAAAACAAAATTTTGGGTTTTAAAAAAATTGTAAGAAAAATAAATAAAATTAGACAAAAATTTCTAATCAGACCAAAAAGTCATGCCCAATATGTAGCATAATTTAGCCTCACTCACTGTTTTCTGCGGTGCTCTGTGTATGCCACAGGTCACCATCTTCCTAGTAGGGGCCCCAGGGCATTACTTTGTCCATGATGCTATTATGATGGCACGGTACAATAGTGGTAAACATGTGTAGTAGAGGAAAATGGAGGGTATGACAGAGGGTAGTATGTACATGAGAGGAGTGCGGAATCTATGTGGGGGGTGGTATGTATATGAGAGGGGTGCAGATTGTATAGGGGGTAGTATGTACATGAGAGGATTGCGGAATCTTTTTGGGGGGTGGTATGTATATGAGAGGGGTGCAGAGTGTATGGGGGGTAGTATGTACATGAGAGGAGTGTGGAGTCTATGTGGGGGGTAGTATGTACATGAGAGGAGTGCGGAGTCTATGGGGGTTAGTATGTATATGAGAGGATTGCAGAGTCTATGTGGGGGGTGGTATGTATATGGGAGGAGTGCAGAGTGTATGGGGGGAGACTGTATATGAGAGGGGTGCAGAGTGTATGGGGGATAGTATGTATATGAGAGGGGTGAGGAGTGTATGGGGGGTAGTATGTATATGAGAGGGGTGCAGAGTGTATGGGGGGTAGTATGTATATGAGAGGGGTGAGGAGTGTATGGGGGGTAGTATGTATATGAGAGGGGTGCAGAGTGTATAGGGGGTAGTATGTACATGAGAGGAGTGTAGAGTGTATGGGGGGTAGTATGTATATGAGAGAAGTGCGGCGTCTATGTGGGGGGTGGTATGTACATGAGAGGGGTGCAGAGTGTATGGGGGGGGAGACTGTATATGAGAGGGGTGCGGAGTGTATGGAGGGTAGTATGTATATGAGAGGGGTGCAGAGTGTATGGGGGTAGTATGTATATGAGAGGGGTGCAGAGTGTACGGGGGGGGTAGTATGTACATGAGAGGAGTGCAGTGTATATGGGGGGGGGACTGTATATGAGAGGGGTGCGGAGTGTATGAGGGGTAGTATGTATATGAGAGGGGTGCAGAGTGTACGGGGGGGGTAGTATGTACATGAGAGGAGTGCAGTGTATATGGGGGGGGGGAGACTGTATATGAGAGGAGTGCGGAGTCTATGTGGGGGGTGGTATGTACATGAGAGGGGTGCGGAGTGTATGTAGGTATACGAGAGGGGTGCAGATTGTATGGGGGGGTAGTATGTATATGAGAGGGGTGCAGAGTGTATGGGGGGGTAGTATGTATATGAGAGGGGTGCAGATTGTATGGGGGGGTAGTATGTATATGAGAGGGATGCAGAGTGTATGGGGGGGAGACTGTATATGAGAGGGGTGCAGAGTGTATGGGGGGGAGACTGTATATGAGAGGGGTGCAGAGTGTATGGGGGGTAGTATGTATATGAGAGAAGTGCGGAGTCTATTTGGGGGGTGGTATGTACATGAGAGGAGTGCAGAGTGTATGTATGTATATGAGAGGGGTGCAGAGTGTTTGGGGGGGTAGTATGTATATGAGAGTGGTGCAGAGTGTATGGGGGGGTAGTATGTATATGAGAGGGGTGCAGAGTGTATGGGGGGGTAGTATGTATATGAGAGGGGTGCAGAGTGTATGGGGGTAGTATGTATATGAGAGGGGTGCAGAGTGTATGGGGGGGTAGTATGTATATGAGAGTGGTGCAGAGTGTATGGGGGGGTAGTATGTATATGAGAGGGGTGCAGAGTGTATGGGGGTAGTATGTATCTGAGAGGGGTGCAGAGTGTATGGGGGGGTAGTATGTATATGAGAGGGGTGCAGAGTGTATGGGGGGCAGTATGTATATGAGAGGGGTGCAGATTTTATGGGGGGGTAGTATGTATATGAGAGGGGTGCAGAGTGTATGGGGGGTAGAATGCATATGAGAGGGGTGCAGAGTGTATGGGGGGGGTAGTATGTATATGAGAGGGGTGCAGAGTGTATGGGGGGTAGTATGTATATGAGAGAGGTGCAGAGTGTATGGGGGGGTTAGTATGGGGGTAGTATGACATGGGAGGGGTGCAAATGGTATAAAACTGGTATATGGTGTGACTGAGCCCTAATTTATTGCTCCAGCACTGCAGAGACCACTTTGCAGTGGCATGCATAGAGCAACTGAAGAGCACAGCACCATGACTGCCCCCTGTGCTGCAGACACGGCTCTCACCACCCCCTCCCTCATCCATCTCTAGTCCCTGCATACAAGTCACAAGTGCTCCCATAAACTTGTCAGCTCACCTCCCTCCACACCCGACAAAGGGAACTCCTGCATGTCCGTGCATTCATCCATCCCTCTTGGGTTCAGCAGAGGCCGCCAGCTCCGCCTCTATAATCTGTCCTCAGGCAGCGCTGGAGCCTCGAGGACACAGAGAGGGGGCGCTGGAGAGTGCAGAGCCTGAGGCAGAGAGCGCGGCGCTGGTCACATAGCACTAGCAGCGTTGTCACTGTGTTCAGTAGTTGCTTGCTGAGCCTCGCTCATCCCGCTCACTCGTCCCGCTAGTTTGGGGACACTGACGGGACATATTCGCTGCCACTCACACGCACCGGTCAGGCAAATTAGGCGATCGAGGGGCCCCTATGAGTTGCGAGGCCTAAGGCGATCGCCTAATTTGCCTAATTAGAGAGCCGCCTCTGATATAGATATATATACACAAAATATCTCACAAAAGAGAGTACACCATTGCCATTTTTGTAAATATTTTATTATATCTTTTCATGTGACAACACTGAAGAAATGACACTTTGCTACAATGTAAAGTAGTGAGTGTACAGCTGGTATAACAGTGTAAATTTGCTGTCCCCTCAAAATAACTCAAAACATGGCCAATAATGTCTAAAATGCTGGCAACAAAAGTGAGTACACCCCTAAGTGAAAATGTCAAATTTGGGTCCAAAGTGTCAATATTTTGTGTGGTCACCATTATTTTCCAGTACTGCCTTAACCCTCTTGGGCATGGAGTTCACCAGAGATTCACAGGTTGCCACTGGAGTCCTCTTCCACTCCTCCATGACGACATCATGGGGCTGGTAGATGTTAGAGACCTTGCGCTCCTCCATTTTCCACTTGAGGTTGCCCCACAGATGCTCAATAAGGTTTAGGTCTGGAGACATGCTTGGCCAGTCCATCCCCTTTACCCTCAGCTTCTTTAGCAAAGCAGTAATCATCTTGGATGTGTGTTTAGGGTTATCATGTTAGTATACTGCCCTGCAGCCCAGTCTCCAAAGGGAGGGGATCGTGCTCTGCTTCAGTACGTCACAGTACATGTTGGCATTCATGGTTCCCTCAATGAACTTACCTCCCCAGTGTCGGCACCACTCATACATCCCCAGACCATGACACTCCCACCACCATGCTTAACTGTAGGCAAGACACGCTTGTCTTTGTACTCCTAACCTCATTACCGCCACACACGGTTGACACCATCTGAACCAAATAAGTTTATTTTGGTATCATCAGATCACATGACATGGTTCCAGTAATCCATTTCCTTAGTCTGTTTGTCTTCAGCAAACTGTTTGCAGGCTTTCTTGTACATCATCTTTAGAAGAGGCTTGGATGACAGCCATGCAGACCAATTTAATGCAGTGTCCGGCGTATGGTCTGAGCACTGACAGGCTGACCCCCACCCCTTCAACCTCTGAAGCAATGCTGGCACTCATACATCTATTTCCCAAAGACAACCTCTGAATATGATGCTGAGCACATGCACTCAACTTCTTTGGTTGACCATGGCGAGGCCTGTTCTGAGTGGAACTTGTCCTGTTAAACCGCTGTATGGTCTTGGCCACCGTGCTGCAGCTCAGTTTCAGGGTCTCGGTAATATTCTTATAGCCTAGGCCATCTTTATGTAGAGCAACAATTCTTTTTTTTAGATCCTTAGAGAGTTTTTTGCCATGAGGTGCCATGAACTTCCAGTGACCAGTATGAGAGAGTGAGATCAATGACACCAAGTTTTAACAAACTTGCTCCCCATTCACACCTGAAACCTTGTAACACTAGCAAGTCCCATGACATCGGAGAGGGAAAATGGCTAATTGGGCCCAATTTGGACATTTTAACTTAGGGGTGTACTCACTTTTGTTGCCAGCAGTTTAGACATTAATGGCTGTGTGTTGAGTTATTTTGAGGGCACATCAAATTTACACTGTCATAGAAGCTGTACACTCACTACTTTACATTGTAGTAAAGTGTCAATTTTTCAGTGTTGTCACATGAAAAGATATAATGAAATATTTACAAAAATGTGAGGGGTGTACTCACTGCTGTGAGATACTGTGTGTGTGTGTATATATATATATATATATATATATATATATATATATATATACAGTCAGGTCCATAAATATTGGGACATTGACACAATTCTAATCTTTTTGGCTCTATACACGGCCACAATGGATTTAAAATGAAACGAACAAGATGTCCTTTAACTGCAGACTTTCAGCTTTAATTTGAGGGTATTTTCATCCAAATCAGGCGAACGGTGTAGGAATTACAACATTTTGTATATGTGCCTCCTACTTTTTAAGGGACCAAAAGTAATGGGACAGATTAACAATCATCCATGAAACTTTCACTTTTTAATACTTGGTGGCAAATACTTTGCAGTCAATTACAGCCTGAAGTCTGGAACGCATAGACATCACCAGATGCTGGGTTACATCTCTGGTGATGCTCTGCCAGGCCTCTACTGCAACTGTCTTCAGTTCCTTCTTGTTCTTGGGGCATTTTACCTTCAGTTTTGTCTTCAGCAAGTGAAATGCATGCTCAATTGCATTCAGGTCAGGTGATTGACCTGGCCATTGCATAACATTCCACTTCTTTCCCTTAAAAACTCTTTGGTTGCTTTCGCAGTATGCTTCGGGTCATTGTCCATCTGCACTGTGAAACGCCGTCTAATGAGTTCTGAGGCATTTTGCTGAATATGAGCAGATAATATTGCCCAAAACACTTCAGAATTCATCCTGCTGCTTTTGTCAGCAGTCACATCATCAATAAATACAAGAGAACCAGTTCCATTGGCAGCCATACATGCCCACGCCATGACACGACCACCACCATACTTCACTGATGAGGTGGTATGCTTTGGATCATGAGCACTTCCTTTCCTTCTATATACTCTTCTCTTCCCATCACTCTGATACAAGTTGATCTTGGACTCATCTGTCCATAGGATGTTGATCCAGAACTGCTAAGGCTTTTTTAGATGTTGTTTGTCAAACTTTAATCTGGCCTTCCTATTTTTGAGGCTCACCAAAGGTTTACATCTTGTGGTGAACCCTCTGTATTCACTCTGGTGAAGTCTTCCCTTGATTGTTGACTTTGACACACATACACCTACCTCCTGGAGTGTGTTCTTGATCTGGCCAACTGTTTAGAAGGGTATTTTCTTTACCAGGGAAAGAATTCTTCGGTCATCCACCACAGTTATTTTCCATGGTCTTCTGGGTCTTTTGGTGTTGCTGAGCTCAACGTTGCGTTCTTTCTTTTTAAGGATGTTCCAAACAGTTGATTTGGCCACACCTAATGTTTTTGTTATCTCCCTGATGGGTTTGTTTTGTTTTTTCAGCCTAATGATGGCATGCTTCACTGATAGTGACAGCTCTTTGGATCTCATATTGAGAGTTGACAGCAACAGATTCCAAATGCAAATAGCACACTTGAAATTAACTCTGGACCTTTTATCTACTCCTTGTAAATGGGATAATGAGGGAATAACACACACCTGGCCATGGAGCAGCTGAGCAGTCAATTGTCCCATTACTTTTGGTCCCTTAAAAATTGGGAGGCACATATACAAAATGTTGTAATACCTACACCGTTAATCTGATTTGGATGTAAATACCCTCAAATTAAATCCGAAAGCCTGCAGTTATAACACATCTTGTTTGTTTAATTTCAAATCCATTGTGATGGTGTATACAACAAAAAAGATTAGAATTTTGTCGATGTCCCAATATTTATGAACCTATATATATATATATATATATATATATATATATATATATATATATAAAATGTACATACAGTATATATGAAAATTAGAATGAATGGTACACTCTTTTTCTGCCATCACTCTTCTACATTATATTTCTGTGTACCACACCATACAGCTTGATGTTATAATTTATGTAAGTGGTTGAGGAGCAGTAAAAAACATGGATCAACTGCTTTATTTTTTTTTACTTCGACTTTGTGGCTAATGCAAAAGTGCTGTCACCCAAGAAAAGGAAGTGCCTTTGGACACGCCATTCTGTTATTATTATTATTTAATAATAAAAGAGACTAAACTTTTAGACATTTTAAGAACATATGCAGCAACAAATCTGGTTTAAAGCCCAATTAAAGCTTTATTTATGCAGTTGAAGTCAGACTTCATATTTATTACATGTGGGCATCCCTCTGCACTAGTGTGCTGCAACAAGGGTTGAAATACCTTGCTCGCAGGAAACTGGAGAGCAGGACAGTTGCTTAACACAGAGCACAGCAGTCTATATCTCCAGCAGTCTGACGCACGCCCTCTGCCCAGTGCTCAATTAACATGTGGTATTCTCTATAAAAAACATTCGATTAAAATCTACAACTTGAGACTGAGAATGAAAGTTTGAGTATGAATGACGCCTTTTCAGCGTTATAGAATGTTTGACATATACCTTCTTGCAGGCACCTTGACAAATAATGCTAAGTGAAGTCACATCATCATACCATATGCCGAAGCTATGTCACTGAAGATTTGAAAGAGGTGCTCCAGAGGTGCTCAAAATTAAGTTTCAGAAAATATGATTTCTTAACCCTTGCATCTTTTACATAGCATTCATTAAGATAAACAAACTAAATACAATATTATGTCTCTATCTATTAAGCAATATCTAGCGTGGAAAATGCAAATCTAGGTAACCTAGGAAGACCCGGCACTACTGCTTATGTTATAAAGGTTATATCTCCTTTTACAATCGCCAATATCAATTTCCCTTACCCGGGGTATCATTTTATCTGTGTAGATAATGCTGCTGGCATTAGCCAGGGGATTCTTTCTCTGTGAAGGAGGTCTGCCTTGAAAATCTCAAATCATTTGCCTCTAGAAGCTTCAGGTCTTGCTATAATTTCAAGGTATTAAGGTAATTACTCTACCATGCTTCTGAGGAATGTCAGCACTGACAGGAGATGAATTGCTGGCCCTAGAGGCATTTATTTCAGTATTTCACTGACATGGCAGGGACTATTTTTCTTAATTTTATTTTTATCATACCCCAACCTTACTATCATTAGCATCACTGATTATTCCTTTAGGAGCTAGAGTCTCATTTTTAAAAGCAACAGTGGTCAATTTGAAAAGCTGAAAATGTTTTTTTTTTTTTACTTCATTGCCATTTACAAATAGAAAGGGGAATTCTCCAAAGTATATACACCAAACAAAATTGGGACCATGAAAATAGCTCTTATGACTTTGTAAGGGTCTTTTTGTGGCTGGAAAAGGGATGCTGGGCAAGGAAAGCGGGTGTGAATGCACCTGTATGGAAAGGTGAAGCACAAAGAACACAAAATGGATAATATCCACAGACAGCAGAAACTCAAAGCTGAACATAGGTAAGCCACATACAATTGCTAATTATCATGTCAACATACCCCCCTCCAAACAAAATTAAAATGTATCTAAAGTTATTTTTTGTTTTGGATGGAGTGGGAACCACTGTCTGTTTCTTTCTTTTTATTTGCTCTCTTTTTTTCTGTTGGGGGGATACACTTTATATTTGTCCTAGTGATCATGCTCAGGGTCACCAATAGGGGAATATAGGCAACTCACTCATACTAGGCCTAGGCCCCATCAGGTCAGCAGGGGGGATCAGTAGGAGCTGTGTGTTGTCAGCTTACAGTCTACCATCTTTCTTAACCCAGACCAGACCTCTTAATTTCTTATTTACAACTACAGCTTCCAGAATCCCCCCAGGGAGTGGGCATGGCCAGGGGGAGCATGCTAGAGGATTAGCTGTGAGCTGAGTCATGACAAACGCTACAGGAATGAGTGCTCCAAGTGAAGCTACACACCAAATACCAGAGATGGGAAAAGCCCAGGTATGAGCAGCAAGGTGTGCTGGGGCAAAGGGTGCAGAATGAGGTATATTAAAATATGCAGTGGTACAGAGTAATATGTAATAAAGGGTGTATGTGGGGTAATGGGGAATGCTTAGGGTGCAGAATGAGGTACAATGGGGGATGCAGGCGGTGTAGAATTCAAGGTAATGGGGGATTCAGGGGGTGCAGAATGTGGAGTAATGGGGGAATCAGGGGACACAGTGTGTGGAATAATGGGGGTGCAGGGGCTGCTGAATGTGGTGGTAATGGGGTAAGCAGGGGGTATAGAGTGTGAAGTAATAGGGGTGCAAAGGCTGCTTAATCTGGGGTAATGAGGGATATAGTGTGTGCAGAGTGTGGGGCATTGGGCATGGGTGGCAGAGTGTGGATTA
Organism: Lithobates pipiens; assembly: GCF_037356315.1. NCBI lineage: Eukaryota > Metazoa > Chordata > Amphibia > Anura > Ranidae > Lithobates > Lithobates pipiens. The sequence continues at coordinate 300,587,218 of NW_027507903.1, forward strand.
ATAGGGGATTCAGGGGGTGGAGCATATCGGTTAGTGGAGGAGGATATAGTGTGAGGTGTAATGGGTGTTCAGAGTAGTGGGAGATGCAGGTGCTGCAGGATGCTTGTAGTTGGATACACAGGTTGTTCTAGGTAATACAACATACAGAGGGGGCACAGTTAAGTGTAATAGGGGTCTCATGTTGGTGCAGAATGCAGGGTAATGGGGGATGCAGAAGGTGTAGAGCAAGGTGTAAAGAGGGATGCAGATTGTGGGGTGAAGGGGGTTCAGAGTGTGGGGTAGTGGGCAGGGCTGCCAATAGTAGGGTACTGGTGGGGAGTGGCTGCCTGGTAGGTACTGTATCCTGCCTACTGAGAGAAAAAAGTTCTAGTTATATATATATATATATATATATATTTATATATATATATATATATATATATATATATATATATATATATATATATATACTGTATGTAGTACACTCTAGTGTGTGCTACTATAAGTGAGAGAGTAAGCAAACTATAGCTTGGCCTAGGGATAAACCTGTGTCACTGAATCAATGTCAGGGTTATTAGAGGCCAAGGCTGGATGACTAATCCTGGCAGCTCTCTGGTGCCTCCCCCTGTTTCTAGAATGTTGGAAAACATTCTAGAAAATAGTGGGCGGAAGCTAGCATGGGTTGTCTTAAATATTTAGGGGCCTTTGGCAGTGAGCTAAGGAAGCCCTTAAAAAGACATGAGCCATGCCATCAGGGGAATTGGGTGGAAGATGGAGAAGCAGTGCTGAGGAGAGGCTGTCGGTGGCCCTTAAGGGACCCCTACGGGGGGGGGGGGGGCGCGGTTACCTCGGACTGAAGCTCTGGAGGTTGGCCTGGAAGGATCTCACCACAGGAGACAGTTGGGGGATTCAAGCCGGAGAGAGCAAGGAGAGACAGTTAGTAGATCAACACAGTGCAGGGACAGACAAGAGGAGAGACTGCCAGCTGCAACAGTGCTCTTTCGAAGACAGCGGTCTGCCAAATCTTCATCAAACCTTACCCTGGGGAATCTCCATGTACATGTCAGTTAGGAGGACTGGGAAGAGGAAAGCATCCAGGTGTGGCTGTTGGCAACCAGATGGGCTAGCAATTTCTGCAAGCAGTGGAACTGGGATCAGTGGTCACAGGGAAGCAGAGGGTGATGTACTGTGCTGTTCATTCCTTATGTTCTACTTTTCGAATGGACTGAAAATTCCTGCCTGTAATGGTCCATTGCTGAACTGACAATAAACTGTTAGTTCTGCCAGAAGTGAACCAGCAGAAGATGTACAAAGAGGAATAAGTTTATGCAGGAGGAAGGAATGAGAGGAGTCTGTAAATTGGGAGGAAGTGTCCCTGAAGTATTGTTGTGTCACTGGGCATCCAAAAAACCCTTACCTAATCCAAGATATCATCCCCTAATAAAACTACAAAAAAACAAGCCAAAGACTGATTTCTGTGTCCGGATGAAATAAGGAAATCTGTGCAGCAGTGGGGAACCCTGACTTCAGCAACTCCTACAGGGATAGTTTTACATATACTTTATGTAACATGTCTTTGCTGGGATTGCTTTTGAGGCTCTTTCCAAAGAATAAATCAAAACTGGTTGAGGATCATTGATATTATAGGGAAGTTGTAAAACAGAAAACTATATCAAGTCATCCTTTGGACTTTAATTTGTGCAGCCAAACAAGCTTGCAAGGCACAGACATATTTATGTTCTACCTGTCATCACCAATGCAAGTATTTTATCACCCAATCAGATCAGATGGCAGCCTTCTCCTGCCTCAGAAAAACCCTTTCTTTTAACATCATACACAAAATCCTCAAATATGATCTTGAAAAAAACAAACAAAATATCTGCACTTTCACGAGCGCAGCCAAGTCTTAAGTTTTCTCTGCTTGTAGATGAGACCATAGTCAAGCCAAACTCTATTATTTTCTTTAGGCAGTCTAGCTACAGAAACTCATGGAAAACTCAGATTCAGCTGAATTACTAAAGCCTAGCAAGTAGCAACTCTTTTCTGTTTTATCATATTACAACAGTATCAGATGATCCACTTTAATTATCGATTAATTATTCAGCCTAGAGGAGCCCTATTAAGTACATTAAGAAGAAATATTCAGTGTCTATGTTATTATATTTTAATAGCTAGGATCTATATGCAAACGCTTCCTTGTTATTAAAGAATTACCTTCATCCTACTACTAAAAAGAAATTTGGACAGTTGTGGAGGCAACATGGACGTTCGTGGTATGGTATAAACTTACAACAATTTACAAAAATATATAAATTTATTATACACACATCATAAAAAGCCTTCAATAATAGATACATTACATTAGATGCTGCTAATCATGGAGCATCCACTTGTCTGACACAAATTGGAAGAACTTAGATGTATATAATAAGGATCCCTCTGTGTTATATATGGAGATTTGTTCTTTCACTTACACACTCTACATGTTTCGGGGGTTACCCCTTTCTTCAGGAGTATATTAGGTCAGAAAATGATCTACAAGAAAGCATATAAATATACACTATTAGAATCAAAAACACATATCTAATAACCAACCTTCATGGTATACTGTCATGCATCTTAAATCAATAAACATAGATTCCAATCTACCCCTCAGTATATCCCACAGTATTAAGGATTAAGCCCATGTGAAATGGTTGATTTTGGAGCAAAAAAGGAAACTCACCACATAGCCGTCACCAGAATTTAGGGCCTCACAAGGCCAAAAATTGGCAATCTCCCGGGCGAGTGAGGGAACCAGGAAAAGTGAAGTAAAGAGACTGTTGCATAAAAAAATAATAATTTAAAAATAAAAAACTGATATTTAAAAAAATCATAGGGTGGAGAAATCTATCTCACAGCCATCATAATTCAGATAATTAAATTCAAAGAAAAAAATCAAAGCATTTCAATTGGTGATACACACCTATGAAGTCTTCACTAAACAGTGCATGTAATTTGGGAGGGGAGAGAGTGTGTTATCCAAGGAACACATCATAAGGGTCATACCAGAGCATATAACAAGACACATACCAGTCGATCAACTCCACAATATGCCTCTCCACCTCCATTCAAACTGCCACAGGGAACATCTGAAAAATAATTTCCCATTAAATACCATAAGATACAACTGATTCCTATCCGTTGAGACGTCATTAGCGTGCGCTGAGGCACCGCACCATCACATCAATGGATTAGACTCCAGACTGTGTATGTGGACATGCACAGTACTGCACGATAATTTGTAACTGTGAAACACAAAAAACAAAAATGTCCACCCATCCACAAGTCTAATATCTGTGCGTGCCATCTAGTGGATCTAACACAGAAAACAAGAGGGTGGAGAATCACACACTCGCCCAGGAGAAATAGACCTCCAAAAACAACCGGAAGTCAGACATGGGGAGTAATGGCCCCTATTCACAAGGATCCAATCCAAGACCGAGGAATATAATTTAAGGATAAAGAATTATATTAATTTAAAAATACAAAATATATATTAATCCATTAGATAGTATTAATTATGTCGGTTCAATATCAAAGTGTACAGATAGCCATTGTTTACTGTATATAAAATTCTAACCCTACAATATCGTAGTATCCAAAATTTCAGGAACCATAAAGCTAGAACCACTGACAGAATGGAAAGGAAAAAGAATGGGGATTTTCAATAGAAAGAGCAAACAAGAATTTAAAAAATTCTATAATGAGAGACAGGGGTAGTGCCATGAGGTCCTGAGGGATACCAACTGGTCTCATTGGATCAACGCCTACAAAAAGAGTCTGTAGGAGTTGACCTCATTAATCCCTGGGGATTAATAGCAGAAAGCTTTTCAATCCAGTAAGTCTCGGTCCTTAAGATAGCATTGTCCCAATCGCCACCCGTAGGATTAGAGACAACTTCCAATGCAAAAAATGAAATTACTGAATTATCAAATCTGTGATGTAAAATTTATGTGTCAAGTGACTGGTGTCACAATTTTAGATCCACCGGAATAGTAAAGATGATCCCCCATCCTTAATCCGAGCTCACGAATGGTCTTGCCTATGTAAAATGCATGGCATTGACAAGTCATCAAATATATCACTGTACTAGTAGCACAATCAGCATATTGTCTTGATTGGAACCATTGGCCATTAGGTAGATATATGGCAGCACCCTCACAGATCCTTGGGCAGCGGCTACATCTACCACAGAAGTAGGTTGCCTTACAGGAGCGAGGTAAGGTCTAATTAGGTTGGTAATGGCTGCTAGTCAAAGTACAGTAGGTGACCGCGGTATTGTGTCAATCTCGCCGCTTCTATCGGCGAGATTGACACCCTACGAGCCCCGTCGCGGGAGCCAGCGCCGAGCTGGCTAGCATCGGGAAGGGAAAAATGTTTCATTTCCTTTCCTGATAAGTAACAAGCATCGCTGGCCGGGTTCACACTGGTGCGGGGATCCGAATTGGATTCCCGCCAATACCAGGCACTGTATTTGGTATGAATCCTAAGGGAAAACTCTACGCCAAATTAAAAAAAACTGCATGGGTTCCCCCTTGGGAGGCACACCAGGCCCTTAGGTCTGGTAGGGATTTTAAGGGGAATCCCCTACACCAAAAAAAACGGCGTGGGGTCCCCCCCAAAATCCATACCAGACCCCTATCTGAGCATGCAGCCCGGCTGGTCAGGAAAGGGGGTGGGGATGAGCGAGCGCCCCCCTCCTGAGCCGTACCAGGCTGCGTGCCCTCAACATGGGGGGGTGGGTGCTTTGGGGGAAGAGGGGCACCCTGCGGCCCCCCACCCCAAAGCACCTTGTCCCCATGTTGATGAGAACAAGGGCCTCTTCCCAACAACCCTGGCCGTTGGTTGTCGGGGTCTTATATATGAATGAGTATGGGGTACAATGTACCCCTACCCATTCACCTGTGAAAAAAAAAAAAACACAACACACAAGGGTTAAAATAGTTTATTGCACAGCTCCGGGGGTCTTCCTCTGTCTTCAGGGGTCTTTTTGCCGGACTCCTCCGCTATCTTCTGCTCTTTTGCTAGCTCTTTTGCTAGCGGAGGAGCCCGGCTTTCTTCTTCGTCGCCGCCACCGCCTTCCGTTCTTCTTCTTCTTCTGGAGATGTTGACTCAACGCTCTCTTTGGCCGCAATGCCAGCGACGCGGTGTGCGGCAACTTATATAGGGACAAGGGGCGGGGTGACCGGTTGATCTCACATGGTGACCACACTCCCTTATGATGAGGGGGGCGCTCGCTCGTCCCCATCCCCTTTCCTGACCGGCCGGGCTGTGTGCTTGGAAAGGGGTCTGGTATGGATTTTGGGGGGGACCCCACACCGTTTTTTTCGGCGTAGGGGATTCCCCTTAAAACCTCTACTGGACCTAAGGGCCTGGTATGCCCCTGAGAAGGCATGCAGGCTTCATTAGTGAGGCGACATTATCGCCGCTCTCTCGCTCTCTCGCTACTATAGGAAAATTACATTTTCCTATTGCAGCCAGCGCGAGAACCAGCGCAACGGGTTAGAGAAGCCTGTCGTCGGGAACAATATCGGCGGCACCTACTGTATCATGCAGTGATGTCGCCCTCCTAAATACCAACTCCGGGGTAACACATACGTATTTGACCAGGGTATAATCTTCAGCTAAAAGGTGCCAGTTATTAGAAATCAGCGAACATAGAGAACGTCCATGAGCAGAAAAATGAGTGATGAATTGCACTGTATTAATTTTGGTTTTGGAAGTTTTTTTTAATAGAAGTTCAGCTCTGGGTCTTATTCTAGCTTTGTTGAAGGTTTTCCTCAACAAAGTTCTAGAATATCCCCTGTCAGATAGATCAGACTGACGAAAGAAATCTTCTTCAATTGAGCAATTCCTGCGAATGCACAAGTATTACGCATATGGTATGCTTCTGATAAGTGGGGCAGGGTGAGAACTTTGGGCATGCAAGAAAGTATTACACAAGCTAGGCTTATGATATAAATCAGTAGAGATGTAGCCATTTTCATCAATACAGATTAACAAATCCAAAAATGCAATTTCAACAGCATTAAATGTGTGTGTACATTTCAAATTGAAATCATTTATGTTAAGGGCATCTAGAAACCCCAACAGTTCATCTCTAGACCCTGTCCACACAATCAGAAGATCATCAATGAACCAAAACCAAAATTGTACATGATTCAAATAAGGCATGAATCTTTCATCAAAGAACAACCACCTCCCATTCCCCCAAATATAAATTGGCAAAAGCTGGGGCACAATAAGTGCCCATTGCCACTCCTTGCCTTTGTAAGTAGGCTTGATTCATGAAGACAAAATGATTTCTGGTAAGTATAAATCTAAGTAGATTCGGAATAAATACATTATAGGACCAGGTGGTATAATCCTGCTCTTTTAGAAAGGACTCGATTACCCGGATACCCTGTTCGTGTGGGATACTAGAGAACAAAGCCTCTATGTCTACGGTTAGGAGCAGGGCATCCAGGGGAACATGAGTCCCCTCTATATGTCTCAACAGGTCCTGTGTGTCCCGAATGTAAGATGGAAGGCAAGTGACTAGTGATGGCCGAACGGTTCGCCCGGCGGTCGTTTCGCGGCGAATTTCCGACTTTCGCCGTCCGCGGGTTCGAACGCCTTTTTCCGTCGTTCGCCCCGGCGGACTTACGTGTTTAATGTATACAAGAACTTTAACCTTTCGTGACACGTTTATCATGTGTTACAGGACAACCAATTGAGACATGACAGCTCATGGACACTTGGACATTCCCCCTAACCTATAAATACACCCGATCCGGTGGCCATTTTACATTCTTTCTTCTGTCACTGTAGGGAAAGGATCCTGTGTGGAGTAGGGACAGAGAAAACGCTAGCTATTTGGTACACAAAAGTTCTTTTCAGGACTGGTATAGGTGTTAGGTCAGCAGCCTGAGTTTCTTTTGTCAGTTTAGATAAAGGGACAGAGCGCTGTATGCTGCTATTTTAGGGACAGCTCAGCCAGATTAGTCTTTCTTCATCATCATCATCATCATCATCATTAGCTGTTACTATCAGGTCCACAAAAGAGCTGTTCCAGCTAATCGTTCCAGCCTACTCTTTTTTGCCAATTTGTATAGGGACAGGCAGGAAGCAGTGTGTCAGGCAGTGAGGATAATTTTAAAGACTTGCTGTTACTATTAGTTCCACAAAGGTTCTTTTCAGGACTGGTATCAGTGGTACGGTAATAGGCTTGTACACGTATAATATTCTTTCTTCCAAATATAGAAAGAATATTATACTTGACTGCTGCCCTTCTGCTGCAGTCTGCTAATCATTCACAACTCACTTGTTCCACAAAGCTCTTTATCAGGACTGGTAACTTGGTCTGTCTAGGGTGCTACGGTACATAGGCTTGGGTGCGGTACAGTCTGCTGTTCTGTAAGGACCGCTATCGGTCCACAATACATAGGGTTGCCGTGCACTACTGCTGACCGCTGCCCTATACTGCAGCAGTCCTTCATTGGTATAGGGACTGACGTACAGTCTGCTAATCACTAACACACAACCTGCTTGGTCCACAAAAGTTCTTATAAGGACTGGTAACTTGGTATAGGGTGCTACGGTACATAGGCCTGAGTGCGTTACAGTCTGCTGTTCTGTAAGGACCGCTATCGGTCCACAATACATAGGGTTGCCGTGCACTACTGCTGACCGCTGCCCTATACTGCAGCAGTCCTTCAGCGGTATAGGGACTGACGCACAGTCTGCTAAACACTAACACACAACCTGCTTGGTCCACAAAAGTTTTTATAAGGACTGGTAACTTGGTATAGGGTGCTACGGTACATAGGCCTGAGTGCAGTACAGTCTGCTGTTCTGTAAGGACCGCTATCGGTCCACAATACATAGGGTTGCCGTGCACTACTGCTGACCGCTGCCCTATACTGCAGCAGTCCTTCATTGGTATAGGGACTGACGTACAGTCTGCTAATCACTAACACACAACCTGCTTGGTCCACAAAAGTTCTTATAAGGACTGGTAACTTGGTATAGGGTGCTACGGTACATAGGCCTGAGTGCGTTACAGTCTGCTGTTCTGTAAGGACCGCTATCGGTCCACAATACATAGGGTTGCCGTGCACTACTGCTGACCGCTGCCCTATACTGCAGCAGTCCTTCATTGGTATAGGGACTGACGTACAGTCTGCTAATCACTAACACACAACCTGCTTGTTCCACAAAAGTTCTTATAAGGACTGGTAACTTGGTATAGGGTGCTACGGTACATAGGCCTGAGTGCGTTACAGTCTGCTGTTCTGTAAGGACCGCTATCGGTCCACAATACATAGGGTTGCCGTGCACTACTGCTGACCGCTGCCCTATACTGCAGCAGTCCTTCATTGGTATAGGGACTGACGTACAGTCTGCTAATCACTAACACACAACCTGCTTGGTCCACAAAAGTTCTTATAAGGACTGGTAACTTGGTATAGGGTGCTACGGTACATAGGCCTGAGTGCGTTACAGTCTGCTGTTCTGTAAGGACCGCTATCGGTCCACAATACATAGGGTTGCCGTGCACTACTGCTGACCGCTGCCCTATACTGCAGCAGTCCTTCAGCGGTATAGGGACTGACGCACAGTCTGCTAAACACTAACACACAACCTGCTTGGTCCACAAAAGTTTTTATAAGGACTGGTAACTTGGTATAGGGTGCTACGGTACATAGGCCTGAGTGCGTTACAGTCTGCTGTTCTGTAAGGACCGCTATCGGTCCACAATACATAGGGTTGCCGTGCACTACTGCTGACCGCTGCCCTATACTGCAGCAGTCCTTCATTGGTATAGGGACTGACGTACAGTCTGCTAATCACTAACACACAACCTGCTTGGTCCACAAAAGTTCTTATAAGGACTGGTAACTTGGTATAGGGTGCTACGGTACATAGGCCTGAGTGCGTTACAGTCTGCTGTTCTGTAAGGACCGCTATCGGTCCACAATACATAGGGTTGCCGTGCACTACTGCTGACCGCTGCCCTATACTGCAGCAGTCCTTCAGCGGTATAGGGACTGACGCACAGTCTGCTAAACACTAACACACAACCTGCTTGGTCCACAAAAGTTCTTATAAGGACTGGTAACTTGGTATAGGGTGCTACGGTACATAGGCCTGAGTGCAGTACAGTCTGCTGTTCTGTAAGGACCGCTATCGGTCCACAATACATAGGGTTGCCGTGCACTACTGCTGACCGCTGCCCTATACTGCAGCAGTCCTTCATTGGTATAGGGACTGACGTACAGTCTGCTAATCACTAACACACAACCTGCTTGGTCCACAAAAGTTCTTATAAGGACTGGTAACTTGGTATAGGGTGCTACGGTACATAGGCCTGAGTGCGTTACAGTCTGCTGTTCTGTAAGGACCGCTATCGGTCCACAATACATAGGGTTGCCGTGCACTACTGCTGACCGCTGCCCTATACTGCAGCAGTCCTTCATTGGTATAGGGACTGACGTACAGTCTGCTAATCACTAACACACAACCTGCTTGTTCCACAAAAGTTCTTATAAGGACTGGTAACTTGGTATAGGGTGCTACGGTACATAGGCCTGAGTGCGTTACAGTCTGCTGTTCTGTAAGGACCGCTATCGGTCCACAATACATAGGGTTGCCGTGCACTACTGCTGACCGCTGCCCTATACTGCAGCAGTCCTTCATTGGTATAGGGACTGACGTACAGTCTGCTAATCACTAACACACAACCTGCTTGTTCCACAAAAGTTCTTATAAGGACTGGTAACTTGGTATAGGGTGCTACGGTACATAGGCTTGAGTGCGGTACAGTCTGCTGTTCTGTAAGGACCGCTATCGGTCCACAATAGATAGGGTTGACGTGCACCACTGCTGACCGCTGCCCTATACTGCAGCAGTCCTTCAGCGGTATAGGGACTGACGTACAGTCTGCTAAACACTAATACACAACCTGCTTGGTCCACAAAAGTTCTTATAAGGACTGGTAACTTGGTATAGGGTGCTACGGTACATAGGCTTGAGTGCGGTACAGTCTGCTGTTCTGTAAGGACCGCTATCGGTCCACAATAGATAGGGTTGACGTGCACCACTGCTGACCGCTGCCCTATACTGCAGCAGTCCTTCAGCGGTATAGGGACTGACGCACAGTCTGCTAAACACTAACACACAACCTGCTTGGTCCACAAAAGTTTTTATAAGGACTGGTAACTTGGTATAGGGTGCTACGGTACATAGGCCTGAGTGCGTTACAGTCTGCTGTTCTGTAAGGACCGCTATCGGTCCACAATACATAGGGTTGCCGTGCACTACTGCTGACCGCTGCCCTATACTGCAGCAGTCCTTCATTGGTATAGGGACTGACGTACAGTCTGCTAATCACTAACACACAACCTGCTTGGTCCACAAAAGTTCTTATAAGGACTGGTAACTTGGTATAGGGTGCTACGGTACATAGGCCTGAGTGCGTTACAGTCTGCTGTTCTGTAAGGACCGCTATCGGTCCACAATACATAGGGTTGCCGTGCACTACTGCTGACCGCTGCCCTATACTGCAGCAGTCCTTCAGCGGTATAGGGACTGACGCACAGTCTGCTAAACACTAACACACAACCTGCTTGGTCCACAAAAGTTCTTATAAGGACTGGTAACTTGGTATAGGGTGCTACGGTACATAGGCCTGAGTGCAGTACAGTCTGCTGTTCTGTAAGGACCGCTATCGGTCCACAATACATAGGGTTGCCGTGCACTACTGCTGACCGCTGCCCTATACTGCAGCAGTCCTTCATTGGTATAGGGACTGACGTACAGTCTGCTAATCACTAACACACAACCTGCTTGGTCCACAAAAGTTCTTATAAGGACTGGTAACTTGGTATAGGGTGCTACGGTACATAGGCCTGAGTGCGTTACAGTCTGCTGTTCTGTAAGGACCGCTATCGGTCCACAATACATAGGGTTGCCGTGCACTACTGCTGACCGCTGCCCTATACTGCAGCAGTCCTTCATTGGTATAGGGACTGACGTACAGTCTGCTAATCACTAACACACAACCTGCTTGTTCCACAAAAGTTCTTATAAGGACTGGTAACTTGGTATAGGGTGCTACGGTACATAGGCCTGAGTGCGTTACAGTCTGCTGTTCTGTAAGGACCGCTATCGGTCCACAATACATAGGGTTGCCGTGCACTACTGCTGACCGCTGCCCTATACTGCAGCAGTCCTTCATTGGTATAGGGACTGACGTACAGTCTGCTAATCACTAACACACAACCTGCTTGTTCCACAAAAGTTCTTATAAGGACTGGTAACTTGGTATAGGGTGCTACGGTACATAGGCTTGAGTGCGGTACAGTCTGCTGTTCTGTAAGGACCGCTATCGGTCCACAATAGATAGGGTTGACGTGCACCACTGCTGACCGCTGCCCTATACTGCAGCAGTCCTTCAGCGGTATAGGGACTGACGTACAGTCTGCTAAACACTAATACACAACCTGCTTGGTCCACAAAAGTTCTTATAAGGACTGGTAACTTGGTATAGGGTGCTACGGTACATAGGCTTGAGTGCGGTACAGTCTGCTGTTCTGTAAGGACCGCTATCGGTCCACAATAGATAGGGTTGACGTGCACCACTGCTGACCGCTGCCCTATACTGCAGCAGTCCTTCAGCGGTATAGGGACTGACGCACAGTCTGCTAAACACTAACACACAACCTGCTTGGTCCACAAAAGTTTTTATAAGGACTGGTAACTTGGTATAGGGTGCTACGGTACATAGGCCTGAGTGCGTTACAGTCTGCTGTTCTGTAAGGACCGCTATCGGTCCACAATACATAGGGTTGCCGTGCACTACTGCTGACCGCTGCCCTATACTGCAGCAGTCCTTCATTGGTATAGGGACTGACGTACAGTCTGCTAATCACTAACACACAACCTGCTTGGTCCACAAAAGTTCTTATAAGGACTGGTAACTTGGTATAGGGTGCTACGGTACATAGGCCTGAGTGCGTTACAGTCTGCTGTTCTGTAAGGACCGCTATCGGTCCACAATACATAGGGTTGCCGTGCACTACTGCTGACCGCTGCCCTATACTGCAGCAGTCCTTCAGCGGTATAGGGACTGACGCACAGTCTGCTAAACACTAACACACAACCTGCTTGGTCCACAAAAGTTCTTATAAGGACTGGTAACTTGGTATAGGGTGCTACGGTACATAGGCCTGAGTGCAGTACAGTCTGCTGTTCTGTAAGGACCGCTATCGGTCCACAATACATAGGGTTGCCGTGCACTACTGCTGACCGCTGCCCTATACTGCAGCAGTCCTTCATTGGTATAGGGACTGACGTACAGTCTGCTAATCACTAACACACAACCTGCTTGTTCCACAAAAGTTCTTATAAGGACTGGTAACTTGGTATAGGGTGCTACGGTACATAGGCTTGAGTGCGGTACAGTCTGCTGTTCTGTAAGGACCGCTATCGGTCCACAATAGATAGGGTTGACGTGCACCACTGCTGACCGCTGCCCTATACTGCAGCAGTCCTTCAGCGGTATAGGGACTGACGTACAGTCTGCTAAACACTAATACACAACCTGCTTGGTCCACAAAAGTTCTTATAAGGACTGGTAACTTGGTATAGGGTGCTACGGTACATAGGCTTGAGTGCGGTACAGTCTGCTGTTCTGTAAGGACCGCTATCGGTCCACAATAGATAGGGTTGACGTGCACCACTGCTGACCGCTGCCCTATACTGCAGCAGTCCTTCAGCGGTATAGGGACTGACGCACAGTCTGCTAAACACTAACACACAACCTGCTTGGTCCACAAAAGTTTTTATAAGGACTGGTAACTTGGTATAGGGTGCTACGGTACATAGGCCTGAGTGCGTTACAGTCTGCTGTTCTGTAAGGACCGCTATCGGTCCACAATACATAGGGTTGCCGTGCACTACTGCTGACCGCTGCCCTATACTGCAGCAGTCCTTCATTGGTATAGGGACTGACGTACAGTCTGCTAATCACTAACACACAACCTGCTTGGTCCACAAAAGTTCTTATAAGGACTGGTAACTTGGTATAGGGTGCTACGGTACATAGGCCTGAGTGCGTTACAGTCTGCTGTTCTGTAAGGACCGCTATCGGTCCACAATACATAGGGTTGCCGTGCACTACTGCTGACCGCTGCCCTATACTGCAGCAGTCCTTCAGCGGTATAGGGACTGACGCACAGTCTGCTAAACACTAACACACAACCTGCTTGGTCCACAAAAGTTCTTATAAGGACTGGTAACTTGGTATAGGGTGCTACGGTACATAGGCTTGAGTGCGGTACAGTCTGCTGTTCTGTAAGGACCGCTATCGGTCCACAATAGATAGGGTTGACGTGCACCACTGCTGACCGCTGCCCTATACTGCAGCAGTCCTTCAGCGGTATAGGGACTGACGTACAGTCTGCTAAACACTAATACACAACCTGCTTGGTCCACAAAAGTTCTTATAAGGACTGGTAACTTGGTATAGGGTGCTACGGTACATAGGCTTGAGTGCGGTACAGTCTGCTGTTCTGTAAGGACCGCTATAGGTCCACAATAGATAGGGTTGACGTGCACCACTGCTGACCGCTCACCTATACTGCAGCAGTCCTTCAGCGGTATAGGGACTAAGAGTTTTGTCACAGGGTCATTTAAAAAATGACATGCAGAGGAAGAGGCAGGCCCTTCCGCAGGGGTGGTAGGGGTAGGGCAGGAGCAACAGGCTTGAGCCAAAGTGGGAAGTTGCAGAAGGTGCGTTCAATTACTTTAAAGGATGCACCAGACTTGGTTGAGTGGCTCGCTCAGCCTTACTCTTCTGCACCCTCCTCATCCTCTCGATCTGCACCCTCTTCTTCACTCTCTGCTATGTGCACCCCCAAAGACACTACCACCAACAACACGACCACCACCACCACCACCACATACCTTCCGCTTGAGTCACTGGAATTATTTTCCGATCCATATCAAGAGGACATTTCTGATGCGCAGCCACTCTTGGTATTGGATCAGGAAGAGGAGGTAGCAACAAGCGCTACTCAGCAGTCTGACGCCAGTACCCAGATCAGCCCAAGGAGGAGGTTGGTCCCCGGTGTTGCTGCCTACTCTACTTATAGCGGTGGGGAAGGTGACGTTGATGATGACGTGTCTAGTGATGTCACGTGGGTGCCCACAAGAGAGGAAGAGGAGGGGAGTTCAGAGGGAGATATGGACCAGCAGATAGGGAGGAGAAGCAGCAATGACTTACATTGCACAGCAGGGACAAAGCAGACTGCAAATGTATCAGGAGCGAGTCATCGACCATGTACGGTCACATCTGGCGCTCCCAGGACACCGGCACATGGCTCCGCAGTGTGGGCTTTTTTTAACGTGTCCGCTGCTGACAATAGCGTTGCCATCTGCAATCTTTGCAGTCAACGCGTTAGTCGCGGTAAGCCCAATACTCACCTAGGGACGACCGCCTTAAGAAGGCACATGAGCAGCCATCACCGAGCCCAGTGGGAGCAACGGAACACACAAAGCCACACTGCAGGCTCTCACCGTCCAGCCTCGTCTTCTACTTCTCCTTCTCCTCTCTCCTCACAATTGTCCTCCACTCCACCTTCCATCACGCCAAGCTCACATTTTTCTGCAAAAAGGCAGGCTTCCGTGGGCCTAATGTTTGAGCGTAAAAAAATGATGACGCCGGATAACCCTCTTGCCCAACGGTTGGCGGCTGGCTTGTCAGAACTCATAGCCCGCCAACTACTGCCATATAAACTGGTGGACTCGGAGGCCTTTCGCAAATTTGTGGCCATTGGAACACCACAATGGAAGGTCCCAGGAAGGAAGTATTTCTCAGAGAAGGGCATCCCAGAGCTATATGGCCATGTTCAGCGGCAAGTGAATGTATCTCTGGCACACAGTGTCGGTGCCAAGATACATCTGACCACAGACACGTGGTCTAGCAAACACGGGCAGGGAAGGTATATCAGTTTTACTGCCCACTGGGTGAACCTTCTGACGGCCGTCAAGCATGTAACCCGTGGCACCCGTGTAGATTTGGTTTTACCGCCACGGATTGCATGCAGGCCTGACTCTTCTTCTCCTCCTCCTACTCCATCCTCCTCCCTCTCCTCCTCAGCTGCCTCCTCCTTTTCCGCTGCTAGCGTCTCTTCCACTGCACCGCCCAAGCTCCCCAGAACCTATTCCACATGCCAGGTGAGACGTTGCCATGCCGTGCTGCGTCTGTTGTGCCTGGAAGCAAAGAGCCACACTGGCCCGGCACTCCTTTCAGCTTTGCGTTCACAGGCAGATGAGTGGCTAACACCGCTCAATTTGACAGTTGGTAAAGTGGTGTGTGACAACGGTGCCAATCTGCTTAGCGCATTGAAACAGGGCAAAATCACGCACGTGCCGTGCATGGCACACGTCTTAAACTTGGTCGTGCAGCGATTCCTTGTCAAATACCCTGGGGTCCAGGACATCTTGCGGCAGGCAAGGAAAATCTCGGCCCATTTCAGAAGATCTTACACGGCCATGGCTCGCCTTGCTGACATTCAGCGGCGACACCATCTGCCGGTCAGACGTCTTATTTGCGATTGCCCGACGCGATGGAACTCAACCTTCTATATGCTTGATAGGCTGCTCCAGCAGAAACGTGCAGTTAACGTCTACCTGTATGAACTCTGCGAAAGAAACGGTTCTGGGGAGCTGGGTTTTTTTTCACCGCGCCAGTGGCTGCTCATGCGCGACACATGCAGACTTCTGCGGCCATTTGAGGAGATCACCAAACTGGTCAGTCGCAGCCATGGCGCCATCAGTGACATGGTACCTTATGCCTTCTTTCTGGAGCGTGCATTGCGTCGTGTCATTGATCAGGCTGTGGAGGAGCAGGAGCGGGAAGATGAGGAAGTCGCAATGCTGGATGAATTCCCAGGGGGGGCTACTCTATCTGAGACAAGTCAACAACAGGAGTCTGATGAGGAGTCAGAGGAGGATGGTGCCGGGGCGGATGAGCAGGAGCAAGAAGAGCATGCTTTAAACCTTTCTGGGATCCCTGTTGTGCGAGGATGGGGAGAGGAGAATGAAGAGGACGACATTATCCTGGATGATGAGCAGGAGCCAGGCCACCACACCGCTTCCACTTTAGTGCAAATGGGGGCCTTCATGCTCCAGTGTTTTAATAGGGACCCCCGTATAAAAAGCATGAGGGTCAAGGACCAGTACTGGGTGGCAACGTACTTAGACCCCCGGTACAAACACAAAATGGCGGAAATGTTACCGCCGTCGCAGAGGGCTGTCAGAATGCAGCACTTCCAGGCCTTGCTTCGAGAAATGCTGCATTCTGCTTTTGCGTGCGCTGGCAGAGGAGCAATTCCCACTCCCAGAGAAGGATTTGCGGGTACCAATCCAACAGCGCCTGCAAGAAGAGGCCGGTTTGAAGATGTGTTGGTGACTTCGGATATGAGGTCATTCTTTCAGCCGACCCATCGACAGGTGTCATCCGGATCCAGCATCAGGGAACGCCTAGACCGTCAGGTGTCCGACTACATTGGGTTAACGGCCGATGTGGACGCTCTGAGGAGTGATGAACCCCTAGACTACTGGGTGGGCAGGCTTGACCTCTGGCCAGAGCTTGCCCAATTTGCAATCGAACTGTTGGCTTGCCCCTCATCCAGTGTCCTGTCCGAAAGGACGTTCAGCGCAGCAGGGGGGATTGTGACCGATAAGCGTACTCGCCTAGCTCACCACAGTGTTAACTACCTCACATTTCTAAAAATGAATGAGGCATGGATCTCGGAGGAATTCAACACATGTGATCAGTAGACCATGTATATGTCTATAAACAATTTTTGGAATCAAGCACACAGACCTTCTTAATTCATTTGGCTCACTTCCCTGACCCAAAAAAGCACACCGTACTATATGCCCCTACCCTCCTCTTTGAAGAGGTTGAGCGGTGTCATATTTCTACTGGGGCTGCTTATTATGAGGGGTTCCCACCATCCCTGTGCTGTGCTGACTTCCTCCTGGGTGTTCTTATTATGAGGGGCTCCCACCATCCCTGTGCTGTGCTGACTTCCTCCTGGGGGTTCTTATTATGAGGGGATCACACCATCCCTGTGCTGTGCTGACTTCCTCCTGGGGCTGCTTACGGTGCTGCTGTCAGCGCTGTATGTCACGGAGCTGCTGTCAGCGCTGTATGTCACGGAGCTGCTGTCAGCGCTGTATGTCACGGAGCTGCTGTCAGCGCTGTATGTCACGGAGCTGCTGTCAGCGCTGTATGTCACGGAGCTGCTGTCAGCGCTGTATGTCACGGAGCTGCTGTCAGCGCTGTATGTCACGGAGCTGCTGTCAGCGCTGTATGTCACGGAGCTGCTGTCAGCGCTGTATGTCACGGAGCTGCTGTCAGCGCTGTATGTCACGGAGCTGCTGTCAGCGCTGTATGTCACGGTGCTGCTGTCAGCGCTGTATGTCACGGAGCTGCTGTCAGCGCTGTATGTCACGGAGCTGCTGTCAGTGCTGTATGTCACGGAGCTGCTGTCAGCGCTGTATGTCACGGAGCTGCTGTCAGCGCTGTATGTCACGGAGCTGCTGTCAGCGCTGTATGTCACGGTGCTGCTGTCAGCGCTGTATGTCACGGAGCTGCTGTCAGCGCTGTATGTCACGGAGCTGCTGTCAGCGCTGTATGTCACGGAGCTGCTGTCAGCGCTGTATGTCACGGAGCTGCTGTCAGCGCTGTATGTCACGGAGCTGCTGTCAGCGCTGTATGTCACGGTGCTGATGTCAGTGCTCTGTATTACGGTGCTGCTGTCAGTGCTCTGTATCTCCTGCACCCTCTTGTTTGCCTACCCTGGTCCCTGACCTTCCCTCTCCTCCATTGCCTTCATTAGCTCCATAGTCCTGAATTGTCAGAACAATTTCCCAAATAAAAAAAAAATGCTTGTAGTTATCGATCCCAAATTCACCTCATACATGTATTATGCTATTGTCCAGGTGGTGGGACTACGTGCTACCCCCTAATAATTACCCCGTGGCCGCAAATTCGACCTAAAGGTTTGCGAAATTCGCCTCCCATTGAAGTCAATGGAGCCCGCGGCGAACGGTCGTTTTCGCGAACGTTTGTGTCCGTTCGCGTTTCGCGTTCGCGAAACGTCCCGTCGGAAGTTCGTCCATCACTACAAGTGACATGTTGCATTAAAAATGAGTCCACATATCTACTAGCCTTTTCCGTTAAGGATTAGTTTCCAGAAATAATAGGTCTCCCAGGGGAATTTTTTTAATTCTTGTGAATCGTGGTGGGGGGGGGGGGGGCATAAAAAGTAGCCAAATTTTTGAAATTTGGGGATAAGGTTTTTTTTGGTCAATCGATCCTTTAAGATAGGCATCTGTACATAGAGCACGTAGTTCATCAAAATATACCGGAATTTGTTGTGAATCAATTTTGCAGGACCATTCATGTTTTTTTTAAGATGTTAATACTAATTTTTTGATATTGGGGTGGGGCATCATAACATGGTTCCCACCTAGGGTTGAGCTTCGAGTTCTAGTCAAACTCATGTTTGACTCGAACATTGCCCGTTCGCCCGTTTGCCGAACAATTTGGGGTGTTCGCGGCAAATTCGAAAAGCCACGAAACACCCTGTAAAAGTTTATGGGAGAAATCTAAAGTGCTAATTTTAAAGGCTTATATGCAAGTTATTGTCATAAAAAGTGTTTGGGGACCTGGGTCTTGCCCCAGGGGACACGTATCAATGCAAAAAAAGTTTTAAAAACTGCAATTTTTTCGGGAGCAGTGATTTTAATAATGCTTAAAGTGAAACAATAGAAGTGTAATATTCCTTTAAATTTCATACCTAGGAGGTGTGTATAGTATGTCTGTAAAGGGGCACATGTTTCCCGTGCTTAGAACTGTCCCTGCATAAAGTGTAATTTCTGAAGGAAAAGAAGTTCAAATTTAAAAGCACTCGCGTCTATTATGAATTGGGTCCCCCCAAATTCAATTACCAGGCCCTTCAGGTCTGATATGGATATTAAGGGGAACCCCAGGTCAAATAAAAAAAAATGAAGTGGGGTTCCCCCCAAACATGACCCCATCCTTCTCTGACGCAAGGGGAAACCCGGGCTTCCCCAATGACGTGTGGGTGACCCCGCCCCCTCTGATGTAACAGAAACCCGCATTACATCAGAGGGGGCGGGGTCACTCACATGTTAATGGGGAAGCCTGGGTTTCCTCATGCATCAGAGGGGGCTGGGCCACGTGACGGGTGGCCCCGTCCTCAGCTAAGAGACCTGTCAGCCTGCCGAGATTCCTGTGATGTCTCCAGTGGAGACAGGATGCACTGAGCTGGACATCATCATTGGACCCTGGACCTGGAGAGGAGAGATCATCCATCGCTGGACCCCAGAGAGATGATCACCCATCGCAGGATACCGAGAGTGGATTTTTTTTACATTTTTAATAAAGGACTTATCCCAACGGTGTCTGTGTGTTATTTTTACATTTTTTTACACTTTCTTTGTGAAATGGTAGGGGTACAATGTACCCGTTAACATTTCAAACAGAGGGGGCGGGATCTGGGGGTCCCCTTGTTAAAGGGGGCTTCCAAATTCTGATAAGCCCCCTGACCGCAGACCCCCACAACCACTGGGCAAGGGTTGTTGGAATGAGGCCCTTGTCCCCATCAACATGGGGACAAGGTGCTTTGGGGGGCTACCCTCAAAAAACCCTCCCAATGTTGAGGACATTTGGCCTGGTACGGTTCAGGAGGGGGGGCACTCTCTCCCCCCTTCTTTTCCTGCAACCTGCCAGGTTGCGTACTCATATAAAGGGTCTGGTATGGATATTTGGGGGGAACTCCACGTCATTTTTTTTTATTTGACGTGGGGTTCCCCTTAATATCCATACCAGATCTGAAGGGCCTGGTAATTGAATTTGGGGGGACCCCCACACATTTGTTTTTTTTCTATCAATGACTTTCAATGACTGTTCTCTGTATTACCGGGAGCCGACAATTCATTATAGCCGCGAGTGCTTTTAAATTACTTTTTTTCCTTCAGAAATTACACTTTGTGCAGGGACAGTTCTAAGCACTGGAAACATGCACCTCTTTACAGGCATACTATACACACCCCCTAGGTACGAAATTTAAAGGAATATTACACTTTTATTGTTTCACTTTAAGCATTATTAAAATCACTGCTCCCGAAAAAACTTCAGTTTTTAAAACTTTTTTTTGCATTGATACATGTTCCCTGGGACAGGACCCAGGTCCCCAAACACTTTTTATGACAATAATTAGCATATAAGCCTTTAAAATTAGTACTTTAGATTTTTCATGTTCGAGTCCCATAGACTTTAACGGTGTTCAGATGTTTGAACAAATTTATTGCCTGTTCGCATGTTCTGGTGCGAACCGAACTGGTGGGTGTTTAGCTCATCCCTATTCCCACTCTTGTCCAAGGGTTAGAGCCTCCTGTTTTTCACTGGAAATATTCCTCTCTGCTCTATCCCACTATCGGGACTTCAAATCTCTAATTGTTAATTACAAAAACGCCCATATTTTAGGAGAGGCAGATAGATCTGGGAAATAGCAGGACTTTGGTTTAAAGGGAGTACTTATATAATTGCTGGCAGAAGGGACAGCTCTCTCTGCCAGAATACCAGAAGAGGGAACAGGATCATCCAGGTTACTTTCCTCATAAATAAGCATGAGGTCCCTGAGGGCTCGGAATTCGTCCATTGTGAAATGTTTAACTTGTTCGATAAGCTCCTTTTCCAGTTTGTTTATTATTTTGTTCTGAGTCAAACATAAATCTGTAGGTTAGTCTACAGGCAAAACAATAAAGGTCCTTAATAGTTTCTGATATATTGATTGGTTGGGCTAGGCAAAAGCCCAATCCCAATTGTAATATTGGCCTTTGTGCTGAACTGAGTTTAATTGTAGTTAGATTTATGATATTGAGCTCAGATTGGCTACTGGATTCTGAGGATTGGATGGACGATAAACAAAGGTACTCAGATTCCCCTGCTTTTTGGCCTCCTGAAGGGCTAGGGCGGGATCCCCCTGGATAGTATTCCCTGCAATGCACAAGTTAAGTTGCTACCTGTAGCCTGTTACCTCATCTGGGATGACATCTCAGGAAGTATCTTATGTTTGGGGTCAGATGGTGAAGATGCACCACCTCGAGTACGTTTGTTAGAACTTGGTGTTGGTGCTCCAGATGAGCGACCCTGTGCCGGAGAAAAGGAAGAGGTAGATAATTATGAATCAGATTCAGTAGTTTCCTCATTCCTAAACTGGGCTGTTGAATTAGGTCTTCTCCCATGTCCCCTGCCACCCCCACCTCTACCCATCCATTTATAGGCGTAGCCATGTGAAAAGGCCAATTTGTCCAAATTAAATTTATTTTGTTTTCTCACAACAATATCCCTATTCATAGTCTCCAATCTCTCTAATCTCTTTCCATTTAGTGTTTAAATTAGATAGTTCAAAGACATGTGCATATTGAGCATTAAGGGAATCAATCTCTTTGTCTAAAAGATCCATATCAGTAGTGTGGTTCTCTGCCAGTAATAACATCAGCTTCCTATTGCTGGTTGTAAGAAAATTTTCCCAGGATTTCTTAAAAACCTCAGTAGGATTTTTAATGGTAGGGAAGGTATGAAGCCGCAATTCTTGAGGATTAATATTCTCCCTAATATATTGTTGGAAATAATCAATGTCAGTAAAGATTGGATTTGCGTTTTAAGCAAACCCTGGATTCTACCCAAATACAGAGTAAGGTCACCATCATCCTTTTTACATGATTCCACACTAGTTTGAATAGTAGACATGAACCCTGTCCATGCCGTACCATGAAGGTCCATTCTGCTAAGAGATCCCAACAATACAAATAACCAAAAAAGTGGGACACAACCGAGGGGAAGAAAATTGAAATACAGTGTCTCAGAAGAAAGACTGCATTTATAAAAAGGGAAGGACACTGAAATTTACACTACCCGAAAAAGGGAAATGTATATTTATAAATAATTATAATAATTGTTACAAATGTATATAGTAGCCAAGTTTAAAGGGGGCCTCCGGGTGTTTTAACCAACCTAATTGAAATATATGCCAATGCTACTTGTTATGAAAGAATTGATGTACCTTCGTCCTATTACTAATTAGAAATTTGGAGAGTTGTGGAGGCAACATGGACTCTCGTGGTGTGGTATGAACTTACAACAATTTACAAAAATATATACATTTATTATACACAAATTCACAGATCATAAAAGCCTTCAATAATAGATAAATTACATTAGATGCTGCTAATCATGGAGCATGCACTTGTCTGACACAAATTGGAAGAACTTAGATGTATATCCACTTAAGGACCGCCTCCTGCACATATACGTCGACAGAATGGCATGGCTGGGCACAATCACGTACCTGTACATTTCTTTTTAAGTGTCCAGCCGTGGGTCGAGAGCGCTCCCGACCCGGTCCTAAGCTCCGTGAACGTGGCCGTGGGACCAGCGGATGCTATCGCTGCTGGTGTCCCGCAATCGGGTCTCCTCCCAAAGAGGAGAGGTCTGTGTAAACAAACCTCTCCCCGTGCTTCCTACTGTGGCTGTCACCGATCGTCTATTCCCTTTTATAGGGAAAGACAATCAGTGATGTCACATGCCAGGCCACGCCCCCTACAATAAAAAAAAACACATAACGTCATACATAACACCTACACTGCCCCCTAGTGGTTAACTCCTTCACTGCCAGTGCCATTTACACAGGAATCAGTGCATTTAAATAGCACTGATAGCTGTATAAATGACAATGGTCCCAAAAATGTGTCAAAAATGTCCGATGTGTCCGCCATAATGTCGCAATCACAATAAAAATCACCGCCATTACTAGTAAAAAAAGAAATGAATAAAAATGCTATAAAACTATCCCCTATTTTGTAAACGCTATAACTTTTGCGCAAACCAATCAATAATCGGTAATTGAGATTTTTTTTTTACCAAAAACATGTAGAAGAATACGTATCAGCCTAAACTGAGGAAAAAAAATGCTTTTTTATATATTTTTGGGGGATATTTATTATAGCAAAAAGTAAAAAATAATGAGTTTTTTTCAAAATTGTCGCTTTATTTTTGTTTATAGCGCAAAAAATTAAAACCGCAGAGGTGATCAAATACCACCAAAAGAAAGCTCTATTTGTGAGAAAAAAAGGACGCCAAATTTGTTTGGGAGCCGCGTCGCACGACCATGCAATTGTCAGTTAAATCGACACAGTGCCGAATCGCAAAAAGGGGCTTGGTCCTTTGGCTGCAAATTGGTCCGGGACTTAAGTGGTTAAAATAAGGATCCCATGCTGTTACATATGGGGATTTTTCCACGTACCCACTCTACATGTTTCGGGGTTACCCCCTTCTTCAGGAGTATATTAGGTCAGAAAATGATCGGGTGGAGAAATCTATCTCACAGCCATCATAATTCAGATAATAAAATTCAAAGAATACAATCAAATCATTTCAATTGGTGATACACACCTATGAAGTCTTCACTAAACAGTGCATGTAATTTGGGCGGGGGGGAGAGAATGTGTTATCCAAATGGATATTGAAGTCAGGAATGCCATATATAGATTCTATGTAATATATGAAGAGCATTAAAGAGACTTATTGTTAGAATGGTTGAAAAATCTTAGCACCGATCTAATCTTAATGAGAGTAATCAAAAGAAACACCAACCTATCTGAGAGATCTCAAGGTATAATGTCAGGATCACATCAAGTGGATTGGATATATTCAATAGGGATCCAAGTTTCAAAGAATGTTCACAATGAAATATTAAGCAGGGTCTCAGACAAACAAACACCAGATCCACCAGGATCTGTGGACAAACATATCATTAGAAGTGGTTCATACAGGAACACATCATAAGGGTCATACCAGCGCATATAACAAGACACATACCAGTCAATCAGCTCCACAGAATGTCTCTCCACCACCATGCAAACTGCCACAGGGGATATCTGAAAAATCTGTTCCCCTTAAATACCATAAAGCCCCATACACACTATCAGTTTTTCTGCTTTAGATTTACCAAAACCATCAAACTCCTAAGGTCAAACCTTAGGAGTTTCAACTTGTATGCAATCAGGCAGCCCCTTGCAATACATGGTTTTGGTAAACCTGAAGGAAAAACTCAGCAGAAAAACGGATAGTGTGTATGGGGCTTAAGATACTATTTAATGGGACAGTAGGGGTCTAGTAGATCTATGACGTCTCCACTGCTCTCCACTGAAGCTAACTGAGCACAGATTATGCTCCATTAGCTGCTTCTCCAGCCACAGCAGCCAGGGAGTGACAGCTCTGAACCTGGGAGTGGCATAATACACATTGCTTCCAGATTCATACACTGGGGGGAGGTTAAACAGGATAATCATTGAACTCAATCCACTCTATTCAGTGACACTTATGATGCCTGTCCCTGGCCCACAGCTGGAACAGCAAAGCTTGGGATACATGTGGTGTGTATCTGAGGCCTGGAAAATGTAATCCATAGAATGCAGGTGTGCACTCGTGTATTATGGAATAATGTGTACTTGAGGGAGGAGGGATGTGTACTGTGGGGATTGGAGGATGGATAAATGTGTATTGGGGAGATATAGGGCAGAGAAATGTGTACTAAGAGGTTGGAGGGAAGAGTTATGTGTACTGAGTGGTTGTGGGGTAGAGATGTGTACTAGGGGATTTGAGGGGATAGAGACGTGTGCTTTGGGGGTTTGAGGAGGGACAGATATGTATTCAGGGAAAGAGGCAGAAGACATATGTACTGGGTGGGGTGTGTGGAGGGTGTTGGAGGAGGTAGAGAAGTGTACTGGGAGGCCTGGAGTGGAGGGGATGTGCAGTGGGGGAGGAGGGAGAGACATGTGTCCTGAGGAAAGAAGGAGAGATATGTATTGGAGGGAGAGAGACTTAAACTGGGTGAGGAAGTGATTTGTACCGAGGGAAAGGAACATTTGACCCCTGCACTCTATGTAATGCCAATTCAGTAATACTGGCCTGTACATTATGCACCCCTGACCCCCGCACTCCGTGCTTCATATATTCCTGACCCCTTCACTTTGTGTGTTACTCACTCTTGACCCCTGCACTTTGTGCATGATATACTCCAGGCCCTTGCAATCTGCATTAGGCATCCCGGACCCCGCACTCTGTACATTATGTCCTCCTAACCCCCTAACATGTTGCCATTAATGGTTCCATCAATGAACTGTAGCTCCCCAGTGTCGGCAGCACTCATGCAGCCCCAGACCACGACAATCCCTCCACCATGCATGACTGTAGGAAAGACACACTTGTCTTTGTACTCCTCACATAGTTGCCGCCACACACGCTTGAAACCATCTGAATCAAATTATTTCATCATGATCAGACCACAGGTCCTGGTTCCAGTAATCCATGTCCTTAGTCTGCTTGTCTTCAGTAAACTGTTTGCAGGGTTTTTTATGCATCATCTTTAGAAGAGGCTTCCTTCTGGGACAACAGCCATGCAGACCAATTTGATGCAGTGTATGGTCTGAGCACTGACAGGCTGACCCCCCACCCCTTCAACCTCTGCAGCAATGCTGGCAGCACTCATACGTCTGTTTCCCAAAGACAACTTCTGGATATGATGCTGAGCATGTGCACTTAACTTCTTTGGTTGACCATGGTGATTCCTGTTCTGAGTGAAACCTGTCCTTTTAAACTGCTGTATGGTCTTGGCCACCGTGCTGCAGCTCAGTTTCAGGGTCTTTGAAATCCTCTTATAGCCTAGGCCATCTTTATGTAGAGCAACAATTCTTTTTTTTTTCAGATCCTCAGAGAGTTCTTTGCCATGAGGTGCCATGTTGAACTTCCAGAGAGTGAGAGCAATAACCCCAAATTTAACACACCAGCTCCCCATTTACACCTGAGACCTTGTAACACTAACGAGTCACATGACACAGGGGAGAGAAAAGGGCTAATTGGGCCCAATTTGGACATTTTCACTTAGGAGTGGACTCACTTTTGTTTCCAGTGGTTTAGACATTAATGGCTGTGTGTTGAGTTATTTCGAGGGGACAGCACATTTACTCTGTTATATAAGCTGTGCACTCACTACTTTACATTGTAGCAAAGTGTAATTTCTTCAGTGTTGTCACATGAAAAGATATAATAAAATATTTACAAAGATGTGAGGGGTGTACTTAATTTTGTGAGATACTGTATGTCTTTCCTAAGTAAATTGGGAGGCATTAGGAAAACCTGCCTTTCAAGCAAAGAACGGGCGAAACTAGTGCAACAAGGCTATCCAATAGAGGTATCAGGAACCATGCTGAAAAGAAGAAAAAATAGTACAAATATAATTTATAGTAGATCTCCATCCATGTAACAGCTGGCTTCTATCCCTAAAGAGTGTTTTTATAGTGACAATGGTTTAATTCTCCACACTATCAGAATTTCATGCCCTAGGTTGCAAGCAACTCTTGGTGTTTCACCCAGATAGGGTGGTATTAATGCTAATGCTATGTTTTCATCCAAAGTTGACACTCTATATGAATCATGAAATTGTCCTCCCAATACTCAAGTGGTCATGGGGGTAGGTCCACACCCATTGGACATTGCTAGAATTCTCAAGGCCTTCCTTGGAGGCCATAGCGACATTTAGACATTTCTAGCATCTGTTTGTTATTCCACAATGAATGAACAAGGGGAAGGACGTATCTCCCAGAATGCTTTCTTCTTGGATTGTGCAGGTTGTACACCATATCTACTGAGCTAAGTCCCTGGTGATGCCAGAGGAGGTGACTGCACACTACATAAGGAGCATTTTGACTTTTTAGGTAGCCTTTTGTGATGTGTCAGCAGAGACCATTTTCAGAATGGCCTCATGTTCCTCCTCATACACAATCTTGTCACATTACCACGTTGATTTCTCTTAGCACAGTGGAGTTTGGCTGTGCAGTCCTGTCAGGTAAATCTTTTGGTTAAAATTATTTAAGTATCCCTCACTTTGTTTTATTAGCTATTTCTCATTAGTGTTATGCCAGGGAGATATCAGGAAAACAGAAAATGAATGTCCAGATACTTATCAATGGCTGAAATTTTATGAAAAACATCCCACGTGAAATATGGAGCCTGGATCAAATGCTTGACTGCGTGATACCCATCACCACAGTGAGGTAAAATGCTTACCAGAAAGCCAGCGACCACCCTTATTCAGGGGGGTCACAAAGCACTTGTTGGATCATTGATCCCATGAAAGGATGTCCAGATGTCCTGAACGTCTCCCACCAGAAGCATCCACAGACAACGGGCGATGATCAGACCAGATCAAATATCCCCAATACCAGGAAGTGCAGATATGCAAAAAAAAAAAAAAACTCCAATAGTGCAGTATTGTCTCTTTAAAATATTTTTAATGGTAAGTATTACAGTGCTGCATACAAATATTCTGATTGAAAAGCGAGTCTCCACTACAAAATGGATAAAAAGAAATTCCTTGCAATTAAAAATTCCACAAAAAAGTCTAAGTGATCACGCTCTCGCAGATTGTAGCGTCCCAATGATCATTTCCTCAGATGTGATGTCATCCATGGCACGCCCACACATTTGCGCAGACACGCTATATAGTTCATTGGCAAGACAGAGGAGTACTGCCATTGATCAAGCCAAATAGCCCAATGACGCTCATTGGATAAACAAACCAGGCATATCATGGATGAGGATAAAATGTTTCCATGCAACCATTGGCAGGACTTTGCATCCATCATCCCAAGAGAGAGCAGACTGAATTAAACAGCACGTGCAGCCATCTTGTGGTCAAAAATAGGGAAGAAGATTGTCTACACAAATGATTATAAAGGCTTGCTTCCATGTGTTGCCAACAAGCCTTCGATGTTCAACAATATATATGTCATTAACCACTTCCGGACCAGCCTCCACAGTTTTTACTGCGGCAGGTTGGCTTGGCTGGGAAAATCGACATTACCTTTCATCGCTTTGCCTTTTGGCCACGCACTTCTGGAGGCACTGTGTGCATCCACAGCGTGTGCCCGGAGCCAATGTGAGTGCATGGTTCGCGGGATGACCACCCATGATCGGTCATGACAGAGCGAGAACCGGGATCTGTGTGTGTAAACACACAGATTCCAGTTCTCTCAGGGGTGAGGAGACAGATCGTGTGTTCATACAAAGTATGGACACCGATCGCTCTCTTCCCCTAGTAAGTCCCATCCCCACTATAGTTAGAACACACCTAGGGAACACAGTTAAATCCTTGATTGCCTCCTAGTGTTAACCCCTTCCCTGCCAGTGACATTTTTACAGTAATCAGTGCATTTTTATAGCACTAATGGCTGTATAATTGTCAATGGTCCCAAAAAATTTGTTAAAAGTGTCCAATCTGTCCGCCGCAATATCGCAGTCCCGATAAAAAATCACAGATTGCCGCCATTACTAGTAAAAAAATAATAATAATAAAAATGCCATTTTGTAGACGCTGTAACTTTTGCGCTAACCAGTCAATATACACTTATTGAGATTTTTGTTAGCATAAATATGTAGAAGAATACAAATTAGCCTAAACTAAGGAAAAAATTTGTATTTTTGAATATTTTTTTGTATTTTTGAAAAAAAATGTGGGATATTTATTATAGCAAAAAGTAAAAGGTATTGTGTTTTTTTCAAAATTGTCGCTCTTCTTTTGTTTATAGTGCAAAAAAACGCAGAGATGATCATATACCACCAAAAGAAAGCTCTATTTGTGGGGAAAAAAGGATGTAAATTTTGTTTGGGTACAGCGTCACACGACGGTGCGATTGTCAGTTAATGCAACGCAGTGCTGTATCGCAAAAAATTGCCTGGTCATTGAGCTGCCAAGTCTTCTGGGGCTGAAGTGGTTAAAATTGCTTCAAATTTTATTACAGATGTTAAAAACACATATGCATTACCAATCTAAGTAAACAAAACTCTATCAGCAATAAAAAAAAAATTAAAAAAAATAAATAAAAACATTTATTGTAAATGATAAGTTGGATTAAAATTTTTTTTTTTTATATAAAATAGAATAAGATAAAGGAAGAAGAAAAAATGCTATAGCAAGACAAATATGCAACAGCAATCTATGCATATCAACTATTATTAATAAAACAGTTGATGTCCCATTCCACATTCAAGCCCCTAGGCACATAGGACCCCAATTTATATATCCAATTGGTTTCGGCCCTAGAGATGCTTCACTTGCCATTGCTCTCACACCTCGGTTTTAAGAACAAGGTTTATAGACAAAGGATATGATAGTAAGGCCCTAGATGCCCTTATAGTAGAAGTTAGTAATAGAGATTGTCAGTAACTTTTGGGCGATAAATCTCCCCAAGGGAATAACAAAGATGATTATGATTTGGCCTTTTTCACCACATTCTCCAGCCAAAACAGGGCTATTAAGAGGATTATTAAAAGGCATTATTTAGGCCCTTTATTGTCTGATCGACCCTGTGTTATCTTTAGAGGCGCTTCTAATTTAAGGAATACAATAGCACCTAATGTTCCTGTACTGCCCACTAGACCCACTTTTTTTGGTGACCTAAAAGGGGTATTACTTGTGTGGGAAGTGTCAGGCCTGCAAAATTAATATCCATTGAAGTAGGAGGATTAATGAATTCACCTCAGCAGGCACAGGAGCCACTTACCCTATAAAATCATTTATTACATGTATGACTAAATGTGTTGTCTACCTCCTCAGGTGTCCTTGAATATGTGGGGTGCGCCATTCGAATGCTGCATGGCAGACTAGGGGAGCACATAACTAACATCCGTAAGGGCTTTGATAAGCATAACGTTTCAAAGCATTACGACTTAAAACATAATCATGAGCTTAGGGGCACTACCTTCGTTGCCCTTGAAAAATATGTACCCTACTGGCGTGGGAGCAATGGCAAGCAAAGCATCTCTAGGGCCAAGACCAATTGGATATATAAATTGTGGTCCCATGTGCCCAGGGACTTGAATGTGGAGTGGGACATCAATACTCCTATACGCATAGATTTCTGTTGCATATTTGTCTGACTCCTGCTCTAGCCTTTTTTCTTCTTCCTTAATCTTATCTTATTTTATTTTAATTAAAAAAATAATTCCAACTTATCATTTACAATACATTTTTTATTTTAATTTTAACCACTTCAGCCCCGGACCATTTTGCTGGTCAAAGACCAGACCACTTTTTGCGATTCGCCACTGCGTCGCTTTAACTGACAAGTGGCTCCCAAACAAAATTGACGTCCTTTTTTCCCCACAAATAGAGCTTTCTTTTGGTGGTATTTGATCACCCCTGCGGTTTTTATTTTTTGCGCTATAAACAAAAATAAAGCGACAATTTTGAAAAAAACTCATTATTTTTTACTTTTTGTTATAATAAATATCCCCCAAAAATATATAAAAAATATTTTTTTCCCTCAGTTTAGGCCGATACATATTCTTCTACATATTTGTGGTAAAAAAAAAATGTAATAAGCGATTATTGATTGGTTTGCACAAAAGTTATAGCGTTTACGAAATAGGGGATAGTTTTATGACATTTTTATTAATCATTTTTTTTTTACTAGTAATGGCGGTGATCAGCGATTTTTATTGTGACTGCGACCTTTTTGACACATTTTTGGGACCATTGTCATTTATACAGCAATCACTGCTATACAAATGCAGTGAAGGGGTTAACCAGGGGGTGGCAGTGTAGGGTTTAAGTGTGTTACTAACTGTGGGGGGCTGGGCTTTCTTTTAGTGAACACTGATCTCTGCTCCAATCACATGGAGCAGAGATCAGCGTCACTTGTTGCTAGGAAATAGAGAGAGAGAGAGAGAGAGAGCCCGTCTCCTGAGGACATCGACTCCCCGAACACCGGACTAAAGGCACCACAGCTATCAGCACCACCCTGATTGCTCTGACCACTCCAAGGAACCTTGCCTTACAGCCCTGCGAGTCGCCCTCATGGACTTACGGATGAAACATCTTATCCCTGATATGCCTGTACACCACTAATCTAATGTGAGTGTTTTTTAACCATTTTTAATAAATTTGAGCAACTTTACTGCTGCACTTAGAGGGCGCCGTCTCTCTCTCTATTTCCTTGTTTCCTAGAGCTTCTTCTTGCTTTAAGACTGGCAGCCTTTTAGGATACAGCTTGTACTGCTGATCCCCCACACGGACCACCCTGATGATCCACAAAGACCCTGAACTTCTCATCGAGGATACTGGTGTGTGGACATACCCAAAACCCACACAAAAACTGATATACTTCAGCTACATAAAAACGACCTATCTTTTATACTAACAATTTTTTACACATATATGTTGTGACTATACTATAATACATCCTTGGGATCCCCAGCGAGCGCCATATTACCCTCCTCCGCTGTGTTATCACTTGTTGCTAGGCAGAACGGGGAGATGCTGTTTACAACGGCATCTCCCAGTTCAGTCACCCTGTGAGACGATCGCGGGTATGCCCACGGCGATCGAGTCCACGGGACCCGTGACCGGACTCACGGGGGTCCCGACTGGCACGTGAGCACACCGGCGGCAGCGCGCTCGCGATGGCAGGGCGGCATTTAAGATTGGACGTACCTGTACGTCAATATGCCTGCCCGTGCCATTCTGCCGATGTACATCTGCGTGCGCCGGTTGGGAAGTGGTTAATGTAATTTAATTTTATTACTGATAGAGTTTTGCATACTTAGATCTGTAATGCATATGTGTTTTTGACTTCTGTAATAAAGTTTGTAGCAATTTTAATGACATATATATTGTTGAACAGCAAAGGCTTGTTGGCAACACATGGTAGCAAGCCTTTATAATCATTTGTGTAGACAATCGTCTTCCCTATTTTTGAAAACAAGATGGCTTCACGTGCTGCATGGAACATTTTTTTCCTCATCCATGATATGTCTGGTTTGTTTATCCAATGAGCGTCTTTGGGCTATTTGGCTTGACCAATGGCAGCGCTCCTCTGTCTTGCCAATGAACCATATAGAGTGTTGTCATAGACATGTGGGCGTACCCTTGATGACGTCACATCTGATGAAACGATCGCCGGGACGCTATGTAATCTCTTACACATGTTTGTGGACTTTTTACTTGCAAGGAATTCCTTTTTATCAATTTTGTACTGGAGGCGTGCATTTGAGTCAGAATATTTGTATGCAACACTGCAATACTTACCATTAAAAATACTTTAAAGAGACAATACTGCACTATTGGAGTTATCTGATCTGGCCTGACCATCGCTTGGTGTGTGTGGATGCTTCTGGTGGGAGACGTTAAGCTTTTTACTTCACTGTGGTGACGGGTATCACGCAGGTAAGCATTTTGATCCAGGCTCCATATCTCACGTGGGATCTTTTTCATGAAATTACAGCCATTAATGAGCTTTTTCATATTTGCACTGTTGAATGATTTATTATTTGGCACTTTATATGTTACTGCACTTTATAATATAACATGTGTATCTATGTACAGCGTTGGTCACTTATGAAATTATTATTGTATAGCAGTCATAGCTACTTTTGCACATACAGTTATTATATGCTATATTCACATTTACATTATTTTGAATTGTATTTTTAGCACTGCACTTTATATTTTCACAATTTGACTAAGTGCCCAATATCTGAGTTATAGAGTTCAGCTGCTGTTTTTGTTTAATATTTACTAAGCGCAGATTTTTTTTTACAATAAATTTTACTACTTAATTACTGTATTTATTCACTTACAGTATTTCCATGTGCGAATTGAGTTTAACGCCATTTCATGCGGTATTTATGGAGCGTTATAAGCATTTTGCGGTAAATACCATAAAATGATATAGTGAATTGACAGTTGCAGGATCGCATGCGACATTTAAGGAAAATACCTAAATACCCCATGCGAGATGCTTTTTTGCATGGAGCCTATTTATTTCACTAAAGGGATCTCTTTGAAACATAATAAAAAAAATAACTTGCTTGAGAAAACTGTATACAGTGAGGCATGGTGCCAAATATGCTGAAAAAAAGATTTGGGGTTTACATATACTTTAGGTGGTTGTAATTTTAGGTACTACTTATTTGAAAATTGTGTCTAGCTTTTTATTCAGGCTAAAGTTCTGTTTTGTTGGCATTGGGCAATATATTAATAAAAGTATTGACTAGGGTTTGGGAGGACTAAAAAGTTATTCATCACTCCATGTATGTTTAAAACAGAACTCCTAGTCTAAATGTGTCCATGCTCGTGAAAACGCACCGCGTTTGCCAATGCACAGATGGGCCTTTATAAATTTTACTCACTGGACCTCCATGAATTTTAATTCAATATCCCTGCCCTAGGGGAATATGGAAGAGACAAGATGGGTATATAATAAATGAGAAGAATGATGCACTTGTCATTTTATCAGAATTGTACTGTCTGTGCTGGACCTATGGAGTCGGGAACAGCTCTAGAGCATAGAGAGGGTAGGTAGAAACTGGGAATTTTTCGTTTTATATAGCATGTGTTTGTGTTGAGGGGGATATAGGAGAAAATAAATTCTTAGAGTTCTACTTTGGTTAACATTAGTGCAATTGTTGCTGGTAGATTAAATGTATGCATTGTGCTTTATGTAATACCTTGAATATACTGCCAGGTGTTCCATTGTGTTTTTATGGTAGTAACTGTACTGTTTTATTTTTGCTTAATGAGCAAAACTGAGCTGTTCTCATGATGAATGGGCTGGTGTGAATGTCGAGCACTTTGGACTGCAATGATTGATCTGCTTTGGCTTGGTAGCTGCAATGTAATTAGGACAACACTGGAAAAAAACACAAGTGAATTTTAGGCATACTCCAATACATACTATTCTAAGTAAGATTTTTTTTTTGTCAAGAACTAGCTCTTTTGACACATCATAGTTTATTAAAAGGAAATACATCCATGCAAGCAAGCAGAATGACCTAAGAAAATGGAATTAATCAGAAGCTGAATAAATTATAGAGCACATAACTCAGCGGATTGTAGCAAGTAATAGATTAGGACATGGGGTCAGAGGTCATAAGGTTTATGTACCCTTTTATAACCTCTATCTAATGGCACACTTTACTTTCTGAATTTAATTTCACTCTCTTATTGGGAATAGGAAGGTTTCATCAGCTTTTCAACCCCACGGGCAAATCGCTCTAACCATATTCTCCAATGTGACAAAGTCGTCAGCTCACGTAATTATGAGTATGACAAATCTGTAGGGAAAAGCTGGGGGATATTGCGGGCAGGAACTGATCTTTTCTTACTATGAAACACTCCCAGTGTTTCAAGCAAAGTAAAACAGTTACCCAAGCTTCAGTTAATTTGAACCTGTACACATAGACACATTCAGACAAAGCTTACCATAGTTATAGACTGACTATAAAAAATAACTTAGTTATTTTTCTTGGAAAGCTGAATATCCTTACTAGTAACCTCAGCTATTGTGTATCAATAGAGAAATGTCCCTTTCCCCCCCCCCCCCCCCACAGTTTAAGCT
The DNA here is from genome assembly GCF_037356315.1 of Lithobates pipiens. Classification (NCBI taxonomy): domain Eukaryota; kingdom Metazoa; phylum Chordata; class Amphibia; order Anura; family Ranidae; genus Lithobates; species Lithobates pipiens. The sequence continues at coordinate 300,621,784 of NW_027507903.1, forward strand.
ATAATTTCCAAGTTCACTCTAATGCCTCAACTGCTGGTTCCTTAATATACTGCATTGTGGCCATTAGGTATGGCCTTGCGGTTCACCTGGTGGTCGGTTCGCTGTGAATTTTGCGTGTTCGCAATTCGCCAAACTGGTAGACTTCTGGTGCTGTTTGTGCGGCGGACATATGCATTTACATTGTGAAAGAACTTTGACCCATGATGACACATCCATCATGGGGTGCAGGACAGCCAATTGAGACATTTCAGCACATGGACAATTGGACATTCCCCCACCTTATAAATAGACCTGATCTGGCGGCCATTTTACATTCTGTCTTTTGTCAGTGTAGGGATAGGTTGCTGTGTGGAGCAGGGACAGACTGTAGTGACACAAATCGCTAGTTATTAGGTCCACAAAAGTCCTTTTAAGGACTGGTATAGGTGTACAGTATATAGGGTTCTGGTGCACTGCTGCTGACTGCTGTGCTGCTGATTGCTGAGTGCACTGCTGACCGATTCTGCAGCTGTCTTTTGTCAGTGTAGGGACAGGACGCTGTGTGGAGCAGAGACTGTCAGTTTAATCACTATCTATTACTATTAGGTCCACAAAGGTCCTTTTAAGGACTGGTATAGGTGTACAGTATATAGGGTTGTACACGTATAATATACTTTCTTTCAAATATAGAAAGACTATTATACTTGACTGCTGAGCTGAGTGATGACCGATTCTGCAGCTGTCTTTTATCAGTGTAGGAACTGAGGCACAGTCTGCAAATCCCTAGTTACTAGGTCCACAAAGGTCCTTTTAAGGACTGGTATAGGTGTACAATATATAGGGTTGTACACATATAATATACTTTCTTTCAAATATAGAAAGCCTATTATACTTGACTGCTGAGCTGAGTGCTGACCGATTCTGCAGCAGTGTTTTATCAGTGTAGGGACTTAGGGACAGTCTGCAAATCACTAGCTACTAGGTCCACAAAGGTCCTTTTAAGGACTGTATAGGTGTACAGTATATAGGGTTGTACATGTATAATATACTTTCTTTCAAATATAGAAAGCATATTATACTTGACTGCTGTGCTGCTGAGCTGATTGCTGCCCGATTCTGCAGCTGTCTTTTATCAGTGTAGGGCCTGAGGGACAGTTTGGTGTTTGGAGCCAGGACAGTCTGCAAATCATTAGCTACTAGGTCCACAAAGGTCCTTTTATAGGTGTACAGTATATAGGGTTGTACACGTATAATATACTTTTTTTTAAATATAGAAAGCATATTATATATCATGGTGCTGGTGTCAGTGCTCTCTATCACGGTGCTGGTGTCAGTGCTCTCTATCACGGTGCTGGTGTCAGTGCTCTCTATCTCAGTGCTGGTGTCAGTGCTCTCTATCACGGTGCTGGTGTCAGTGTGCTCTGTCTCGGTGCTGGTGTCAGGGCTCTCTATCATGGTGCTGGTGTTAGTGCTCTCTATCACGGTGCTGGGGTGGGGTCAGTGCTCTCTATCTCAGTACTGATGTCAGCGCTCTCTCTCTCTATCTCGGTGCTGGTGTGGTGTCAGTGCTCTCTATCTCGGTGCTGGTGTCAGTGCTCTCTATCACGGTGCTGGTGTCAGTGCGCTCTATCACGGTGCTGGTGTCAGTGCTCTCTATCACGGTGCTGGTGTCAGTGCTCTCTATCTCGGTGCTGGTGTCAGTGCTCTCTATCTCGGTGCTGGTGTCAGTGCTCTCTATCTCGGTGCTGGTGTCAGTGCTCTCTGTCACGGTGCTGGTGTCAGTGCTCTCTGTCACGGTGCTGGTGTCAGTGCTCTCTATCACGGTGCTGGTGTCAGTGCGCTCTCTCTATCTCGGTGCTGGTGTGGTGTCAGTGCTCTCTATCTCGGTGCTGGTGTCAGTGCTCTCTCTCTATCTCAGTGCTGGTGTGGTGTCAATGCTCTCTATCTCGGTGCTGGTGTCAGTGTTCGCTATCTCGGTGCTGGTGTGGTGTCAGTCATCTCTATCTCGGTGCTGGTGTCAGTGCTCTCTATCTCGGTGCTGGTGTCAGTGCTCTCTATCACGGTGCTGGTGTCAGTGCTCAGTCTCTATCACGGTGCTGGTTTCAGACAGTGAGGGAGATAGCAGCGGAGAAGCCAATCAGCAGGCAGTGCCAGCACCATGGCTGAGGATCAGGACTGGACTGGCACCTCCGGACCACCGCAGTGGAGCTGTGCATAGGTGGGGGTAAGGGCCAGGCAGAGGGAGGGGCTCAAGCACAGGTTGGCACACTGGGACACTGGCACAGAACTGCGCTGCTCTGACTGTGGCACTGATCATCTCCTGCACCCCCTTCATAGCCTGGCCTGACCTTGCCTCTCCTCCATGGCCTTCATGCGCTCCTGAATTGTCAACATTTCACAGATAAAAAAAGAATGCTTGTCGTTGTCGATCCCAGATTCACTTAATACTTTTGTTATGTCAGTGACCATGTTGTGGGACTATGTGTGCACAGCTAGTAAGTATTTTGTGGCTGAAAATATGACCTGGAGGTTTTTAAGGTTCGCCTTCCATTAAAGTCAATGGGGTCCGCCGCAAACTTTGCCGCGTTCGCGAAACGTCCCGTCGGAAGTTCGTCCATCACTAGTGGCCATAAAATTAAGAAGGGAAAACCTGTATTAGGGTTACACTTCAATCCTTAAACAGTTAAAATAATGTCCTTTTGTTGTTTCCAAAGGGGCATACGTTGCTACTGGGCAAAATTATTTTAGTTTTTTCTGAAACAAATTTAAAATGAACCAGTAGTCTCATTAAATGCTTAAGTTTCTTTTTTTTATATCTAAATCACCAAGATGGTACTTACAATGACTGAAAAGTGTCCGTTGTGTTCATGGCTGCTATGTTCCTCCTTTCTCTCCAATCCTGGATATCTCCTCCCCAGTTGTGATCTTAAAATATTACGGGGTTAATTTGAGCAGCTGGACCTGTTATGTTTACCCGTCAAAAGTACCACTATGCTTCCCTTTCCCTGCTCCAATCATAAAAGCTGTACTTCCCACAAAGAATCAAGTTCTTTGAATGTAGGAGGTGGACCTCATTCATCTGCCCGTCCTCCATTCATATTCCCTATGTTGCTCATATGTAGGTCATTTTTAAAAGATGAACTTTACTTTAAGGAAGGCAGCACCCAACCTCTAATATTTTTAAATGGATTGGTTCATTATCTGATACTACTTTTGGGAGTCATTCTTAGACACCACTTTTACATCCCTGATCAACACCTCCATCTCCTATTTGTTTCTTTAAAAATACTATAGTTATAGCTTGTATCATGTTTCCTGCAACTCATTACAACAGAGGTCCCCCATCACATCAGAGTCCCCACATTACAGGGTATCCTCTTCCCATCAGAGCCCTTCAGGGCTCCAACAACATGACAGAGGGTGGGAGGCAGGGTAGGTCTGGACAGAGATGCACTTCCCTTCCTCTCTTGAATGCTGGGGGTGGCCCTGCATGCTACCTCCCCTGGATCAGCATCATGCATTGCCTTGGGGCTGACCGCCAGGACCATAGCAATGAAGCAAAAAAAAAAGCAGCCGGCCATGTTTATCAACAAGGGCTTGAATCCACCCCTGTCCATGGTCAGACCATGACATGGTTGAATTTGAAACTTCTCATGTTGGTCTTGCCCCTACCCCATTCAACTGGCGTCTAAATGACTCTCTCTTATCAGATCCATCTACACTCCAGGACATAACCACTCATATTGAAGACTACTTCAGAAATAATTCAACCGAGGACATCTCCCCTACCTCACTCTCGTCAGCACATAAAACAGTCCTTAGAGGACAACTGATTAGTATAGCAGCAGCCAAAAATAAAGCTAAACTCATAGAAAGTAAGACCCTCACCGAAGACATAAACCTCTTATACAACAAATTGAGCCAATCACCTTCCCCCAAAATCACTAAACATATCCAATCTAAGCGCCAGGCCCTAGATACAAATATTTCAGCAGACACTGAAAAATCCCTGAGATTTTCTAAGGCCAAATTTCTGTTATATGGCAATTCTATCTCTGCCATGTTCGCAAAAAAACGTAACTAAGAACATAAACCCCCCATATATACAAACTGCAAAACCAATCAGGTAACCTGGTCACCCACCCCAGAGAAGTCCTAGACATTTTCTCTTCTTTCTATAAAGATCTTCTCTCAGGCCCCCAAACTCAACCCCATCACACCTCAATCGAGTGGCTTGACAATTTACATCTCCCTTCTCTCAACAAACAACAGGCCTCCACTCTCAATGATCCATGCACAGATCAAGAAATCATTAATATAATTAAATCTTTGAAAACATCAACAGCACCTGGCCCAGATGGTTTCACTACATCATACTACAAGAAATGTGCTCCCATTTTAGCACCCAGACTAACCAAACTTTTTAACCATATATTATGAGTGGCCAGTTTCCTGATGATATGCTCCTAGCTAATTTATCCCTTATCCCTAAACCTCTTAACCACTTTCAGACCGGACCATTTTGCTGGTAAATGACCAGAGGTCTTTTTACAATTTGGCACTGCGCTGCTTTAACTGGTAATTGCGCGGTCATGCAATGTTGTACCCAAACAAAATTTGCGTCCTTTTCTTCCCACAAATAGAGCTTTCTTTTGATGGTATTTGATTGCCTCTGCGATTTTTATTTTTTGCGATATAAATGGAAAAAGACCGCAAATTTTGAAAAAAAATGATATTTTCTACTTTTTGTTATTAGAAAAATCCAATAAATTCAATTTTAGTCATACATTTAGGCCAAAATGTATTCAGCCACATGTCTTTGGTAAAAAAAAAAGTCAATAATTGTATATTTATTGGTTTGCGCAAAAGTTGTCACATCTACAAACTAAGGTACGTTTTCTGGAATTTACGCAGCTTTTAGTTTACGACTGCCTATCTCAGTTCTTGAGGTGCTAAAATGGCAGGGCAGTACAAAACCCCCCCAAATGACCCCATTTTGGAAAGTAGACCCCCTAAGAAAATTGATAAGTGGCATGTTGAGCCCATCGAATATTTAATTTTTTTGCCTCAAGCGATTGAATAATGACAAAAAAATAATTTTTTTTTTTTTTTTACACAAAGTTGTCACTAAATGATATATTGCTCACACATGCTATGGGCATATGTGAAATGACACCCCAAAATAAATTCTGCTGCTTCTCCTGAGTACGGGGATACCACACGTGTGGGATTTTTTGGGAGCCTAGCCGCGTACGGGGCCCCGAAAGCCAAGAACCGCCTTCAGGTTTTCTAAGGGCGTAAATATTTGACTTCACTCCTCACTACCTATTACAGTTTTGAAGGCCATAAAATGCCAAGATGGCACAAAACCCCCACAAATGACCCCATTTTAGAAAGTAGACACCCCAAGCTATTTGCTGAGAGGCATGTTGAGTCCATGGAATATTTTATATTTTGCCACAAGTTGCGGGAAAATTACAAACTTTTTTTTTTTTTTTTTTTTTTCACAAAGTTGTCACTAAATGATATATTGCTCACGCATGCCATGGGCATATGTGAAATGACACCCCAAAATAAATTCTGCTGCTTCTCCTGAGTACGGGGATACCACATATGTGGGACTTTTTGGGAGCCTAGCCGCGTACGGGGCCCCGAAAACCAAGCACCGCCTTCAGGCTTTCTAAGGGCGTTACAGTTTTGAAGGCCATAAAATGCCAAGATGGCACAAACCCCCCCCAAATGACCCCATTTTGGAAAGTAGACACCCCTAAATTTAGGGGTACACTAGTGAGACTAGGTAATAAATGGCGGGTGCCCTGAAACTATAAAAAAAATAACTAACCAACCAGCGTCACCTGTAACAGTTATATGGTGATCACTGGTGAAAGGGTTAACTAGGGGGCAATCAGGGGGCTTTATGCGGTAGTATATGGGGGTCCCTGGCGCTATAAAAAGCTGCGGCGAACCTAAATACCTACCTGCCTAACTAGCGTCACCTGTGACACTAATACAGTGATCAGAAAAACGATCGCTTATTAGGCTGGGTTCACACTGGAGCGATGTGGGAACGCCACGAATGCGCGGCGGGTTCCCGCATCACATGCCTCCCGGCGGCAGTTCACACTGCCCTATGCGAACTGCTGGGAGTGTCAGTGAAATGTTAATGACACCCCCAGATCAGTTCGCATATCGCAGTGCGATCTGCAAACTCGGATCGCATGGTGTGAACACCCATGCGATCCGATTCTGCTGCGGACCAAAAAAAGGGTCCCGTGCGAGTTTGCGGCGGGTGCGGCGGGTGCGACACGAATTCAGCCATACTATCTGTATGGCTGAACTCGAATCGCACAGAGATCGGATGTGATTTGCACTGCAGTGCGGTGCGAATCACATCCGTTCTCATAAACCGCTGCAATGTGAACCCAGCCTTAGTGACACTGGCGACGGGGGGTGATCACGGGGTTAAACCTTTATTGGGGGGGTTAGGGGGTACCTTAGAACTAAAGGGGGCTAACCCTAACTGCCCTAACAGTTATTACAGTCACAAATGACACCCGCCGGGTGATCAGGGGGTTAAACCTTTATTAGGTAATAAATGGCGGGTGCCCTGAAACTATAAAAAAATAACTAACCAACCAGCGTCACCTGTAACAGTTATATGGTGATCACTGGTGAAAGGGTTAACTAGGGGGCAATCAGGGGGCTTTATGCGGTAGTATATGGGGGTCCCTGGCGCTATAAAAAGTTGCGGCGAACCTAAATACCTACCTGCCTAACTAGCGTCACCTGTGACACTAATACAGCGATCAGAAAAATGATCGCTTATTAGGCTGGGTTCACACTGGAGCGATGCGGGAACGCCACGAATCCGCGGCGGGTTCCCGCATCGCATGCCTCCCGGCGGCAGTTCACACTGCCCTATGCGAACTGCTGGGAGTGTCAGTGAAATGTTACTGACACCCCCAGATCAGTTCGCATATCGCAGTGCGATCTGCAAACTCGGATCGCATGGTGTGAACACCCATGCGATCCGATTCTGCTGCGGGCCAAAAAAAGGGTCCCGTGCGAATTTGCGGCGGGTGCGGCGGGTGTGGCGGGTGCGGCGAATGGCTGAACTCGAATCGCACAGAGATCGGATGTGATTTGCACTGCAGTGCGGTGCGAATCACATTCGTTCTCATAAACCGCTGCAATGTGAACCCAGCCTTAGTGACACTGGCGACGGGGGGTGATCACGGGGTTAAACCTTTATTGGGGGGGTTAGGGGGGCACATTAGAACTAAAGGGGGCTAACCCTAACTGCCCTAACAGTTATTACAGTCACAAATGACACCAATGCAAAAAAAAAAAAAAAAAGCAATTGGTGTCACTGTGACTGGGGGGACAGGGGTAATTGGGGGGGTGATCGGGGGGTAAAGGGGGGGTGTGAGTGTGCCTGGCATGTTCTACTGTATGTGTGGTGTGTTGGTGCAACTCACCGAACCTCTCTCCTCGGTGCCGGAACGAAAAATACCGACACGGAGGAGAGAATACATCACTTCCTCTCCTGTGTTTACATTACAGGAGAGGAAGTGATGTCACGGAGGATTTCCATTCGTCGAGAGCGATCGCGAGGGGGTGGCCATGAATGAATGGCCGCCCCCTCATCCCGGATCGCTCTCGAAGGAATGCCGACCGCCGCAGGCACCGGGGGGGGGGCCCGATCGGGCCCCCCACCCGCGGGCAGGCAGGGACTTATATATACGCCCATATGCCTGCCCGTGCCATTCTGCCGACGTATATCGTCGTGCGGCGGTCGGCAAGTGGTTAAAGACCACACCCTCCCTCAAAATTTTCACCCCATCTTCGTCAGACTTTTAGCAGACAGATTGGTGACAGTCATAACTTCCCTTATCCATATAGACCAAACCGGCTTTATACCCAGTAGACAAATTACAGACAACATCAGAATTGTTACAAATATAATATAGGATGCTAATCTCTCCTCTCGCCCTGTATGCCTTCTCAGCCTTGACATACACAAGGCATTCGACAGTGTAAACTGGTCATACCTCAACCACCTATTCCCTAAATTTGACATTACAGACACAATTATTCTTGGATTTAATGCCCTTTACCATCTCCCTCAAATAAGAATTAAAATCCCAGGCCACAACTCAGACTTCTTTTCCCTAAGTAGAGGTACTAGACAGGGCTGCCTCCTCTCCCCACTTTTATTTGCATTAGCAACAGAATCCCTATCTCAAGCCATAAGAAATAATTCAGACATCAAAGGCTATATTAAAGGCCCAAGTGAATAGTGATGGACGAACTTCCGACGGGACGTTTCGCGAACGCGAAACGCGAACGGACACAAACGTTCGCGAAAACGACCGTTCGCCGCGGGCTCCATTGACTTCAATGGGAGGCGAATTTCGCAAACCTTTAGGTCGAATTTGCGGCCACGGGGTAATTATTAGGGGGTAGCACGTAGTCCCACCACCTGGACAATAGCATAATACATGTATGAGGTGAATTTGGGATCGATAACTACAAGCATTTTTTTTTTATTTGGGAAATTGTTCTGACAATTCAGGACTATGGAGCTAATGAAGGCAATGGAGGAGAGGGAAGGTCAGGGACCAGGGTAGGCAAACAAGAGGGTGCAGGAGATACAGAGCACTGACAGCAGCACCGTAATACAGAGCACTGACATCAGCACCGTGACATACAGCGCTGACAGCAGCTCCGTGACATACAGCGCTGACAGCAGCTCCGTGACATACAGCGCTGACAGCAGCTCCGTGACATACAGCGCTGACAGCAGCTCCGTGACATACAGCGCTGACAGCAGCTCCGTGACATACAGCGCTGACAGCAGCACCGTGACATACAGCGCTGACAGCAGCTCCGTGACATACAGCGCTGACAGCAGCTCCGTGACATACAGCGCTGACAGCAGCTCCGTGACATACAGCACTGACAGCAGCTCCGTGACATACAGCGCTGACAGCAGCTCCGTGACATACAGCGCTGACAGCAGCACCGTGACATACAGCGCTGACAGCAGCTCCGTGACATACAGCGCTGACAGCAGCTCCGTGACATACAGCGCTGACAGCAGCTCCGTGACATACAGCGCTGACAGCAGCTCCGTGACATACAGCGCTGACAGCAGCTCCGTGACATACAGCGCTGACAGCAGCTCCGTGACATACAGCGCTGACAGCAGCTCCGTGACATACAGCGCTGACAGCAGCTCCGTGACATACAGCGCTGACAGCAGCTCCGTGACATACAGCGCTGACAGCAGCTCCGTGACATACAGCGCTGACAGCAGCTCCGTGACATACAGCGCTGACAGCAGCACCGTAAGCAGCCCCAGGAGGAAGTCAGCACAGCACAGGGATGGTGTGATCCCCTCATAATAAGAACCCCCAGGAGGAAGTCAGCACAGCACAGGGATGGTGGGAGCCCCTCATAATAAGAACACCCAGGAGGAAGTCAGCACAGCACAGGGATGGTGGGAACCCCTCATAATAAGCAGCCCCAGTAGAAATATGACACCGCTCAACCTCTTCAAAGAGGAGGGTAGGGGCATATAGTACGGTGTGCTTTTTTGGGTCAGGGAAGTGAGCCAAATGAATTAAGAAGGTCTGTGTGCTTGATTCCAAAAATTGTTTATAGACATATACATGGTCTACTGATCACATGTGTTGAATTCCTCCGAGATCCATGCCTCATTCATTTTTAGAAATGTGAGGTAGTTAACACTGTGGTGAGCTAGGCGAGTACGCTTATCGGTCACAATCCCCCCTGCTGCGCTGAACGTCCTTTCGGACAGGACACTGGATGAGGGGCAAGCCAACAGTTCGATTGCAAATTGGGCAAGCTCTGGCCAGAGGTCAAGCCTGCCCACCCAGTAGTCTAGGGGTTCATCACTCCTCAGAGCGTCCACATCGGCCGTTAACCCAATGTAGTCGGACACCTGACGGTCTAGGCGTTCCCTGATGCTGGATCCGGATGACACCTGTCGATGGGTCGGCTGAAAGAATGACCTCATATCCGAAGTCACCAACACATCTTCAAACCGGCCTCTTCTTGCAGGCGCTGTTGGATTGGTACCCGCAAATCCTTCTCTGGGAGTGGGAATTGCTCCTCTGCCAGCGCACGCAAAAGCAGAATGCAGCATTTCTCGAAGCAAGGCCTGGAAGTGCTGCATTCTGACAGCCCTCTGCGACGGCGGTAACATTTCCGCCATTTTGTGTTTGTACCGGGGGTCTAAGTACGTTGCCACCCAGTACTGGTCCTTGACCCTCATGCTTTTTATACGGGGGTCCCTATTAAAACACTGGAGCATGAAGGCCCCCATTTGCACTAAAGTGGAAGCGGTGTGGTGGCCTGGCTCCTGCTCATCATCCAGGATAATGTCGTCCTCTTCATTCTCCTCTCCCCATCCTCGCACAACAGGGATCCCAGAAAGGTTTAAAGCATGCTCTTCTTGCTCCTGCTCATCCGCCCCGGCACCATCCTCCTCTGACTCCTCATCAGACTCCTGTTGTTGACTTGTCTCAGATAGAGTAGCCCCCCCTGGGAATTCATCCAGCATTGCGACTTCCTCATCTTCCCGCTCCTGCTCCTCCACAGCCTGATCAATGACACGACGCAATGCACGCTCCAGAAAGAAGGCATAAGGTACCATGTCACTGATGGCGCCATGGCTGCGACTGACCAGTTTGGTGATCTCCTCAAATGGCCGCAGAAGTCTGCATGTGTCGCGCATGAGCAGCCACTGGCGCGGTGAAAAAAAACCCAGCTCCCCAGAACCGTTTCTTTCGCAGAGTTCATACAGGTAGACGTTAACTGCACGTTTCTGCTGGAGCAGCCTATCAAGCATATAGAAGGTTGAGTTCCATCGCGTCGGGCAATCGCAAATAAGACGTCTGACCGGCAGATGGTGTCGCCGCTGAATGTCAGCAAGGCGAGCCATGGCCGTGTAAGATCTTCTGAAATGGGCCGAGATTTTCCTTGCCTGCCGCAAGATGTCCTGGACCCCAGGGTATTTGACAAGGAATCGCTGCACGACCAAGTTTAAGACGTGTGCCATGCACGGCACGTGCGTGATTTTGCCCTGTTTCAATGCGCTAAGCAGATTGGCACCGTTGTCACACACCACTTTACCAACTGTCAAATTGAGCGGTGTTAGCCACTCATCTGCCTGTGAACGCAAAGCTGAAAGGAGTGCCGGGCCAGTGTGGCTCTTTGCTTCCAGGCACAACAGACGCAGCACGGCATGGCAACGTCTCACCTGGCATGTGGAATAGGTTCTGGGGAGCTTGGGCGGTGCAGTGGAAGAGACGCTAGCAGCGGAAAAGGAGGAGGCAGCTGAGGAGGAGAGGGAGGAGGATGGAGTAGGAGGAGGAGAAGAAGAGTCAGGCCTGCATGCAATCCGTGGCGGTAAAACCAAATCTACACGGGTGCCACGGGTTACATGCTTGACGGCCGTCAGAAGGTTCACCCAGTGGGCAGTAAAACTGATATACCTTCCCTGCCCGTGTTTGCTAGACCACGTGTCTGTGGTCAGATGTATCTTGGCACCGACACTGTGTGCCAGAGATACATTCACTTGCCGCTGAACATGGCCATATAGCTCTGGGATGCCCTTCTCTGAGAAATACTTCCTTCCTGGGACCTTCCATTGTGGTGTTCCAATGGCCACAAATTTGCGAAAGGCCTCCGAGTCCACCAGTTTATATGGCAGTAGTTGGCGGGCTATGAGTTCTGACAAGCCAGCCGCCAACCGTTGGGCAAGAGGGTTATCCGGCGTCATCATTTTTTTACGCTCAAACATTAGGCCCACGGAAGCCTGCCTTTTTGCAGAAAAATGTGAGCTTGGCGTGATGGAAGGTGGAGTGGAGGACAATTGTGAGGAGAGAGGAGAAGGAGAAGTAGAAGACGAGGCTGGACGGTGAGAGCCTGCAGTGTGGCTTTGTGTGTTCCGTTGCTCCCACTGGGCTCGGTGATGGCTGCTCATGTGCCTTCTTAAGGCGGTCGTCCCTAGGTGAGTATTGGGCTTACCGCGACTAACGCGTTGACTGCAAAGATTGCAGATGGCAACGCTATTGTCAGCAGCGGACACGTTAAAAAAAGCCCACACTGCGGAGCCATGTGCCGGTGTCCTGGGAGCGCCAGATGTGACCGTACATGGTCGATGACTCGCTCCTGATACATTTGCAGTCTGCTTTGTCCCTGCTGTGCAATGTAAGTCATTGCTGCTTCTCCTCCCTATCTGCTGGTCCATATCTCCCTCTGAACTCCCCTCCTCTTCCTCTCTTGTGGGCACCCACGTGACATCACTAGACACGTCATCATCAACGTCACCTTCCCCACCGCTATAAGTAGAGTAGGCAGCAACACCGGGGACCAACCTCCTCCTTGGGCTGATCTGGGTACTGGCGTCAGACTGCTGAGTAGCGCTTGTTGCTACCTCCTCTTCCTGATCCAATACCAAGAGTGGCTGCGCATCAGAAATGTCCTCTTGATATGGATCGGAAAATAATTCCAGTGACTCAAGCGGAAGGTATGTGGTGGTGGTGGTGGTGGTCGTGTTGTTGGTGGTAGTGTCTTTGGGGGTGCACATAGCAGAGAGTGAAGAAGAGGGTGCAGATCGAGAGGATGAGGAGGGTGCAGAAGAGTAAGGCTGAGCGAGCCACTCAACCAAGTCTGGTGCATCCTTTAAAGTAATTGAACGCACCTTCTGCAACTTCCCACTTTGGCTCAAGCCTGTTGCTCCTGCCCTACCCCTACCACCCCTGCGGAAGGGCCTGCCTCTTCCTCTGCATGTCATTTTTTAAATGACCCTGTGACAAAACTCTTAGTCCCTATACCGCTGAAGGACTGCTGCAGTATAGGTGAGCGGTCAGCAGTGGTGCACGTCAACCCTATCTATTGTGGACCTATAGCGGTCCTTACAGAACAGCAGACTGTACCGCACTCAAGCCTATGTACCGTAGCACCCTATACCAAGTTACCAGTCCTTATAAGAACTTTTGTGGACCAAGCAGGTTGTGTATTAGTGTTTAGCAGACTGTACGTCAGTCCCTATACCGCTGAAGGACTGCTGCAGTATAGGGCAGCGGTCAGCAGTGGTGCACGTCAACCCTATCTATTGTGGACCGATAGCGGTCCTTACAGAACAGCAGACTGTACCGCACTCAAGCCTATGTACCGTAGCACCCTATACCAAGTTACCAGTCCTTATAAGAACTTTTGTGGACCAAGCAGGTTGTGTATTAGTGTTTAGCAGACTGTACGTCAGTCCCTATACCGCTGAAGGACTGCTGCAGTATAGGGCAGCGGTCAGCAGTGGTGCACGTCAACCCTATCTATTGTGGACCGATAGCGGTCCTTACAGAACAGCAGACTGTACCGCACTCAAGCCTATGTACCGTAGCACCCTATACCAAGTTACCAGTCCTTATAAGAACTTTTGTGGAACAAGCAGGTTGTGTGTTAGTGATTAGCAGACTGTACGTCAGTCCCTATACCGCTGAAGGACTGCTGCAGTATAGGTGAGCGGTCAGCAGTGGTGCACGTCAACCCTATCTATTGTGGACCGATAGCGGTCCTTACAGAACAGCAGACTGTACCGCACTCAAGCCTATGTACCGTAGCACCCTATACCAAGTTACCAGTCCTTATAAGAACTTTTGTGGAACAAGCAGGTTGTGTGTTAGTGATTAGCAGACTGTACGTCAGTCCCTATACCGCTGAAGGACTGCTGCAGTATAGGTGAGCGGTCAGCAGTGGTGCACGTCAACCCTATCTATTGTGGACCGATAGCGGTCCTTACAGAACAGCAGACTGTACCGCACTCAAGCCTATGTACCGTAGCACCCTATACCAAGTTACCAGTCCTTATAAGAACTTTTGTGGACCAAGCAGGTTGTGTATTAGTGTTTAGCAGACTGTACGTCAGTCCCTATACCGCTGAAGGACTGCTGCAGTATAGGGCAGCGGTCAGCAGTGGTGCACGTCAACCCTATCTATTGTGGACCGATAGCGGTCCTTACAGAACAGCAGACTGTACCGCACTCAAGCCTATGTACCGTAGCACCCTATACCAAGTTACCAGTCCTTATAAGAACTTTTGTGGAACAAGCAGGTTGTGTGTTAGTGATTAGCAGACTGTACGTCAGTCCCTATACCGCTGAAGGACTGCTGCAGTATAGGGCAGCGGTCAGCAGTGGTGCACGTCAACCCTATCTATTGTGGACCGATAGCGGTCCTTACAGAACAGCAGACTGTACCGCACTCAAGCCTATGTACCGTAGCACCCTATACCAAGTTACCAGTCCTTATAAGAACTTTTGTGGAACAAGCAGGTTGTGTGTTAGTGATTAGCAGACTGTACGTCAGTCCCTATACCGCTGAAGGACTGCTGCAGTATAGGTGAGCGGTCAGCAGTGGTGCACGTCAACCCTATCTATTGTGGACCGATAGCGGTCCTTACAGAACAGCAGACTGTACCGCACTCAAGCCTATGTACCGTAGCACCCTATACCAAGTTACCAGTCCTTATAAGAACTTTTGTGGACCAAGCAGGTTGTGTATTAGTGTTTAGCAGACTGTACGTCAGTCCCTATACCGCTGAAGGACTGCTGCAGTATAGGGCAGCGGTCAGCAGTGGTGCACGTCAACCCTATCTATTGTGGACCGATAGCGGTCCTTACAGAACAGCAGACTGTACCGCACTCAAGCCTATGTACCGTAGCACCCTATACCAAGTTACCAGTCCTTATAAGAACTTTTGTGGAACAAGCAGGTTGTGTGTTAGTGATTAGCAGACTGTACGTCAGTCCCTATACCGCTGAAGGACTGCTGCAGTATAGGGCAGCGGTCAGCAGTGGTGCACGTCAACCCTATCTATTGTGGACCGATAGCGGTCCTTACAGAACAGCAGACTGTACCGCACTCAAGCCTATGTACCGTAGCACCCTATACCAAGTTACCAGTCCTTATAAGAACTTTTGTGGAACAAGCAGGTTGTGTGTTAGTGATTAGCAGACTGTACGTCAGTCCCTATACCGCTGAAGGACTGCTGCAGTATAGGTGAGCGGTCAGCAGTGGTGCACGTCAACCCTATCTATTGTGGACCGATAGCGGTCCTTACAGAACAGCAGACTGTACCGCACTCAAGCCTATGTACCGTAGCACCCTATACCAAGTTACCAGTCCTTATAAGAACTTTTGTGGACCAAGCAGGTTGTGTATTAGTGTTTAGCAGACTGTACGTCAGTCCCTATACCGCTGAAGGACTGCTGCAGTATAGGGCAGCGGTCAGCAGTGGTGCACGTCAACCCTATCTATTGTGGACCGATAGCGGTCCTTACAGAACAGCAGACTGTACCGCACTCAAGCCTATGTACCGTAGCACCCTATACCAAGTTACCAGTCCTTATAAGAACTTTTGTGGAACAAGCAGGTTGTGTGTTAGTGATTAGCAGACTGTACGTCAGTCCCTATACCGCTGAAGGACTGCTGCAGTATAGGGCAGCGGTCAGCAGTGGTGCACGTCAACCCTATCTATTGTGGACCGATAGCGGTCCTTACAGAACAGCAGACTGTACCGCACTCAAGCCTATGTACCGTAGCACCCTATACCAAGTTACCAGTCCTTATAAGAACTTTTGTGGAACAAGCAGGTTGTGTGTTAGTGATTAGCAGACTGTACGTCAGTCCCTATACCGCTGAAGGACTGCTGCAGTATAGGTGAGCGGTCAGCAGTGGTGCACGTCAACCCTATCTATTGTGGACCGATAGCGGTCCTTACAGAACAGCAGACTGTACCGCACTCAAGCCTATGTACCGTAGCACCCTATACCAAGTTACCAGTCCTTATAAGAACTTTTGTGGACCAAGCAGGTTGTGTATTAGTGTTTAGCAGACTGTACGTCAGTCCCTATACCGCTGAAGGACTGCTGCAGTATAGGGCAGCGGTCAGCAGTGGTGCACGTCAACCCTATCTATTGTGGACCGATAGCGGTCCTTACAGAACAGCAGACTGTACCGCACTCAAGCCTATGTACCGTAGCACCCTATACCAAGTTACCAGTCCTTATAAGAACTTTTGTGGACCAAGCAGGTTGTGTATTAGTGTTTAGCAGACTGTACGTCAGTCCCTATACCGCTGAAGGACTGCTGCAGTATAGGGCAGCGGTCAGCAGTGGTGCACGTCAACCCTATCTATTGTGGACCGATAGCGGTCCTTACAGAACAGCAGACTGTACCGCACTCAAGCCTATGTACCGTAGCACCCTATACCAAGTTACCAGTCCTTATAAGAACTTTTGTGGACCAAGCAGGTTGTGTATTAGTGTTTAGCAGACTGTACGTCAGTCCCTATACCGCTGAAGGACTGCTGCAGTATAGGGCAGCGGTCAGCAGTGGTGCACGTCAACCCTATCTATTGTGGACCGATAGCGGTCCTTACAGAACAGCAGACTGTACCGCACTCAAGCCTATGTACCGTAGCACCCTATACCAAGTTACCAGTCCTTATAAGAACTTTTGTGGAACAAGCAGGTTGTGTGTTAGTGATTAGCAGACTGTACGTCAGTCCCTATACCGCTGAAGGACTGCTGCAGTATAGGGCAGCGGTCAGCAGTGGTGCACGTCAACCCTATCTATTGTGGACCGATAGCGGTCCTTACAGAACAGCAGACTGTACCGCACTCAAGCCTATGTACCGTAGCACCCTATACCAAGTTACCAGTCCTTATAAGAACTTTTGTGGAACAAGCAGGTTGTGTGTTAGTGATTAGCAGACTGTACGTCAGTCCCTATACCGCTGAAGGACTGCTGCAGTATAGGTGAGCGGTCAGCAGTGGTGCACGTCAACCCTATCTATTGTGGACCGATAGCGGTCCTTACAGAACAGCAGACTGTACCGCACTCAAGCCTATGTACCGTAGCACCCTATACCAAGTTACCAGTCCTTATAAGAACTTTTGTGGACCAAGCAGGTTGTGTATTAGTGTTTAGCAGACTGTACGTCAGTCCCTATACCGCTGAAGGACTGCTGCAGTATAGGGCAGCGGTCAGCAGTGGTGCACGTCAACCCTATCTATTGTGGACCGATAGCGGTCCTTACAGAACAGCAGACTGTACCGCACTCAAGCCTATGTACCGTAGCACCCTATACCAAGTTACCAGTCCTTATAAGAACTTTTGTGGACCAAGCAGGTTGTGTATTAGTGTTTAGCAGACTGTACGTCAGTCCCTATACCGCTGAAGGACTGCTGCAGTATAGGGCAGCGGTCAGCAGTGGTGCACGTCAACCCTATCTATTGTGGACCGATAGCGGTCCTTACAGAACAGCAGACTGTACCGCACTCAAGCCTATGTACCGTAGCACCCTATACCAAGTTACCAGTCCTTATAAGAACTTTTGTGGAACAAGCAGGTTGTGTGTTAGTGATTAGCAGACTGTACGTCAGTCCCTATACCGCTGAAGGACTGCTGCAGTATAGGGCAGCGGTCAGCAGTGGTGCACGTCAACCCTATCTATTGTGGACCGATAGCGGTCCTTACAGAACAGCAGACTGTACCGCACTCAAGCCTATGTACCGTAGCACCCTATACCAAGTTACCAGTCCTTATAAGAACTTTTGTGGAACAAGCAGGTTGTGTGTTAGTGATTAGCAGACTGTACGTCAGTCCCTATACCGCTGAAGGACTGCTGCAGTATAGGTGAGCGGTCAGCAGTGGTGCACGTCAACCCTATCTATTGTGGACCGATAGCGGTCCTTACAGAACAGCAGACTGTACCGCACTCAAGCCTATGTACCGTAGCACCCTATACCAAGTTACCAGTCCTTATAAGAACTTTTGTGGACCAAGCAGGTTGTGTATTAGTGTTTAGCAGACTGTACGTCAGTCCCTATACCGCTGAAGGACTGCTGCAGTATAGGGCAGCGGTCAGCAGTGGTGCACGTCAACCCTATCTATTGTGGACCGATAGCGGTCCTTACAGAACAGCAGACTGTACCGCACTCAAGCCTATGTACCGTAGCACCCTATACCAAGTTACCAGTCCTTATAAGAACTTTTGTGGACCAAGCAGGTTGTGTATTAGTGTTTAGCAGACTGTACGTCAGTCCCTATACCGCTGAAGGACTGCTGCAGTATAGGGCAGCGGTCAGCAGTGGTGCACGTCAACCCTATCTATTGTGGACCGATAGCGGTCCTTACAGAACAGCAGACTGTACCGCACTCAAGCCTATGTACCGTAGCACCCTATACCAAGTTACCAGTCCTTATAAGAACTTTTGTGGAACAAGCAGGTTGTGTGTTAGTGATTAGCAGACTGTACGTCAGTCCCTATACCGCTGAAGGACTGCTGCAGTATAGGGCAGCGGTCAGCAGTGGTGCACGTCAACCCTATCTATTGTGGACCGATAGCGGTCCTTACAGAACAGCAGACTGTACCGCACTCAAGCCTATGTACCGTAGCACCCTATACCAAGTTACCAGTCCTTATAAGAACTTTTGTGGAACAAGTGAGTTGTGAATGTTTAGCAGACTGCAGCAGAAGGGCAGCAGTCAAGTATAATATCCTTTCTATATTTGGAAGAAAGAATATTATACATGTACAAGCCTATTACTGTACCACTGATACCAGTCCTGAAAAGAACCTTTGTGGAACTAATAATAACAGCAAGTCTTTAAAATTACCCTCACTGCCTGACAACACTGCTTCCTTCCTGTCCCTATACAAATTGGCAAAAAAAGAGAACGATTAGTGGTTACTGGAACAGCTCTTTTGTGGACCTTGATAGTAACAGCTAATGATGATGATGATGATGATGATGATGAAAGACTAATCTGGCTGTCCCTGTAGCATACACCGTCCTTTCCCTTTCTCTAAACTAACAAAAGACACTCAGGCTGCTGCAAGAATCAGCAGCACAGCAAACCTATCAACACCTAACACCTATACCAGTCCTGAAAAGAACTTTTGTGTACCAAATAGCTAGTGGTTTATCTCTCCCTACTCCACACAGGAACCTGTCCCTATCTTAACAGAAGAAAGAATGTAAAATGGCCACCGGATCGGGTGTATTTATAGGTTAGGGGGAATGTACAAGTGTCCATGTGCTGTCATGTCTCAATTGGCTGTCCTGTATCACATGATAAACGTGTCACCAAAGGTTAAAGTTCTTGTATACATTAAACACGTAAGTCCGCCGCGGCGAACGACGGAAAAAGGCGTTCGAACGTGCGGACCGCGAATGTCGGAAATTCGCCGCGAAACGACCGCCGGGCGAACCGTTCGGCCATCACTACAAGTGAATTCAAATTAAGTCTATATGCTGATGACGCTTTATTATTCCTTACTAATCCTTTCACATCCATACCCAACCACATATCTGAATTTAAATCTTTTCATGCTCTATCAGGCTTAGGTATTAACATTAACAAATGCTAAGCCCTGCCTATCAATCTTCACCCTAACTTGATCATCAACCTACAAAAAAATGTCAACTTCATATGGTGCTCCAAATCATTTAGATATCTTGGTGTCCTCATTACATCCTATCACAAGTTACTATATAAAACAAATGACACCCCTCTTTTCTCACATATTAGTTCTTTACTTAAACTATGGCCCTCATATCATATTTCCCTCCTTGGTAGGATATATGCCTTTAAGGTGACGATTCTCCACAAACTCCTATACCATTTCTGTGCTCTACATATTCATGTCCCCAAATCCAGATTAGAAGCCCTTCAAAGAGAGAGTAACAGATTTATTTGGTCAAATAAAAGACCAAGATGCAGTTACTCTCTCATGTTCAGGCCCCAAAATAAAGGTGGACATGGCCTCCCAAACATCTGGCAATACTTCTTAGCAACTAAACTCACACAAATGGCCCAATGGTTTGCCCCTACAACATACATTCCATGGCTAAACTTCGAGTCAACTTCAATCTCTCCACACTTTATACAAGGTTTATTGTGGTCCGATTTAAACTCTCACCATAAAATCCTTAAATGACATAACATAGTTACCCACTTTCTCCAAATATGGCTTAAAATTAATAAAACCTTCAAATCATCAGATACCTCCCTCTAGCATCCTTTCTAGGTGATTCTAGACTTTCACAAAACCACAATAGCAATAATTAATTCCCTCTCTGGCAAAACAACAATCTGACTACTCTGAGATCACTGCATCCATACAAGACGTTTCCTTCCTTCCCCGCTCTGCAATCTAAATACAACCTTCCCTCCTCTGAACTCATAAACTACCTCCAGATCAAAAACTTCTATACAGAACACTACTCGTTAATCATCCAATCCCAAACTACCCTATTTGAACATATCTGTATAAATTCCTCAAGAGATAAAGGCTTGATTTCCCTACTTTATAAATATCTCAACAACATCACGATACCTGAAAAATCTAGCCCAATGCTACACTGGGAAGCTGACCTAGACAGTCCTATCCCCATAGAAATGTGGAATACTATGACAGACAATCTTCGTAAATGTAACATTGCAGCTTCTGTTAGAGAATCGTCAATGAAACTATTCTCCAGACTTTACCTGACACCCTCGAAAATCCACTCCTTTTACCCGGCAGCCTCTCCGTACTGTTTCAGTGGCTGTACTGAACCCGGCACATATCTTCCTATTTTTTGGAGCTGTGAGCACCTGGAACTGGTATGGAGGGCTGCCGCTATTAAAATAGAATTGCAAAAAAGAAAATCAATCTCTCACCACAAATATACATACTATATGCGACAATTCCAGATATACCACCTTCCTGTATTAGACCGATTCACTCCTTATGCAGTTGTATTCATTGGATGATAGCTCTAAACTTGAAATCCAAACACTTACCTTGGCCTTAGGTCTTATCCAGGATGGAAATGCTTAAATTATCTGAAAGAAACCACCATATTCTTCATGACATTATGCACACTTTCAACAGAAAATGTATTCACTAGATTTGATAACTAAATCCCACACTATTGCGTTTTACTTTCCCTATACATACTCAGATGTTTTTACCAATATTCTTGTCACATTTATATAGAACTACTTCTCATTTTTACCCAGCATTACAATCTGTGAGGTTATGTTGTATTCTCCCTTGAAATTGGCTATATATATTATTTACCTGTAGTCTATCTAATTGATACTGTATACTGTTTTTAATGTACAATACTGTATATTCAAAACATAAACTATTTATAATTAAAACTTTTTTGTTTCGTTAATATTTTTACACCTTTATTATATAGCTACACGTTTAACATTGAAAGAAAAGTAAAAAAAAAAAAAAAGTATTTAATTTGTAAGTAACTTTTCAATGCTTTGTACAATTGTTGACAGCTGAAGTGTAAACAAAACAGTTGCGGTAGGTATCGGTAATTGGTGATGGCAAGTACTAAAAAAAAAGTATTGGTACTCGTACTCGTAAATAAAAATGGTATCAGTGCATCCCTAGTAATAACACATGTTAACACTAGGTGCGTTTAATGCTTGAGTGTTAATTCACTTCAATTAAATTATGATTTGGGCCGATTAAATGAATTAACTAATTAAATGAATTACACATGTTTCAGTGTAATTTTTTCTGCCCAACCGCTGTTGTCAGGAGGAAAGTAGTCTAGAAGAGTTAGCAAAATGTCCAGTGTGCACGAGGCTTAATTTTTGTGGCTGGGGGCCAATGTGGTTTCTGAATAAATTTGTGGTGAACTAAAGTTTGAGATACGCCGCTCAGTATTGTCAAAGGATTCTGGTATCACTCTGCCTGTGAGCCGGGGCTATACATGAAGCATCAACTTATGTGGCTCTGCTCCACAGCCACTTGCTACCTCTACCGCGTGCTCCATTCACAACACTGATGCTCTGGGATGGCAGGTCGGTCAAAACTGCGATCTGGGCTTGCCGGCCTGCCATCTCAGAGCAGGAAGTCGTGGGCCATATTAAAGGGCCATATGTGGCCTGCTGGGCACTGGCTGGAATCCCCTGGTTTATTAGAGTAGTTGTTTTTGTTGCTCTGAACATTCTCATAATTCAAGAAGACTGTATTGAACATAATCTGCCTTCAGTGTACAGAAGACGTGTCTCAGTTATTTTGCTGTAAATGTTGCTAAGCCGAATCAGTATTTTTCTCTTCCTCCCAAGATGCATTTTATCTGTGCTTTTCAAAGTCACTTAAAACAACATGATCTTCTCAGCGCTATTGCATGCTATGACTTCCTTGCCCTTAACCCCATGAGCTATCAGGAATTCATGCAAATGTCTTAGATTGATTCTTTTAGATTGACACTGTGCTTTTTATCCTCTTGGGCAAAACTACTGAAGGATTGAGCAGAGATAAGGAAAGTCTTTGGCTGTAACCTTTCTGAGACCTTTTGAAGACTCTTGAGGTTTGATTCCTAAAGATTAAGATCAAACTTCTAAGTATCTTGTTGTTCAGACAGGTACTTTCAAGAGTTTAAAACTAACAACAAAGCTGGGAAAACAGAATGAAAAGCTTTGGAATTGTGGTCAGGTAGGAGGCGAGACAAGGCTGTGGTAGAAAATTAATACCCATAGAATGAATATAGATTGACAGAATAACTGGAAAGCACATTTAGAATAATACAGACCAAAAGGACAGACGTGGGTGGCATCACAATGCAGACTGAATTGAAAAAGGAAAAGAAAATAGCAATCACAATGAGGATTTTTTTTTATATCTGTAATTATTATTCCAGTTAAAATATGAAATAAACATAGACTTTCTGCATGTTCAACACATGCTGGAAAATATCACTTTTTATGTACTGCTCTGCAGCCTGCCTTCACTGTAATTTATTTTTCTGTAGAAGGAAATCAAATGTTGTTGCATTATAAAAACTCTTATGTATCGTCCTGGAATTCAAATGCTGAAAGTGTAATAAACTAAAGTAATATACTCTTATTCAGTGGATACATGGGCATTATGAAATATGTGGCCACAAACATAAGAAAAGTATTAATGCAAATTAACCCCATTATTAGTAAACGAGGCCGCTAAACCTATGAACTAACTCACTAAGATGATTCATTGTTAATTTAAAGTGTCATTAAACCCAAATCATCAGAAACTGTCAATACATGCTATATTACATTGTGTTCATACTCACTCATCCACTATTGCATTTGTTTTCAGTAGATTGCACAAAATCCTGGTTGATCCTGCTGTTTACTGCCTCTCCCTTCTTGTCTGTGTCCCCACTGCATCCTGAGATTGTGTAGACCAGCTGTTGACATCTACTTAGGACGCTCCAGTTTCAGGTCCCTTCTCTTGTCTTTGCAGCCCACAAATCTAGAGTCACACATGTGGGCATATACATTGTGGGAAAATGACACACCCATCCCTCCCCCTCCTCCATATTATCATTTGGCTAAACACTATGGGGTGGGGTATGAGATGTTAATTGATGGAGGCATTACCTCCCTGTTAGTCCCAGCATATACACACCTTAGAGTGGATGCGGGGAGTTTGACACAGATTGTGATTGGCAGAACCTCCTCCAGATATCTTTACAGTGTGAACAAAGAAAGATATTGTCAGTTAACTTTAACTCCACCAATACCATGTTATTGCAAAAAATAGTAAACATTTGCTTTGAAATATAGCTTTGTATGAAGCTTTAAAACACTTTGTTGCTATTTTAATTCTCTTTTCTCTCTCTCTCTCTCTCTCTTTTTTAAATCTCTATTCTGAAAGTTTTTTTTTCTGTCATGTGACCGGCAGACTAGAAACTTCTCCATTTGAGTTTCCACTGAGGAAAGACCTGGGAAACATCATGTGACCTCTAAACAGAAATGAATAAATAAGATGATTTCTTATATCAGTGTAAAGGGCTGCTGAATTATGTCCCAGATTCTTCTCCCACTAGTGTAGCAGCAGCCAGGTAAACAGCAGCATTAACTCCTCTGGCTCAGAAAACAGTCTACGGGTTGCCTTGAGTTAATTACAGATTAACTTGGATGGGGTTTAGAGAAGCTGTGAGATACACCAGAACACTGAACAGGAATGTGAGGACACTTCCTTTTTCAGCTACTTGTTAACACAGTCCTTTGAGCAGCAGGACATAAAGTGGACAGCACTGGGACACCATTAGCAATGTTGCAGGCCAGTTAAGCCTTTAACTTAGTGCACCAGGGGTTAACAGAAGCAAAATTCACTAGAATCCCTCTCTCAGGTCTGTACTCACGGTGTACCTGGGACTTGGATGTCTCCTTCCAGACTCAGGCAGACAATTTCCTCAGTGGAGCCTCCAGACCAGATCCTCAGTGAAACCTCTTTTCTAGCTTTTTTAAGAATTAGCAGCAGGATAGCCCCCCCCCCCCCAGCTATGCACAGCTGGGGACTCGATAAGAAAGGTAGGATCTTCAGCTGGACTGCCAGGAAGGACAGCAGCCCTTCTGCTGGAAACCTCTCCTCCTGGGGAAAAATACTGCTCTCTGAGAAAAAAAAATATTTATACACTCCCCAACCATCATCTAGACACCCCCAGGGATTGGCTGGAGCTGCATAAATATTCAGGCAGCTTACTTTGACTCTCTCACCCACTGCATTCTGGAAGCTTCCATAAGACAGGGGGAAGAAATCCCACTTGCAGCCTACATAACCCAGAGCAGCCCAAAGCAATCATGTGCTGCAAATTCCAGAAGAGCCACATAACTAAACTGGCCTAACTAAACCTAGCAGCCTATCTGAGAGAGTTCTACAATTAATTAATATAGTGGCATGATCTTTATACATGAATGGAAGGGATGATGGCAATTAACCACTTTAGCTCCGGAGTATACACTGTCACTGTACTAATGACACTGGCTGGAAAGGGGTTATCATATAGGGGCAATCAAAGGGTTAACTGTGTGCCTACATTGTTTACTGTGTGTACTATTTTTACTGAGTGATGTCCAGGTTTTTACTACCTGTTTAGTAGGGAGAAAAACCTGGCACATAGCTTCTGTCATTCGCTCAGCCGATCACTGGGTTCTGACTGGAAATCATTGGCCAGTACCTGCTGATCAGCTTGTACTGTAGCAAATGACAGCACAGCCGGGGGGGGGGGGTGGGCCTGCCAGCGTGCACCCCCTACCCAAAAGTGTTGGATCACATACGTGTACATGATCTAGAGCAGTGGGGCTGCTCTGCCACAGTAAATCTGCGGAAGTCGGTTTGCAAGCGGTTAAACATTCTATGTTTAGTGTAATGCTATTGCAGATGCTTTTTTCTCCAAAAATATTCAAAAGCAGTAATACTATACTGTGTGTAATTGTTATTTTCTCATGTAATATAACTCTTGAAAGTCATATTATCACATGTGAGGATGAGCTATTCTGCCTGGGTATAATTCGCTGTGGTTCCTGAACCCAATTGATATCTATGGCGTTAAATCTTACTGCCAAATTCTGGCCATTTTCAAGGCTAATAGGCAAGGTATTGTCAAAATGGCAGAAGGAGATGGACATTTTCGTAGGGGACATTTAACACAGCGAAAAAAAACATTTTTCAAAATACTGTACAGCGAGGCGAGACTCCTATAATGTGACTTTGGAGGCAAAATGGGAAAAAAAAGTGTCCTTTAAATGACATGTTTTTGAGATGCCTTTAACCACTTAACAACCAGCCCATAGCCGAATGACGGCTACAGGGCGGTTGCTTAACTCAGGGAGGACATATTATAATGTAATATAACTACAGAATTCCGCTCTCGCGCGCCCCCTGGTCATCACTGCCGTTTACCACGTGATTGCTCCCTCAAATGATGGAGCAATCACTTGTAAACAAACTGATCGGTACAGTGAGAGGGGAGAGATCAGTCTCAGCAGCGCTGTGAGCTGTATCTGCAGTGCCCACAGCGCTGCTCACCCACAATTAATCCTGCTATTCCCTGGCAATACTCTGCAATACCCAGCAATGCCCTGCCAATACTCTGCAATACCCTGCCAATACGCTGCAATGCCCTGCAAATACTCTGCAATACCCAGCAATGCCCTGCCAATACTCTGCAATACGCAGCAATAATCTGCAATACCCAGCAATACTCTGCAATAGCCTGCAATGCCCTGCCAATACTCTGCCATAAATTGCCATAACCAGCAATACCCAGCCATACTTGGGGATACCCAGTGATACCCTGCAATACCCAGCCATACTCTGCAATACCCAGCCATACTCGGTGATACCCTGCAATACCCAGCCATACTCTGCAATACTCAGCCATACTCGGTGATACCCTGCAATACCCAGTGATACTCTGCAATACCCAGCCATACTCGGCCATGCTCAGCCATACTCTGTGATACCCTGCAACTCCCAGCCATACTCTGTGATACCCTGCAATACCCAGCCATATTCGGTGATACCCTGCAATACCCGGTGATACCCAGCAATATTCGGTGATACCAAGCCATGCTTGGCTGTACTCAGCCTCTGTATGTGACCAGGCTGTGGAAGTCTCACACATGTGGTATCACCGTGCTCAGGAGGAGTAGGAGAATCTATTTTGGGGTGTCATTTTTGGTATGTACATGCTATGTGTTAGAAATATTGTATAAATGGACAACTTTGTGTTAAAAAAAAAAAGCATTTTAACCACTTCCCGCCCGCTAGCCGTCATATGACGTCCTTTGTGCGGGGATATCTGAATGATGCCTGCAGCTACAGGCATCATTCAGATATCAGCTTTTTCAGCCAGCGATTCCCTACACCACAAGAACAATCATAGCAGCTGTTCCGCTGCTTGATGGTTCTTACAGGAGGCGAGAAGGGATGTCCCACCCCCCCTCCCACCGCCCTCCAGTGCTTCTACCGACTCGCCAATATGATCAAAGCCAGAATCTTTTTTTTTTTTTTTTTTTATTTCAGGCTTTCCAGCCTAGAGGTGAGATGTGGGGTCTTATTGACCCCATATCTCACTGTAAAGAGGACCTGTCATGCCATATTCCTATTACAAGGGATGTTTACATTCCTTGTAATAGGAATAAAAGTGATCAAAAAAATATTTTTGGGGAAAAAAGTGTCAAACTAAAATAAATAAAGTAAAATGAACTATAAAAAAATATACATTTTTTAAAGCGCCCCTGTCCCCATGTGCTCGCATGCAGAAGCGAACGTATATGTAAGTCCCGCCCACATATGAAAACAGTGTTAAAACCACACATGTGAGGTATCGTTAGAGCGAGAATAATAATTTTGGCCCCAGACCTCCTCTGTAACTCAAAACATGTAACCAGTAAAAAAAATTAAAGCATCGCCTATGGGGGGTTTTAATTAGCGACGTTTGGCGCAATTCCACGAGCATGTGCAATTTTGAAGGGTGACATGTTAGGTATCTATTTACTCGGCGTAACTTCATCTTTCACATTATGCAAAAACATTGGGCTAACTTTACAGTTTTTTTGTTTTTTTTTAAGCACAAAACTGATTTTTTTCCCCATTCCGCGGTCGAAATATTTCTGCGCAAATACCGTGCGAGATAAAAAGTTGCAATGAGGACCATTGCATTCTCTAGGGTCTTTGCTAAAAGAAAAAAAAAAATATATATATATATATATATATATATATATATATATATATATATATAATGTTTTGGGGTTCTATGTAATTCTCTAGCAAATAAATGATGATTTTTACATGTAGGAGAGAAATGTCAGAATTGTCCTGGTTGCTGCCGAATGCCTGATGGCGCTCCATGCATGTTGGGCCTCTGTATGTGCCCACACTGTGTAAAAGTCTCACAAATGTGGTATTGCCATACTTGGGTGTAATAGTAGAATGTGTTTTGGGGTGTAATTTGTGGTATGCATATGCTGTGTGTGAGAAATAAACTGATAGTATGACAATTTTATGAAAAAAAAAATCTTGATTTTGCAAAGAATTATGGGAAAAAATGACAACGTCAAAAAATTCATCATGCCTCTTACTAAATACCTTTGAATGTCTTCTTTCCAAAAAGGGGTCATTTGGGGGCTATTTGTACTTTTCTGGCATGTTAGAGTCTCAAGAAATGAGATAGGTCGTTAATACTTCAGGTGTGATCAATTTTCAGATATTGGCACCATAGATTCTGGACTCTATAATTTTCGCAAAGACCAAATAATATCCACCAATTTATACTTATTTTTACCAAAGATATGTAGTAGTATAAATTTTGGCCAAAATTTATGAAGAAAAATTACTAATCTGCTAAATTGTATAACAGAAACAAAGAAAAATTCTTTTTTTTACAGAATTTTCAGTCTTTTTTCTTTTATAGCACAAAAAATAAAAAACCCAGTGGTGATTAAATACCACCAAAAGAAAGCTCTATTTGTATGAAAAAAAGGACAAAAAAAATTCATATGGGTACAGTGTTGCATGACTGAGTAATTGTCATTCAAACTGTGAGAGCAGCGAAAGCTGAAAATTGGTCTGGTTATTAAGGGGGTTAAAGTGCCCAGTGGTCAAGTGGTTAAACAGTTTGTGATGTTACAGAACACTATAATTTTTACAGGTAACATTAGCCACATTATTTTGGCATTGCATACTTTGTAAGTGATTTTTTTAAATATAGCAGCAGCACCCCATATTTGTTTTAACCTAAAGTAAAAGAAAAGCCTAACATTAATTACTCTTAAAAATGTTCCCTGTTCCTTTCTCTTGTCATTCCTGTAAACCCTATTTGAAAAAGATCCGTATACTTTTTTGAAATCTGGTTCCGTCACATGATTCCACAGCTCTAGCTCCCCTTTGCCATGGACCTGTGATATCACCCATATGCTTCCATCCCCCAGCCTTTGCTGGCACTCCCACGTCTTCCCTGCAGGAGCCACTCACTGATACAGGGCAGCCACAGCTGTGGGGTTATGTGACTGGATAGGAGACAATTTAAAATAGTTAAGTTCACAGATCTTTTTTACACAGTGTATGCAGAATAAGTAGAATGGTGGGTTGGAATAGTTTGGCATTATTTGATTTTTCTGTGTCCCTTATGATACAACCATGGTAGTGCAAAACGGAGGTTTACTAAGCTCTCAATGACAGTCCAAGTTTAACTGAGTGTTATCAAAAACAATTTAGCAAAATTCAATAAAAAGCTGACCTGAGTGCTAATGTATTGGGATTCTCAAGCTTGGGGACGTAACAAGGTCATTAGCAAGGTGCCTGCACTGAAGTGAAAACTGCTGAATTGTCTATGTGCTAAAACATCTTGATCGGTTTGTTATCTGATTGTTTAAAATCAATTCTAATTTGAGTAATTCAATGGCTATTTTTTTCCACGCTATTCACCTAAAAAAAAAAATGCACTTAAATATAGCTATATTTATCAATAACCAAAAGTAAATTAAAAGTCAAAGTTATGTAGTCTAATGAGCAGGGCCCTCTGATCCCTCTTGTATTGATTTGTATTGTAAGTGTACTGTCTGCCCCCATGTTGTAAAGCGCTGCGCAAACTGTTGGCACTATATAAATCCTGTATAATAATAATAATAAATAATAATATAGTAATTTGACACTTTGAGATTTATGCACCAGCTTTTCACAAACAGGGTTCCTCTAAAACGTTGCTAGGGGTTGCTTAACCACTTCAGTCCTGGAGAATTTGGCAGGCCAACGACCAGAGCACTTTTTACGATTCTGCACTGCGTTGCTTTAATTGACAATTGCGCGGTCATGCAAAATGGTTCCCAAACAAAATTGATGTCCTTTTTCCCCACACATAGAGCTTTCTTTTGATGGTATTTGATCACCTCTGCGGTTTTTATTTTTTGCGCTATAAACAAAAAAAGTTTCAATTTTGAAAAAAACGCACAATTTTTCACTTTTTCCTATAATAAATATCGCCAAAAAATATATAAAAAATACATTGTTTTCAGTTTAGCCCGCTACGTATTCTTCTACATATTATTCATTAACAAAATCACAATTGATTGGTTTGCGCAAAATTTATAACGTCTACAAAATAGGGAATAGTTTTATGGCATCTTTATAAATATTTTTTACTAGTAATGGCGGCAATCAGTGATTTTTATCGTGACTGTGACATTATGGGGGACACTCGGACACTTTTGGCACTATTTTGGGACCATTCACATTTATACAGTAATCAGTGCGATAAAAAATGCATTGATTACTGTGTAAATGTGACTGGCAGTAAAGGAGTTAAAACTAGGTGGCACTGTAGGGGTTAAGTGTGCCCTAGGGAGTGATTTTAACTGTGGGGGAGGGGCTGTGTGTGACACAACACTGATCATCGCTTCCGATTACATGGAGCTGTGATCAGTGACAGTGTCACTAGGCAGAACGGGGAGATGCTTGTTTACATCAGCATCTCCCCTTTCTTCCTCTCCGTGAGGTAATCGCGGGTATGCCCGCAGACATTGAGTCCGTGGGACCCAC
Organism: Lithobates pipiens; assembly: GCF_037356315.1. NCBI lineage: Eukaryota > Metazoa > Chordata > Amphibia > Anura > Ranidae > Lithobates > Lithobates pipiens. The sequence goes on from NW_027507903.1 coordinate 300,652,184, forward strand.
AGTCGGAGCTTGCGGTGGACACTTCTTCTGCCCTTGTTGTTTTAACTTTGGATAGTAAAACATTTTTTTTCTGCCTGTAAATACCTTATAAAGTCCACTTCCCGTTTCTTGTCTAGTAAAAAGCCTAGGCTTATGACATCATGCACAGCTCTCTCTCTCTGGGTTTCATGAGAGTTTTCTGGGGGGGAGGGTGTGAGTCATTAGAGAGCCAATGAGAGCTGCAGTGCTGCAGGGCTGCAGAACTGGAGGTATGCCTCTATCCAAGAAGTGAAAAGGCAGCAGCTTCAGCTGCCCACAGTTAAAATCGACTCAGTGGAGGGAAATTTCTGCAGCATATTTGGCAAGTACAGAATCACGGTATATATAAAATAATGTGCAAAGTGGTTGGAGGGAAGCTTCAGCATGGCAAAGATGTTTTTATTACAAATTATGTGAGCAGACTGCAGTTCCTCTTTCTTCTTTTCAGATAAGTAACCTGTTAGCAGGTGACTCACTTTCTTTTAAACTGCATGGGGGAACTGCATGCTGACTGCAAAACATTGATTTGTGTGTTGATTAGCGCCACATCATGGCCAGAAACTACTTCACCAGGCCCTATACAGAAGGATCATGTTTTATCGTCTATAGTACTAGTGAGTCCTGTCCTTGCACCGACTACAGAATTATTTTGAGGGAATAGCACAAAGCACTGATTCTCCCCCACCAGCTCTTCACAACACCATTTTTCTCTTTTCTCATGTCCAAGCTTGAAAGCAAAGAAGGAAGCCACCTCACTTCATTTGCAAGGCCTTTCATATACAGTACATGGTTCCAGGTCCAGTCCCTAGGTGGACTCTGTTATACAGTAAGCCCTAAGTCAGGGACCCTGCCATGTAGTAGAGTGCCCAGTGCCAGGCCATCCCCAACTAGAGAACCTCTGTTACTGGCCACCACCATTACCACTCCTCAGCTGGGTTCTCTTTCTTAACACGCTTCACGATATGACCCTATGGGTTAACCGTAATACACACTTTGTTCCAAAACCGGAAGGGTTAGCTTATGATGCTATGCTTCATTCCCCAATTCTTTAATATACTGTGAATATACTCAATTCCACTTCTCAAAGTAACTTAGACCAGGCAATTCCTCAAACAGTAGCTTCTTTACTGAATAAAGATGATACTGTAGGCACAGTTCCAAGACATTACATTTGTGCAACCTTCAACATCACTGGGCAGTTTTATACCAGGCTGTTTGCTGTACTGTATTGTGCTGTATTGAGTGGTGCTGACCATACCTTAGAAAAGTTTGAGTCCATTCCCATGAAATATTGGTAACAGTCTTATACATGGAACCTATTCTGGAATCTTGCTAAAGGGAACCTCTTCTGTTACAGAGGCTCACATAGTGACACAGGTTGTCCTCACTATTTCTCTAACATGCACAGGCAGCCATGAGGTATAGTCTTCTCCTGAAAAAATCACTTCAGAAGCAGAACGTGAGTCATGCATGGAAAGACATATCACAGCAGGGGGATGAATGGAGGATAATCTCTCAGGGAAATTCGTCCCAACCTTTCTTCAAGCAGAAATCTCTCTTCCTCCAGCAAAAATGTCTCTCTAAATGAAACCCTCCAAAGCCACCATCTACCACCCACCTCTGCACTCCTCTTCCAAGCACTCATCCCTTCAACCCACATTCCCCATTCACCTCATTCACCACCTGACTCTGCAACACTTGCAAACTTTTTCCACTGCTCAACCCCTGCCCGCCTTTTCTACCATCTATCTCTGCATCCCTTTTAATCGCTCACATCTGTATCCTTGCACTCCTCTTTCACTATTCATCTTTGTGGCGCCCACTGATAACCTTTGAACCCCTCTTCCAGCTCTAACTGCTGCAACTGTTGCTCAGTTCTGCACCCCTGTCCACCACTGCTCACCTATCCACTCCCTGCAAACCTCTTCCACCACTGTACCCTCAGAATACCTCTTTCACACTTCTTTAATAATTTCACAATTTACACACCTCTTTACATACCCTTTACTTGCACACACTTTTGCCAACACTGCATCTCCCTCAACGCCTCTCCTACCACTGTTATCAATTTCCCCCACATCACTGATACCATTGCAATCCTCCTCTGAACACACCACTGCACCTCTCTTCACACATACTTCTGCCACCCCTGCACCTGCCCTCTGCACATGTTTTGAAACCACTCCTCCCACATATACCTTTTGCCACCACTGCATCTCCCCTCCACACACACCTCTGCCACCACAGCTTCCCTCTCACACTCACACACCTCTGCCACCACTGCATCACCCCTCAGCACACAGTTGCACTGCTCCTGTACCCCCCCCCTCTGCCCCCACCGCATATCCCTCATCTGCACACACCTGTGCCACCACTGCAACCCTCTCACCTGTCCACACCTCATCCACCACTGCACCCTCCCCCTTTGCACACACCACTGCATCCCCTCTTCCTACACATCGGTCTCCACTGCATGTCAGCCTTTGTATGCACTTCTGCAACCACTGCACCCCCCACCTGCCCCCCACTGTTTACTTCCATCCTGGCCCTGCTGTTAAGTGTTGTTTGTACAAACAGGAGTACTTGGGGCTGTGGGAGGCCACAAGGGGGGAACAGAATGAGGTAAACTGCATGGGTGGCCTTAGTGCCTTCATCTGATGAAAGCACGATGGGCAATTAAATGACAAGAAGTTGCTCAGCATTAGTAATGCCACTGGCTATCTGTAATGGGGGCATCCTTCCCAAAGACCACCAATTTATGGAGCAATCCTCTTACTAATTACCACTGTAATGGGACCTTTTTGATGTATTTGGCATGTCTGGTGTAAAAAATAATTCCTTATTCTTTTATTTGTCTTTATATCTACAACTTGTGTTTGCAGTACAATACCAAAATGTGTAAATAAAATAGTTATTTGCAGGAGTTTTCTGTAATCTGAAAATTATTTTATGGCTCAGAAAGGTTGCTATACACAATAGCAAATATCCAGGAAGTCCGTGTATTTTCCTGTACCCATCTACAAATGCTGCATCTTTTTTAACAGTAACGGACTGTTAGATTTTGATTAGGAATAACAGTCCAGTCATGGACTAACCCTGGTTTCCAACCAGGTTTGGTCTATCTTCCTTTCCCCCATTGGGTCTCCCTTCCTTTCTCCTCAATAGGGGATAATAGCACAACAATGAATTGTATGGAGTGGGGATGAGCTCAAGGTTTTGAGTAGGATACCCCCTTAAAATCCATACAAGACCCTCATCTAAGATAGGGTTCTGGTGTAGATGAAATGAAGTGAAAACAGAAATAAATTGGCTGGAGCAGTCATTTGCTGGCAAGTTAAATGTATTTTTTTTTTTTGCAAATGCCAGTTTTGCTATATTAGGTTGTACTCATTGTACAGATGCACCACTTCACTTGGCTGGTTAAGAGCACCTGCCTGGCAATGTTGTTTAAAGCAATTTTACATTTTTAATGTTGCCTTTAAAGCATGATTAAAATCACTGCTCCCTGCCAAATGGACGTTTTAACAAATGTTTTGCTTTGGTACTTGTTCCTCAGTGCACAGCCTCTATGCAATTTGTTTGACAATCGCTTGCCTATTAGCCTAGAAAATGACCTTTACTGTATTTTTACCATTTGACTCCCGTTGATTTATCTGGGGTTCAGATTCTGCACCCAAACTTTATTCATGTTATATGAACCTGCCTTGAACCAAAGCCAGGTATGTTCGGCTCATCGTTAGACTGCAGTGATTACCAATGATGGTATGTCTGTGCAAATTCATCCTCATTTACAACTTCTGTCCTGTTGCACCAACATAAGATCCTTTAGAACCCTTTCACACTGTGCCATCTAGGGCGTCAGCGGTAAAGTGGCGATATTTTTAGAGCAGCTTTACCGTTGTTTTAGTGCCACTATTCAGCTGCAAGCAGGGTGGTTTTAACTCCCCGCTGGCTGCCAAAAAGGGATTAAATCCACCTGCAAAACACTGCCACAGCGGCATTTTGCCGGCGGTATAGCAGCGCTGCCCCATTGATTTCAATGAGGAGGAGCAGTGAGTTCACTGCTCCTTCACCGCTCGAAAGAATCTTCTGGCATGACTTTTTCTGACGCCCTGCCAGTGCACCCCTCCAGTGTGAAGCTCTCGGGCTTTAACACTGGAGTGAATGGAGACGCTTTTTTCAGGCGCTATGCAGGTGCTAATTTTAGTGCTGTAGCGCCTGAAAAAAACCTCCAGTGTGAAAGAGGTCTTAAGATCAGAAGTTGCAAGTGAGGATGAATTTGCACAGACATACCATCAAGGAACATAAAGAAGACAGTTTATGCACATCTGTGGGACATCATTTCTCACAACCGGACCACACTATAGAAGACTGCAATGTTTTAGTTCTTAACCACTTGCCGCCTGCACTATAACAGAAACACGGTGGCAAAGTGGTTTCAAAATCCTGAATGGATGTCATATGACGTGATCAGGATTTTGACCCGCTGCGCGCCCCATGGGGGGCACGCATCGCAGCGATCGTTGTTGCAACTACGATCTCGGTAAAGAGTCTCTGACGGAGACTCTTTACCACGTGATCAGCCGTGTCCAATCATGGCAGATCACAGTGTAAATAGGAAGAGCCGGTGATCGGCTTTTCCTCACTCGCGTCTGTCAGACGCGAGTAGAGGAGAGCCGATCGGCTGCTCCTCTGACAGGGGGGTCTGTGCTGATTGATTATCAGGGCAGCCCCCCCCGAGGATACCCACACTGGACCACCAGGGATGCCACCAGACCATCAGGGATGCCCAGCACAAGGTATGCCACCCTAGACCACCAGAGATTCCAGTCAGTGCCCACAATTGGTGCCAATCAGTGCCCACAATGGATGCCAATCAGTGCCCGCAAATGGGCATCACTGATTGGCATGCATTATTGTTTGGCACTGATTGGCATCCATTAGTACAGTATAATACAATACAATGCCGTCTATCAGTGCCCATCTGTGCCGCCTATCAGTGCCCATCCGTGCCATCTATCAGTGCCCATCCATGCCCATCTGTGCCGCCTATCCATGTCCATCTGTGCTGCCTATCCATGCACATCTGTACCGCCTATCCATGCCCATCCATGCCACCTATCCATGCCAATCTGTGCCAGCTATCAGTGAAAATTTGTGCCACCTATCAGTGCCCATCTGTGTCGCCCATCAGTGCCACCTATCAGTGCCGCCTATCAGTGCCCATCAAAGGCACCTCATAAGTGCCACTTCATTGGTGCAACCTCATCGATGCCCATCAGTGCCACCTTATCAGTGCCCATCAGTGAAGGAGAAAACATACTTAATTACAAAGTTTTGAAACTGAAACAAAAAAAACATATTTTTTTTCAAAATTTTAGGTATTTTTTTATTTGTTTAGCAAAAAATAAAAAAACGTAGAGGTGATCAAATACCACCAAAATAAAGCTCTATTTGTGGGGAAAAAAATATTAAAATTTAATTTGGGTACAGTGTAGCATGATCGCACAATTGTCATTCAAAGTGCGACAGCGCTGAAAGCTCAAAATTGGTCTGGGCAGAAAGGTGTTTAAGTGCCCTGTATTGAAGTGGTTAAAGGGAATTTTAGAATTATCCAGGAAAGGAAAATGTTTGAGCTAAGAATAATACTTCTTTTTGACACAAAAAACAATGGCCTAAATTTAGATATTGTTTTCCTCACCCATTATACTACAGTTTTATGACCCCCTCTATGACTATTAGGGATGAGCCGAACACCCCCCGGTTAGGTTCACAGCAGAACATGTGAACAGGCAAAAAATTCCTTTGAACACGCGAACACCGTTAAAGTATGTGGGACATAAAAAGTGTTTGGGGACCTGGGTCCTGCCCCAGGGGACATGTATCAATGCAAAAAAAAGTTTTAAAAACTGAAGTTTTTTCAGGAGCAGTGATGTCAATAATGCTTAAAGTGAAACAATAAAAGTGAAATATTCCTATAAATTTCGTACCTGGGGGGTCTCTATAGTATGCCTGTAAAGTGGCACATGTATCCCGTGTTTACAACAGTCCCTGCATAAAATGACATTTCTAAAGGAAAAAGAAGTAATTTAAAAGTACTCGTGGCTATAATGAACTGTCGGTCCCAGCAATATACATAAAAGAAATTGAAAAAAAATGGCATGGGATTCCCCCACAGTCCATTACCAGGCCCTTTGGGTCTGGTATGGATATTAAGGGGAACCCCGCACCAAAATAAAAAAAATGGCGTGGGAGTCCCCCTCAAAATCCATACCAGACCCTTCAAATCTGGTATGGATTTTAAGGGGAACACCGCTCCAAAATGTAAAAAAAAGTGGCATGGGGACCCCCAAAAATCCATACCAGGCCCTTATCTGAGCAGGCAACCTGGCAGGCTACAGGAAAAGAGGGGGAGACAAGAGAGCACCCCCCTCCTGAACCATACCAGGCCACATGCCCTCAACATGGGGAGGGTGCTTTGGGGTAGCCAAAGCACCATGTCCCCATGTTGATGGGGACAAGGGCCTCATCCCCACAATCCTTGCCGGTAGTTGTGGGGGTCTGCGGGCGGGGGGCTTATTGGAATTTGGAAGCCTCCTTTAACAAGGGAACCCCCAGATCTCGGCCTCCCCCCCTGTATGAAATGGTAACAGGGTACAAGTGTACCCCTACCATTTAAAAAAAAAGTGTGAAAATGGTAAAAATGACATGACATGGCTTGCGGACAAGTCTTTTATTAGAAACAAAAAATAAAACTGTCCCACAAAGTCTTCTTCTTCTTCTCTTGTTCTGCCAACGGACTGAAAAAAAACAAAATGCATTCGACCCGCCTCCATAGGAGGCACCCGCCGTATGATGCGTCTTCGCTTTGGCAGTTCTTTTATAACTGAGGCACGGGGACATCCCTATGGCTTCCCCGTAGCGCCAGAGCACCCTCCCCATGTTGAGGACATGTGGCCTGGTATGGTTCAGGAGGGGGGGAGCTCTCTCGTCCTCCCTCTTTTCATGTGGCCTGCCAGGTTGCGTGCATGGAAAAGGGTCTGGTATGGATTTTTGGGGGGACCCCCACAACATTTTTAAAAAGGAAATTTGCCGCAGGTTTCCCCTTAAAATCCATACCATACCTGAAGGGTCTGGTATGGATAGTGTGGGGGACCCCCACGCCATTTTTTTTAATTTTGGCGGCGGGGTTCCCCTTAATATCCATACCAGACCTGAAGGGCCTTGTATGGAATTTGGGGGGGGACTAACCCCCATGCAATTTTTTTATTTTGGTTCGGAGTTTCCCTTAATATTCATACTAGACCCAAAGGGCCTGGTAATGGACTGTGGGAGAATCCCATGCCGTTTTTTTCAATGACTTTTATGTGTATTGCCAGGACGACAATTCATTACATATTCATAATTTTTCTCTCGGACTGTTGTAAATGTGGGAAACATGCGCCACTTTACAGACATACTATAAACACCCCCCGGTACGAAATTTAAAGGAATATATTAGTTTTATTTTTTCACTTTAACCTCCCTAGCGGTATGATTCTGTCAGGAATTTTGTACCAAAAGCGGTACAATTCTTTTGCATGGAAATTTGGTGTTATGTATTATAGGCCTGCAATTCTTAGTAATTACTTACTAAAACCTGACCAAACAAGACTCTAGTAGACATCTAAGATGTGATAAAGTTTGAAACACAAAATCATGAATTATAATCTAATAAATAATATAATTTTATTCAATATTGTAATGCGAAATAATGAAATTTGTCAAACAAAGAAAATTCAATAAACATCCTGAGTGTGATACATTTTGAAACAAGGTACAGCACACAGTCCAACATCACAATCCGGACAATAGAACCGGCTTTCTTTTCAGACTTTTTTTCCACTGCTATGTCTCTTTGAAAAGCAAACCACGCACATCCTGGTAGGTGCTGCCTTTTTTGCAGTTAGTGGTATGTAGTCCATAAAATGATGACCTGTTAGGTGTTCTGGGTTGGCAACGTCAACAGCATGTCGTCCAGGTCTGTTCACAGCTCCTGATGATGTCTGGTGTTTGATGAAAATCTGCTCAGCCACCTTCCAGGTAAAATCGGCATGAATAAAAGGATTGTCACTCTTTTCTCTATTTAGAACATATGCATTCCAAAGGCATTGTTCCAGAAGATGCCGAAAAATCTTTTTATAATTTTTTTTTGCTGTTTGTGCACAGCCGGATAAAATGTCATTGCCTGATCGGCTCTGTCGACACCTCCCATAGTGCAATTATGGTCTATCACGACTTGCGGCTTCAGCACATCTTTGCCACGTTTCTTGTGGACCATGGCAGTGGAGGTATTGTACACAGTGCTCATGAGACACACATCCTTCTTGTCTCGCCATCGCATTACCATCATCTTACCCTTCTGCCAGGGAACCATTTCTCTGGTTTTTAGCTTTTTCCTGGAGAACATAGATGGCATGTCACGTCGGTTAGGCCTAACAGTACCATACACATCGGTCTTGTTTTGTAGCAAAACCTCAAAAAGTTTCGGAGACGTATAGATATTGTTCATGGTCACACAATATCCCTGGTTCAGCAATGGCTCCAGCAGTGTAAGGACTGATGATGTGGCCATCCCATAGCCGCTGTACCTGGGGTTGAACTTTGTGCCTTTACCGGTGTAAATTACCAAATTCCAGATGTACTCAGTGGATGTCTCGCAGAGCATGTAGGATTTTATGCCAAACCATGCTCTTTTGAATGTAATAAATTGTATCCAGCTCAGGCGTCCCTTGTAGGCCATCAAGCTTTCATCCACGCAGACGTCCCTTTCTGGCACGTAGGTCCGCTGGAAATTGATCACGATAATTTGCCATACCTCCCAGATTTTTTTTAGTTTGGGTGCAGGATGCGTGGCCTCATCAAACTCTTCATTGTTTGTGAAGTGGAAATACTTCATGATGAGGGAAAAACGGTATTCGGACATCACAGCGCCAAAAAACGGAGTGGCCAGTAATTCATTGGTGGTCCAGTACCATTTCTGGAGCGGTTTCCCCACATCCCCCTGAAGAATAATGAGTCACAGGAACTGCCAGATGTCCTCTTTGGTCACTGGTTCCCACTTTCTGTTTCGGGAAAACCTGGCATGCAGCGTAGCGGATTGCTGTTCTTGGTAGCGATTTGTCTCTGTGACAATTTTTTCAATTACCTCCTCAGTGAAGAATAATTGCAGGTATGCCAGAGGGTTGTCACGCTCGACATCTACCTTCATCCCAGGTGATCCAGTGAAGGGGAATCTTGGCGTCGCTACCTGGTCTGTATCGCAGTCGATAGGGCACCAATTGCGCACATCTCTGAGGTCAGGTGCAGGATCATCACCGCTGTCACTTGTCAGATCCGTGTTAGTGTCAGACGACAATTCTCCCCATGACTCACTATCGCTAAATGCTGCGAGCAACTCCGTGTCACTGCCGCTGTCACTCAGCTGGTCCAAAGGTGATTTTGTAGCGAAGTGGCACTTTTTTGATGCCATGTTAGATTTTATTGGCTATTTTATTGGAGGCAAGGGGCACTGTACAGTTATCAGTCAGATAAAGAGATGATACAGTGTAATCCTCTCAGATTACAGTGTATCACCTCTTTTTATGTGTTTGTGTTATGTTTCACTTTTTGAAATTCCCACCCAGTTCCGCTCCCGTGCACCGCTGCTGCTCGCAGGGAACGGAACCCGGAAGTGAGATGCCGGTGATCTCGCCGGCAATCGCGTTGGTGATCACAGGGGAGGACAGCGGAGGACAGCGGAGAACATTGCTGGAGCGCCAGGAGAAGGTAAGATCTCCGCTGGCCGCTCTGCAATGTTACCCCGAGAGTGACTCGGGATTACCGCTTCTACAAGAAAAAATCAAACCCGAGTCACGCTCGGGGATACCGCCAAGGTTAAGTATTATTAGAATCACTGCTCCTGAAAAAACGGCTATTTTAAAAACTTTTTTTGCATTGATACATGTCCCCTGGGGCAGGACCCGGGTCCCCAAACACTTTTTATAATATACAATAACTTGCATACTCGTTCATGGAAAATTATGTTAGTGCAAATAAAAAAAGTATCATGGACAGTAGTCAATTTTCTCTGTCACAATTGCACTAACACCAATAACCATATGACGGATGAATACAGTATGATGGAAGATACTTTCACACAGCATAACTAAAAAAATAAATGTTTCAAAATATTTCTTAGGACAATTGGGGTTATTTACAAAAGGCAAATCCACTTTGCACTACAGGTTCACCTGAAAGTGCAGTCGCTGTACATCTGAGGGAGACATGCAAGGAAAATTAAAAAACAGCATTTTTGCTTGCAAATGATTGGATAATAAAATCAGCAGTGCTTCCCCTAATTTCAGAGCTTCCCCTCAGATCTACAGCAATTGCACTTTCAAGTGCACTTGTAGTGCAGAGTGGATTTCCCTTTAGTAAATTAACCCCAATGTGTCATGGCAGACTGGATTTCCGAACAAGAAATACTTTCAAATATACAGTGAGACAGACAAATACTCCCACATTTACAGACAGCTCTGGACAGTCTGAGTTTCCTATCATTCCAATACAGTGCAGGAGACAAGTTTCTAAATCATGAACCCTTTGTTTGTTGACAGTGCTCAAATATAGTTTACAACTGATAATGAGATCTGCTAGCAGAGTACAGCTAAAGTCAATTACCGTATATACTCGAGTATAAGCCGAGATTTTCAGCCTCTTTTTTGAGGCTGAAAGTGCCCCCCTCGGCTTATACTCGAGTCATCGCTGTCTGCCTGCTCGATCAGCGTGTCGAGCAGACAGACAGCGGACATTCTAAAATTCAAAAGCCGCGCCTCCGCCTCCGCCTTCGCCTGTGATAGGCGGAACACTGAATTTCCCAGCAGTCAGTGTTCCGCCTATCACGGACATCCGCTCATCCTCGTACTACGGACGAGGATGAGACGATGTCCGTGATAGGCGGAACACAGGCTGCTGGGAAATTCAGTGTTCCGCCTATCACAGGCGAAGGCGGAGGCGCGGCTTTTGAATTTTAGAATGGCCGCCGAGGCGCCGACGAAGAGCGGCGATCCTGGCAAGGCACGGGACGGAGGCAAGGCAAGGCACGGCACGGGACGGGACGGAGGCAAGGCACGACACGGGATGGAGGCAAGGAGGCAAGGCACGGCACGGGACGGAGGCTCGGGACACAGGCTCGGGACACAGGTAGGCTGGACACACACACACACACACACACACACACACACACACACGGACACACACACACAGGGATGGATGGATGGAGACACACACACACAGGGATGGATGGATACACACACACACACAGGGATGGATGGATGGATGGAGACACACACACACAGGGATGGATGGATGGAGACACACACACACAGGGATGGATGGATGGATGGAGACACACACACACAGGGATGGATGGATGGATGGAGACACACACACACAGGGATGGATGGATGGATGGACACACACACACACAGGGATGGATGGATGGATGGACACACACACACACAGGGATGGATGGATGGATGGACACACACACACACAGGGATGGATGGACGGACACACAGGGATGGACGGACACACAGGGATGGACGGACACACAGGGATGGACGGACACACAGGGATGGACGGACACACACACAGGGATGGACAGGCATGTCTCACCCTCGGCTTATACATGAGTCAATAAGTTTGCCAGTTTTTTTGGGGGTAAATTGGGGGCCTCGGCTTATATTCGGGTCGGCCTATACTCGAGTATATACGGTATGACAAACACCACTCCCTAAAGTACTTATAAATAAAAAGAACGAAGTGGGATTTTTCAGTGCTGAAGTTATTTTGCAGGTTGTAAATTTACACCATAGAAAAGAAAAGACAGAAAAACATCAGACAACTGTTATAGCTGAAAGGGTGTACAACATAAGTTACAAATAGAGCAGCATTTGGTCTACAGCATAAGAACAGCAAGAGGTAGCTATTAAAGTAGCCTACTGTCAGACATCGCATCTATCTTGTGGAATAAGTAGCACTACAAACTCCACCGTAGTACCCAAAAAAATCTGATCTGCTGAAGCCTGGAGAATGCTCAGCATACCAAGTTTAAAATGAAGCACTGGGCAAAAGGAGAGATGGGGGGGATCAGGGATAACAGAGGGGGAATTGATCAGGGATAGTGCAAACCAGAGGGCGAGGGGAAAAAAAAGTGTGTGTGTGTGTGTGTGTGTGTGTGGGGGGGGGGGGGGTTGGCAATAAAGTAATAATAGTCTGAAAAACGGGAGGGGGGGGATCAGGATAAGTATCATGAATTTGGGTCTAAGAGGGCGGCGCCTTAATGGTAGAGTAAAGCTCATGTTGGTTGTGGACGGATAGCACTAGGTCTTACATGTTATTTAGCTCTTACACTTTCGTTAGCCACAGGGTACCTTTTTCAGTGACTGTAAGGTCTTCTTTTTTTTTTTAATTAAAATAACAAACATTATACAACGTTATACTTACCTACTCTTTGCAGTGGTTTTGCACAGGAAAGCCCAGATCCTCCTCTTCTTGGGTCCCTGGCTGGAGCTCCTGACCCCTCCCTCCTGTTGAGTGCCCCCGCAGCAAGCAGTTTGCTATGGGGGCACATGAGCCGAGCTGCAGCTTTGTGTATCTATTCAGACACTGAGCTGTGGTTTGGACCCGCACCATCTCTCTCCTGATTGTCTGAGTTTGATTGACAGCAGCGGGAGCCGATGGCGCCGCCGTTGTGTCTCAGCCAATCAGGAGGGAGAGTCCTATACGGCCGAGGCACTCGTGGACTTCGCTGGATAGAGATGGGGCTCAGGTAAGTATTTGGGAGGGGGGGGGGCTGCTACACACAGAAGGCTTTTTACCTTAACACATAGAATGCATTAAGATAAAAAAACCTTCTGCCTTTACAACCACTTTAAGTTATGTTATATGAATGAGTAATAAATATAAAGCGCATTTTATCACTTCATAAGTGGAAATAGCTTTTAAGCTTGACTCTGGCTAACACTTTTTAAGCAGTTACAAAAACATTTTTTTCCCTCTTATGCCACCTACACACGATCGGAATTCTCATCGGAAAAAGCTCTGATGGTTTTCCCGTCGGAATTCCGACAGAATTTCTCTCAAACTGTCTTGCCTACACACGGCCACACTAAATTCCGACAATGACACCGCAACATACATCACGTTCGACGGCACTAATTTAATGGAGCATGAGTCAAATTGTTTCTGAGCATGCGTCAGAATTTTGCATGTCGCAATTGTATACACATGATCGAAAAATCCGATAGAAAGGTTTTCCGTCTGAAAAATTAATGCACTGGAGGAGCAGTTTAGAGGGAGAACCTTAGAATGGAGTGCAATCCCAGTTCTTCAAAAAATAATTAATGCAGAAAAAGGAAAAGGTTAATTTCGAAAATATACCCACATATAAACAAGGGGAGAATGGGAGGGATAGAGATCCCTATGTACAAGAGGAGGTGGGAAAAAGATGTGGGAGATATCTCCGAAATACAATGGAATCAAATTCTTGAACTGGCTCTGTTGGTATCACTCTCTCCCTCTCACAGGGTGTCACATCTGTTCTTATTATATAGAACCTATTATACTCCTCGTAAACTTTTTCAATTTGGCCGACGGCCGGAGGCAAGCTGCCCCCGGTGCGGGGACATGGAGGGAGACATAATTCACATGTTTTGGAGATGCCCGAAGTTGATCCGCTACTGGACGGGGGTGACAGGAACCATTGATCGGGTGTTTGGAACCTTCACCAGGATGGAGGCGAAGTATTGTCTCCTGGGATTAGTTGAGGGAGTTGGAAACCCGGGAAGCAGCCAGACGGTGGTTCTGAGTAGGGATGAGCTTCGTGTTCGAGTCGAACGTACGTTCGACTCGAACATTGGCTGTTCGTCCGTTCGGCGAAGTCCGAACATTTTGGTCCGTTCGCTTCAAATTCGTGTGGCGCTCACGGCCCACAATGCACTGCGATGGCGCAGTGCATTGCTGGCTTATGATTGGCCAAGCATGCACTGTGACCCCGCATGCTTGGCCAATCGCAGTGCCAGCAGTAAGGAGAGCCATGATTGGCCACAGGCAGGATGCCTGTGGCCAATCATAGCTCAGGCTGTGTAGTGCACGCCCCACACTATATAAGGCCGCCAGCGCGGCGGCCTCGTGTAGTGTGTTGGCGTCTGAAGCAGTGGGTGTTCTGTGTACCTTCAACACAGTACACACCGATCATTTTCGGCCGATTTTTGATCTTGCTGTTGTGTAGTGGTTATTGTCTGCGTGCCCTGACCACAGTATACACCGCTATATTCACCTCACCTATATAGCTAGTGATCTATCTTTTATAATAGAGCTTGCAGTCAGTAGTGTTAGGAGATAGTGCGTGCTGTCTACGTGCTCTGTACCCAGTACATACCGCTATATCCACCTACATAGCTGTTCTCTATTTGAGACCACTTGCCATCTGCAGGAGTTATTGGAAGTTGTGTGTGCCTCCAGCACAGCACAGTATACATCTGTATATACCCCTTTATCTCTGGTGTTCTCTGGTTATTGTCTGCGTGCCCTGACCGCAGTATACACCGCTATATTCACCTCACCTATATAGCTAGTGATCTATCTTTTATAATAGAGCTTGCAGTCAGTAGTGTTAGGAGATAGTGCGTGCTGTCTGCGTGCTCTGTACCCAGTACATACCGCTATATCCACCTACATAGCTGTTCTCTATTTGAGACCACTTGCCATCTGCAGGAGTTATTGGAAGTTGTGTGTGCCTCCAGCACAGCACAGTATACATCTGTATATACCCCTTTATCTCTGGTGTTCTCTGGTTATTGTCTGCGTGCCCTGACCGCAGTATACACCGCTATATTCACCTCACCTATATAGCTAGTGATCTATCTTTTATAATAGAGCTTGCAGTCAGTAGTGTTAGGAGATAGTGCGTGCTGTCTGCGTGCTCTGTACCCAGTACATACCGCTATAATCCACCTACATAGCTGTTCTCTATTTGAGCCCAATTACCATCTGCAGGAGTTATTGGAAGTTGTGTGTGCCTCCAGCACAGCACAGTATACATCTGTATATACCCCTTTATCTCTGGTGTTCTATAAAAAAGGCATCTGCAGGAGTTAGTGGGTGTTGTGTGCCTCCAGCACAATATAAACTACCCAACTGCTGTTTTACCCAACTCCCTTCAGGCCATTACCATGTCTGGAAGGCCAGCAAGGAGAGGCAGACAGGCGTGAGCCGATAAAAGAGGGCAAGCAGGCTCTGTGTCTAGAGACAACAGTGCTGGTCGTGGACGCGGTGCATTGTCATCAGCACATGGCCATGGGACATGCTTGTCCTTCTTTTCGGCAGCTGGACATGTTGAACCGCAACATGCCAATGACTTGGTAGAGTGGATGACCAAGCCCTCTTCATCCTCCTCATCCTCTCTCACCCAGTCTCAGGGTAGTAGCAAAGCAGCTGCCAACACATCGTCTTCCCTCCTCTCAATGTCATCATCAGTGACTCCTTCCCTAGACCCACCACGTCCTCCTGAGGAGTCTCCTGAACTCTTTGAGCACAGTGTTGGGTACATGCTCCAGGAGGATTCCCAGTGTTTGGTGGGCTCTGATGATGACACTCAGCTAGAGGAAGGCAGTAGCGTGAGCGCAGAGAGAGGGGATGCTCAAGAAGGACAGCAATCTGGCAGTCATGTTCCACAAGCTGCAGCATACTGTCAGGTTTGCTACAGCGATGAAGAGGGAGGGGATGATGAGGGCACTGGCTCCACGTGGGTGCCTGGAAGGAGGGAGGAGGAGGAGGAGGAGAAGGAGGAGGAGGAGGAGGCACATGTCCAACGAGGCAGGATGCCCTCCGGGGGCCAGCTTAGGGGCAGCACACCGACTGAATCACACCGCAGAGCTCCGCCTGTGCAGAGCGCTGCCTCTGCGCGTTATTCTAAAAGTTCTTTGGTGTGGGCCTTTTTTGAGACGAGTGCATCAGATCGCACTGCTGCTATTTGCAACATATGTCTCAAGCGTATCTCACGTGGCCAAAACATCAGCCGCTTGGGCACCACATGCTTGACCAGACATATGTTGACCTGCCATGCAGCTCGTTGGCAAGCGTACCTCAAAGACCCACACCAAAGAACAAAGCGGACCTCTCCTTGCTCCTCATCAGCTGGCATCTCCAACCCCACTAGACCTTCAGTCCTCTCTGAAACCTGCTCTGAGAGGAATGAAGGTGTAGAATTAGGTGTGTCACAGCCAAGTGCTTCCGGGAACTCTGCTAGTGGTACACCCACGTCCGATTATAGCAGGCAAATGTCCCTGCCCCAGCTGCTGGACCGGCGGAAGAAGTTTACTCCCAGCCATCCACATGCCCAGCGGTTGAATGCTAGCTTGGCTAAATTGCTAGCACTTCAACTGCTGCCTTTTCAGTTGGTAGACTCGGCCCCCTTCCGTGAGTTTGTACAATGTGCGGTTCCTCAGTGGCAGGTCCCCAAACGCCACTTTTTCTCAAGGCGATTCCGGCTCTCTACCGGCATGTGGAAGGCAATGTCCTTGCCTCGCAGGACAGGGCGGTCAGCGGTAAGGTGCATATTACCGCTGACTCATGGTCCAGCAGGCATGGACAGGGACGTTACCTGTCTTTCACGGCCCATTGGGTCACTCTTCTGGCTGCTGGGAAGGATGCAGGACAATGTGCAGTAGTGTTGGAGGTTGTTCTGCCACCACGCCTCCAAAATGCTACTATTGGTTGTGACACACCTCTCTCCTCCACCCCCTCCTCTTCTTCTTCCTCCATGGCCTCTTCCAGTGCTCTGTCCTCAGAACCAGCGGTGCTCCGTAGGCGTTCCAGGGGCTACGCAAGTACGCAGGCAAAACAATGCCATGCCGTGCTTGCGCTGGTTTGTTTGGGGGACAGGAGCCACACTGGGGCGGATGTTTTGTCAGCTCTGCAGGGGCAGGCCGAGAGGTGGTTGACGCCACGCCAGCTTAAGCCAGGAATGGTGGTTTGCGACAATGGCACCAACCTCCTCTCCGCCCTCCGACAGGGACAACTGACCCATGTGCCCTGTGTAGCTCACGTCCTTAACCTGGTGGTGCAGCGGTTCTTGGGCAGGTACCCCGGCTTACAGGATGTCCTGAAGCAGGCCAGGAAAGTCTGTGTGCATTTCCGCCGATCATTTAATGCCTGTGCTCGGCTGGCTGAGCTCCAAAAGGAGTTGAACCTGCCCAAGAACCGCCTTATATGTGACATGCCCACCAGATGGAACTCAACATTGGCCATGCTGCAGCGGCTGCACACGCAGCAGAGGGCCATCAATGAGTACCTGTGCGACTACGGCACCAGGACAGGGTCAGGGGAGCTTGGTTTTTTCTCACCACGCCAGTGGGGCATGATCAGGGATGCATGCACTGTCCTGTCACCGTTTGAGGAGGCCACAAGGATGGTGAGCAGTGACAGTGCATGCATCAGTGACACTGTACCTCTTGTCCACCTCTTGGAGCATACGCTGCGTGGAATAATGGACAGGGCACTTGAGGCAGAACAGAGGCAGGAAGAGGAGGACTTCCTTGCCTCTCAAGGCCCCCTTTATCCAGACAGTGTTCCTGCTGTGCCACCCATCACACAGTAAGAGGATAAGGAGGAGGAAGAGGAGGAGGAGGATGATTGTGTCAGCATGGAGGTGGAGGCTGGCACTCAGCATCAGCATCAGCAGCAGCAGTCTTATAGGGATGATTTACAGTCCAAAGAAACACGTGGACTTGTACGTGGCTGGGAGGAGGTAGCTGTGGATCAAGTTGTCCTTAGTGACCCAGAGGACCCCGGACCGAATGCCTCAGCTAACCTACGCTGCATGGCCTCCCTGATCCTGCAAAGCCTGCGGAAGGATCCTCGTATTCTTCGGATCAAGGAGAGGGACCATTACTGGCTGTCCACTCTCCTTGATCCACGGTACAAGGGTAAGGTTGCCGACATTATCTTGCCATCGCAGAGGGAGCAGAGGATGAGACATCTCCGGGAGGCCTTGCAGAAAGCTCTGTGCAACGTGTTCCCAGAGACTGGGAGGTTACAAACTCCTGGTCCTGGACAACGTGTTGCTGAGGCATCAGTCAGAAGGAGCGGTGGAGAAGGTGGCCGTCTGACTGATGCTTTCAGACAATTTTTTAGTCCGCAGCCCCAAGGTATGATTGGTTCCAGCACCCATCGCCAGCGTCTGATTTACATGGTGCAGGAATACCTAGGGGCAAGGTCAGACTTGGACACCTTTCCCACCGAAAATCCTCTGGCTTACTGGGTCTTGAGGATGGATCACTGGCCAGAGCTTGCACAGTATGCAATTGAGCTACTGGCCTGTCCTGCATCCAGCGTTCTTTCGGAACGCACCTACAGTGCTGCTGGTGGCTTTGTTACCGATCACAGGGTGCGCCTGTCCACCGAATCAGTTGATCGACTGACCTTCATCAAGATGAAACAGTCTTGGATCACCCACAGCTACCAAGCACCTGAAGCTGATGTAACCGAATAATTTCTTTTGAAATACCACATCCCTTCAAGACTGCCTATGCTGATGCTGAGTGACTGTCCTGTTATGTTGATTGTCTATCCTCTTCCTCCTCCGTTGATATGTTGGAAGAACATTTTTGGTTCTGGGTGATGCCAGCAGCCCAATTTTTCTGCCCCTGTTTAACAGGGGCGTTTAATTACAATTTTTGATGCAATGCTTTGCAGCAGGGCTAATTCCTGCAATAAAACTAGAGTATATGGCAGAGGTTGCAGTGTGGTGGCACCAGCACCAGTGCCTAAGGCCCAATTTTTCTGCCCCTGTTTAACAGGGGCGTTTAAGTACAATTTTTGATGCAATGCTTTGCAGCAGGGCTAATTCCTGCAATAAAACTAGAGTATATGGCAGAGGTTGCAGTGTGGTGGCACCAGCACCAGTGCCTAAGGCCCAATTTTTCTGCCCCTGTTTAACAGGGGCGTTTAAGTACAATTTTTGATGCAATGCTTTGCAGCAGGGCTAATTCCAGCAAAAAAACTAGAGTATATGGAAGAGGTTGCAGTGTGGTGGCACCAGCACCAGTGCCTAAGGCCCAATTTTTCTGCCCCTGTTTAACAGGGACATGTAATTACAATTCTTGATATAATATTTCACAGGAGGGCCCCTTCCTGTGCCCACCCAGAGTAACGGTGAGGACTTATAGTGTTGTGGCACCAGCACCACAACCACCAAAGGTCAATTTTTCTACCACTGTTCAACAATGGCATGTAACTACAATTCTTGATATAAACGTTCACAGCAGGGCGCTCCAGCGCCCACCAAGAGTCACTTTGAGGGCTTACAATGTTGTGGCAAAACCAACACCTTGTTCCGCCATTTCTGCAGAGCATATATGGCAGGCCCCTACTTTCAAACATCCAACTTACAAACATCTCCTACTTGCAAACGGAAGGAGACAACAGCAAGTGAGATGAAAAAAGATGGACGACAAAACAAATTATACAGGGGTGATAACCCTTCCCTATGTTTTCCAAAAAGCTTAAAAATAGTTTTTTTGACTGGAGCTACACTTTAAAAATGTACCAGTTGAAAATTACAAACAGATTCAACTTAACACAACAAACCTACACAGTCCCTGTCTTGTTTGCACCGCCTGTATACTGCTGTTCTGAGTATATAGGGCCTGGGGGCCACACGCATTTCCCTTTTTTAATATGGGTACAGGGTTCCCCTTAATATGCGTACAAGACCCAAATAGACTGGTAATGGACAGGGAGGGCTACCCATGCCATTTTTCTCAATGATTTTCAACCATATTGCAGGAACCAGATATAACATTAAAACCGCAAGCAGTTTTAAATGGTGTTATTTCCGTTAAATGTCATTTTGTGCAGGGACTGTTCTAAACACGGGAAACACGTGGCACTTCACAGGCATACTACAGACACCCCCCAGGCACCATATTCACAGGAATATTTCACTTTTTTTTTTCACTTTAATCGTCATTAAAATCAGTGCTCCCGCCAAAACGGCCATTTTTAAAAACATTTTAGGCATTGACCCATGTCCCCTGGAGCAGGAGCCAGGTCCCCAAACCCTTTTTAGGACAGTATCTTGCATATTAGCCGTTAAAATTAGCACTTTTCATTTCGAACGTTCGAGTCCCATAGACTTCAATGGGGTTCTAACGTTCGTAACGAACGTGGGGTCCGTTCGAAAGTTCTGGTACGAACCGAACCGGGGGGTGTTCGGCTCATCCCTACTCCTCATCAGCTGGCATCTCCAACCCCACTAGACCTTCAGTCCTCTCTGAAACCTGCTCTGAGAGGACTGAAGGTGTAGAATTAGGTGTGTCACAGCCAAGTGCTTCCGGGAACTCTGCTAGCGGTACACCCACGTCCGATTATAGCAGGCAAATGTCCCTGCCCCAGCTGCTGGACCGGCGGAAGAAGTTCACTCCCAGCCATCCACATGCCCAGCGGTTGAATGCTAGCTTGGCTAAATTGCTAGCACTTCAACTGCTGCCTTTTCAGTTGGTAGACTCTGCCCCCTTCCGTGAGTTTGTACAATGTGCGGTTCCTCAGTGGCAGGTCCCCAAACGCCACTTTTTCTCACGGAAGGCGATTCCGGCTCTCTACCGGCATGTGGAAGGCAATGTCCTTGCCTCGCTGGACAGGGCGGTCAGCGGTAAGGTGCATATTACCGCTGACTCATGGTCCAGCAGGCATGGACAGGGACGTTACCTGTCTTTCACGGCCCATTGGGTCACTCTTCTGGCTGCTGGGAAGGATGCAGGACAAGGTGCAGTAGTGTTGGAAGTTGTTCCGCCACCACGCCTCCAAAATGCTACTATTGGTTGTGACACACCTCTCTCCTCCACCCCCTCCTCTTCTTCTTCCTCCATGGCCTCTTCTAGTGCTCTGTCCTCAGAACCAGCGGTGCTCCGTAGGCGTTCCAGGGGCTACGCAAGTATGCAGGCAAAACGATGCCATGCCGTGCTTGCGCTGGTTTGTTTGGGGGACAGGAGCCACACTGGGGCGGATGTTTTGTCAGCTCTGCAGGGGCAGGCCGAGAGGTGGTTGACGCCATGCCAGCTTAAGCCAGGAATGGTGGTTTGCGACAATGGCACCAACCTCCTCTCCGCCCTCCGACAGGGACAACTGACCCATGTGCCCTGTGTAGCTCACGTCCTTAACCTGGTGGTGCAGCGGTTCTTGGGCAGGTACCCCGGCTTACAGGATGTCCTGAAGCAGGCCAGGAAAGTCTGTGTGCATTTCCGCCGATCATTTAATGCCTGTGCTCAGCTGGCTGAGCTCCAAAAGGAGTTGAACCTGCCCAAGAACCGCCTTATATGTGACATGCCCACCAGATGGAACTCAACATTGGCCATGCTGCAGCAGCTGCACACGCAGCAGAGGGCCATCAATGAGTACCTGTGCGACTACGGCACCAGGACAGGGTCAGGGGAGCTTGGTTTTTTCTCACCACGCCAGTGGGGCATGATCAGGGATGCATTCACTGTCCTGTCACCGTTTGAGGAGGCCACAAGGATGGTGAGCAGTGACAGTGCATGCATCAGTGACACTGTACCTCTTGTCCACCTCTTGGAGCATACGCTGCGTGGAATAATGGACAGGGCACTTGAGGCAGAACAGAGGCAGGAAGAGGAGGACTTCCTTGCCTCTCAAGGCCCCCTTTATCCAGACAGTGTTCCTGCTGTGCCACCCATCACACAGGAAGAGGATGAAGAGGAGGAAGAGGAGGAGGAGGAGGATTGTGTCAGCATGGAGGGGGAGGCTGGCACTCAGCATCAGCATCAGCAGCAGCAGTCTTGTAGGGATGATTTACAGTCCCAAGAAACACGTGGACTTGTACGTGGCTGGGAGGAGGTGGCTGCGGATCATGTTGTCCTTAGTGACCCAGAGGACTCCGGACCGAATGCCTCAGCTAACCTACGCTGCATGGCCTCCCTGATCCTGCAAAGCCTGCGGAAGGATCCTCGTATTCTTCGGATCAAGGAGAGGGACCATTACTGGCTGGCCACTCTCCTTGATCCACGGTACAAGGGTAAGGTTGCCGACCTTATCTTGCCATCGCAGAGGGAGCAGAGGATGAGACATCTCCGGGAGGCCTTGCAGAAAGGTCTGTGCAACGCGTTCCCAGAGACTGGGAGGTTACAAACTCCTGGTCCTGGACAACGTGTTGCTGAGGCATCGGTCAGAAGGAGCGGTGGAGAAGGTGGCCGTCTGACTGATGCTTTCAGACAATTTTTTAGTCCACAGCCCCAAGGTATGATCGGTTCCAGCACCCATCGCCAGCGTCTGATTTACATGCTGCAGGAATACCTAGGGGCAAGGTCAGACTTGGACACCTTTCCCACCGAAAATCCTCTGGCTTACTGGGTCTTGAGGATGGATCACTGGCCAGAGCTTGCACAGTATGCAATTGAGCTACTGGCCTGTCCTGCATCCAGCGTTCTTTCGGAACGCACCTTCAGTGCTGCTGGTGGCTTTGTTACCGATCACAGGTTGCGCCTGTCCACCGAATTAGTTGATCGACTGACCTTCATCAAGATGAATCAGTCTTGGATCACCCACAGCTACCAAGCACCTGAAGCTGATGTAACAGAATAATTTTTTTTGAAATATCACATCCCTTCAAGACTGCCTATGCTGATGCTGAGTGACTGTCCTGTTATGTTGATTGTCTATCCTCTTCCTCCTCCGCTGATATGTTGGAAGAACATTTCTGGTTCTGGTTGATGCCATCAGCCCAATTTTTCTGCCCCTGTTTAACAGGGGCGTTTAAGTACAATTTTTGATGCAATGCTTTGCAGCAGGGCTAATTCCTGCAATCAAACAAGAGTATATGGGAGAGGTTGCAGTGTGGTGGCACCAGCACCAGTGCCTAAGGCCCAATTTTTCTGCCCCTGTTTAACAGGGGCGTTTAATTACAATTTTTGATGCAATGCTTTGCAGCAGGGCTAATTCCTGCATTAAAAGTAGAGTATATGGCAGAGGTTGCAGTGTGGTGGCAACAGCACCAGTGCCTAAGGCCCAATTTTTCTGCCCCTGTTTAACAGGGGCGTTTAAGTACAATTTTTGATGCAATGCTTTGCAGCAGGGCTAATTCCTGCAATACAACTAGAGTATATGGAAGAGGTTGCAGTGTGGTGGCACCAGCAGCAGTGCCTAAGGCCCAATTTTTCTGCCCCTGTTTAACAGGGGCGTTTAAGTACAATTTTTGATGCAATGCTTTGCAGCAGGGCTAATTCCTGCAATAAAACTAGAGTATATGGCAGAGGTTGCAGTGTGGTGGCACCAGCACTAGTGCCTATGGCCCAATTTTTCTGCCCCTGTTTAACAGGGGCGTTTAATTACAATTGTTGATGCAATGCTTTGCAGCAGGGCTAATTCCTGCAATACAACTAGAGTATATGGCAGAGGTTGCAGCGTGGTGGCACCAGCACCAGTGCCTAAGGCCCAATTTTTCTGCCCCTGTTTAACAGGGGCGTTTAAGTACAATTTTTGATGCAATGCTTTGCAGCAGGGCTAATTCCTGCAATAAAACTAGAGTATATGGAAGAGGTTGCAGTGTGGTGGCACCAGCAGCAGTGCCTAAGGCCAAATTTTTCTGCCCCTGTTTAACAGGGACATGTAATTACAATTCTTGATATAATCGTTCACAGCAGGGCGCTCCAGCGCCCACCAAGAGTCACCTTGAGGGCTTACAATGTTGTGGCAAAACCAACACCTTGTTCCGCCATTTCTGCAGAGCATATAGGGCAGGCCCCTACTTTCAAACATCCAATTTACAAACATCTCCTACTTGCAAACGGAAGGAGACAACAGCAAGTGAGATGAAAAAAGATGGACGACAAAACAAATTATACAGGGGTGATAACCCTTCCCTATGTTTTCCAAAAAGCTTAAAAATAATTTTTTTGACTGGAGCTACACTTTAACCACTTGCCGACCGCCGCACGACGATGTACGTCGACAGAATGGCACGGGCAGGCATATGGGCGTACCTGTACGTCCCTGCCTTCCCGCGGGTGGGGGGCCCGATCGGGCCCCCCCCCCCCGTGCCTGCGGCGGTCGGTATTCGTTCGGGAGCGATCCGGGATGAGGGGGCGGCCATTCATTCATGGCCACCCCCTCGCAATCGCTCCCGACGAATGGAAATCCTTCGTGACATCACTTCCTCTCCTGTAATGTAAACACAGGAGAGGAAGTGATGTAATCTCTCCTCCGTGTCGGTATTTTTCGTTCCGACACCGAGGAGAGAGGATCGCTGAGTTGCACCAACACGACACTTCACAGTAGAACATGCCAGGCACACTCACACCCCCCCTTTACCCCCCGATCACCCCCCCCAATTACCCCTGCCCCCCCAGTCACAGTGACACCAATGCATTTTTTTTTTTTTTTGCATTGGTGTCATTTGTGACTTTAATAACTGTTAGGGCAGTTAGGGTTAGCCCCCTTTAGTTCTAATGTACCCCCCTAACCCCCCCCCCCCCCAATAAAGGTTTAACCCCGTGATCACCCCCCGTTGCCAGTGTCACTAAGGCTGGGTTCACATTGCAGCGGTTTATGAGAACGGATGTGATTCGCACCGCACTGCAGTGCAAATCACATCCGATCTCTGCGATTCGAGTTCAGCCATTCGCCGCACCCGCCGCACCCGCCGCAAATTCGCACGGGACCCTTTTTTTGGTCCGCAGCAGAATCGGATCGCATGGGTGTTCACACCATGCGATCCGAGTTTGCAGATCGCACTGCGATATGCAAACTGATCTGGGGGTGTCATTAACATTTCACTGACACTCCCAGCAGTTCGCATAGGGCAGTGTGAACTGCCGCCGGGAGGCATGCGATGCGGGAACCCGCCGCGGATTTGTGGCGTTCCCGCATCGCTCCAGTGTGAACCCAGCCTAATAAGCGATCGTTTTTCTGATCGCTGTATTAGTGTCACAGGTGACGCTAGTTAGGCAGGTAGGTATTTAGGTTCGCCGCAGCTTTTTATAGCGCCAGGGACCCCCATATACTACCACATAAAGCCCCCTGATTGCCCCCTAGTTAACCCTTTCACCAGTGATCACCATATAACTGTTACAGGTGACGCTGGTTGGTTAGTTATTTTTTTATAGTTTCAGGGCACCCGCCATTTATTACCTAATAAAGGTTTAACCCCCTGATCACCCGGCGGGTGTCATTTGTGACTGTAATAACTGTTAGGGCAGTTAGGGTTAGCCCCCTTTAGTTCTAAGGTACCCCCCTAACCCCCCCAATAAAGGTTTAACCCCGTGATCACCCCCCGTCGCCAGTGTCACTAAGGCTGGGTTCACATTGCAGCGGTTTATGAGAACGGATGTGATTCGCACCGCACTGCAGTGCAAATCACATCCGATCTCTGTGCGATTCGAGTTCAGCCATACAGATAGTATGGCTGAATTCGCGTTGCACCCGCCGCACCCGCCGCAAACTCGCACGGGACCCTTTTTTTGGTCCGCAGCAGAATCGGATCGCATGGGTGTTCACACCATGCGATCCGAGTTTGCAGATCGCACTGCAATATGCGAACTGATCTGGGGGTGTCATTAACATTTCACTGACACTCCCAGCAGTTTGCATAGGGCAGTGTGAACTGCCGCCGGGAGGCATGCGATGCGGGAACCCGCCGCGGATTCGTGGCGTTCCCGCATCGCTCCAGTGTGAACCCAGCCTAATAAGCGATCGTTTTTCTGATCGCTGTATTAGTGTCACAGGTGACGCTAGTTAGGCAGGTAGGTATTTAGGTTCGCCGCAGCTTTTTATAGCGCCAGGGACCCCCATATACTACCACATAAAGCCCCCTGATTGCCCCCTAGTTAACCCTTTCACCAGTGATCACCATATAACTGTTACAGGTGACGCTGGTTGGTTAGTTATTTTTTATAGTTTCAGGGCACCCACCATTTATTACCTAGTCTCACTAGTCTACCCCTAAATTTAGGGGTGTCTACTTTCCAAAATGGGGTCATTTGGGGGGGGTTTGTGCCATCTTGGCATTTTATGGCCTTCAAAACTGTAACGCCCTTAGAAAGCCTGAAGGCGGTGCTTGGTTTTCGGGGCCCCGTACGCGGCTAGGCTCCCAAAAAGTCCCACATATGTGGTATCCCCGTACTCAGGAGAAGCAGCAGAATTTATTTTGGGGTGTCATTTCACATATGCCCATGGCATGCGTGAGCAATATATCATTTAGTGACAACTTTGTGAAAAAAAAAAAAAAAAAGTTTGTAATTTTCCCACAACTTGTGGCAAAATATAAAATATTCCATGGACTCAACATGCCTCTCAGCAAATAGCTTGGGGTGTCTACTTTCTAAAATGGGGTCATTTTTGGGGGTTTTGTGCCATCTTGGCATTTTATGGCCTTCAAAACTGTAATAGGTAGTGAGGAGTGAAGTCAAATATTTACGCCCTTAGAAAACCTGAAGGCGGTTCTTGGCTTTCGGGGCCCCGTACGCGGCTAGGCTCCCAAAAAATCCCACACATGTGGTATCCCCGTACTCAGGAGAAGCAGCAGAATTTATTTTGGGGTGTCATTTCACATATGCCCATGGCATGCATGAGCAATATATCATTTAGTGACAACTTTGTGAAAAAAAAATAAAAAAAAATTAAAGTTTGTAATTTTCCCGCAACTTGTGGCAAAATATAAAATATTCCATGGACTCAACATGCCTCTCAGCAAATAGCTTGGGGTGTGTACTTTCTAAAATGGGGTAATTTGTGGGGATTTTGTGCCATCTTGGCATTTTATGGCCTTCAAAACTGTAATAGGTAGTGAGAAGTGAAATCAAAAATTTACGCCCTTAGAAAGCCTGAAGGCGGTGCTTGGTTTTCGGGGCCCCGTACGCGGCTAGGCTCCCAAAAAGTCCCACATATGTGGTATCTCCGTACTCAGGAGAAGCAGCAGAATTTATTTTGGGGTGTCATTTCACATATGCCCATAGCATGTGTGAGCAATATATCATTTAGTGACAACTTTGTGTAAAAAAAAAAAATTTTTTTTTTTTTGTCATTATTCAATCGCTTGAGGCAAAAAAATAAAATATTCAATGGGCTCAACATGCCACTTATCAATTTCCTTAGGGGGTCTACTTTCCAAAATGGGGTCATTTGGGGGGGGGTTTGTACTGCCCTGCCATTTTAGCACCTCAAGAAATGAGATAGGCAGTCGTAAACTAAAAGCTGCGTAAATTCCAGAAAACGTACCTTAGTTTGTAGATGTAACAACTTTTGCGCAAACCAATAAATATACAGTTATTGACTTTTTTTTTTACCAAAGACATGTGGCTGAATACATTTTGGCCTAAATGTATGACTAAAATTGAGTTTATTGGATTTTTCTAATAACAAAAACTAGAAAATATCATTTTTTTTCAAAATTTGCGGTCTTTTTACGTTTATATCGCAAAAAATAAAAATCGCAGAGTCAGTCAAATACCTTTAAAAGAAAGCTCTATTTGTGGGAAGAAAAGGACGCAAATTTAGTTTGGGTACAACATTGCATGACCGCGCAATTACCAGTTAAAGCAGCGCAGTGCCAAAGTGTAAAAAGACCTCTGGTCATTTACCAGCAAAATGGTCCGGTCTGAAAGTGGTTAAAAATGTACCAGTTGAAAATTACAAACAGATTCAACTTAACACAACAAACCTACACAGTCCCTGTCTTGTTTGCACCGCCTGTATACTGCTGTTCTGAGTATATAGGGCCTGGGGGCCACACGCATTTCCTTTATTTAATATGGGTACGGGGTTCCCCTTAATATGCGTACAAGACCTAAAGGGGCTGGTAATGGGCAGGGAGGGCTACCCATGCCATTTTTCTCAATGATTTTCAACCATATTGCAGGAACCAGATATAACATTAAAACCGCAAGCAGTTTTAAATGGTGTTATTTCCGTTTAATGTCATTTTGTGCAAGGACTGTTCTAAACACGGGAAACACGTGGCACTTCACAGGCATACTACAGACACCCCCCAGGCACCATATTTAAAGGAATATTTCACTTTTTTTTTCACTTTAATCGTCATTAAAATCAGTGCTCCCGCCAAAACGGCCATTTTTAAAAACATTTTAGGCATTGACCCATGTCCCCTGGGGCAGGAGCCAGGTCCCAAACCCTTTTTAGGACAGTATCTTGCATATTTGCCGTTAAAATTAGCACTTTTCATTTCGAACGTTCGAGTCCCATAGACTTCAATGGGGTTCTAACGTTCGTACGAATTTGGGGTCCGTTCGAAAGTTCTGGTGCGAACCGAACCGGGGGGTGTTCGGCTCATCCCTAGTTCTGAGATGCCTATTTCAGGCAAGGAAACTGATTGCCCTAAGATGGTTGTCGGTGTCGCCTCCGTCCGGTAGAGAATGGATAAATAGCATGAATGTGGTAATTCTTAAAGAGAAAGCGTTATATATATAAAACAACGGACTTTAAAGAAATATGACAAGATGTGGAAACCTTGGTGGGAAGCCAGAGGGATTGATATGTGAATAATAATAGTGTGGAAAAAATATTTTAACGATGAAAAGTGACCCAATAGGAATTAAAGTAAGAGGGCAAATGAAGAGGGTGGAAGTGTGTGAGAATGGGGATAAGAGGGAAGTGTGATAGAGTGGGAATCTAGATTACATGGAACATCAGCTAGGAGGGCCCTCATGATACCAATCCCCTCTTAGGCCACCCAAGATATGAACCATCCTTTTTTTTTCTTGTTGTTATATTTTTATCTGATAAGGTGATGGGGGGGGGGGGGGCTGAGGGGATGTTTACTTTTGATGTATTTTGTAAGCAAAATAAGTATCTTAATAAACAAATAAAGTAAAAAAAAAAAAGACCGTCGGAAATGCTGGCAGAAAAAGACAGATGGGCATACACATGGTCGTTAAATCCGATGAAAGCTCCCATAGGACTGTTTCCATCGGAAATTCCAGCCGTGTGTATGCGGCATTAGGCTTAATGTGCACGGGATGTTTTTACAACCTCTCCTGAACAATTTAACTTGACAGATAGTAACCCATGTTTAAAACGGCCATTTTGCCACGTTTACATGCTGCATTTAGCCGCGTTTAGCCATGTTTGCAAAAAACATTTTATTTATTTATTAATTTTTTCAAAATAGCCAAAAAGGAAAAATGTAAAAGGAAAAATGTAAACGAAACACGGCTAAATGCGAGTTTCCGCTGTTATCTGCGTTTAGAAGTGTTTGGCGCTTGAAATGCCTCTAAACTCAGCTTCTGAACTCATATGTAAATATTTTATCATGCATGTTCTGGGCACAAGTTTACTTTAAGATAAAGCCTTCATTTGTTAATTTTGGCATTTCTTAATTACAGTAATTAACAGATATTCTAATTTCAATTTACAGTGGAATGTCATCATTCAAAGCAGTAAAAACGTATTTTTTTCTCCCTGCGTTTGGCTGTGTAACTATAGGTTTTTACATTCTCATTTCCCTCCAGTAATCAAGCAGCATTGTTTCAGAAATTCTCTTTTCTCCTCTCTCAATGAGTTTGGAGCTGACTGAATACCTTCTGCCATTTTCCTTTGTGTTTCCAGATGGTAACAACGATCACACAAATGAAGGTAATATGCAATTTGGAGAAGATGATGTCCCTGCTTGGCTGCCGCCCTATTGCCTTTTCACATTTAGGAAATTAAAAAAACAGCACAACACACATTCTATTTTTATCTTTAACAAAACAAAATATTTTTTCATGATCCTTTCTAAAATGTTGTTCCTTTTTAAAAAGGAAAAAAAAAAAAAAAAAAATCACATACTAGATTCAATAAAGATAATTAAAGTGGTTCAAAAGGCAGACGTTTTTTTTTTTTTAATGCATTCTATGCATTAAGGTAAAAAAAAACCTTCTGCTAGCACCCCCCAAAAAACACTTAGCCGAGCCAGTTCTCAATCCAGGAATGTGCATGAGAGCAGAAGCTCTCTCGGCTCTCTCTCTCCTCATTGGCTCAGATACAGCAGCGGGAGCAAGTGGCTCCTGCTACTGTCAATCACAGCCAGTGAGGAGGAAGAAGGGTTGATGAGCCCTGCTCTGTGTGGCTTATAGCCCAGAATGCTCGGGAGTATAACACAGAATGCTCGGGAGTAAGTACTAATCCCCCCATAGCATGTGGCTTGCTATAGAGACACTCAGCAGGGGGGAGGAGCTGGAAGTGCCTGCGGGGGACCCCAGAAGAAGAGGATCAGGCTGCTCTGTGCAAAACCATTGCACAGAGCAGGTAAGTATGACATGTTTGTTATTTAACCAGTTACCGACCAGTGCACGATGATATACGTCGGCACAATGGCACAGCTGTGCATATGGGCGTACAGGTATGTCCAGTGGTGTATCTAAGGTATGGCAGCCATGGTAAGTGCCATGGGCACAAAAAAGTCCCACCCATCCACTTGCGGCCACCTCCCGCACAAATCTAGCTCCCAGTGCCACAGTCGGCCTGCTAGAGCGCGGCGCCAGCACAGCACATCACCTAGCAAGTAGTTACTTGGCCTGGCGTTGTCTGCCAGTGGGGAGGGAAGCCATAGGCGCCCCCATGAGGGCCAATGCCCGGGTCTACGTAGGGTAGGGTGACTGGCGGAGGCAGAGCCTAATGCTCCGCCTACCCTCCTCTGCGCAACTGCATCATCTTCTCCCTGGAGCGGGGTCTTCGGTTCTATGTAACGTGACCGTGATGTATGAGGAGATTTTGTAACAAAGTACTCATTTGAATTGACCATATTCAAAATAGGCTGTAGGATCCTAGCATGAACTTCCACAATGTTGCCCTGGATTTGAAAGCCCTCCAAGATCATTTTGATAATGACAGAGAAGTGTTAATGAGTCACTCAAAGACAGATTCAGTCTCTGTCAAGACTGGAATATTGAAGTTGAAAGACATCAGAGACAAAAGAAACAAATGCCTGGTGAGAACTCAAGAGATGCTGGGTTATCAACCAAGGAGGAGATGAAAAGAGTCATGAAGGGTACACTTGACTGCCTTCACAGAGAAATGGATGAAAGGTTCACCCGTTTGCATGACACTGATGCCAAGTTTGGGTTCCTTCTCGATGTCAAAGGACTGTGTTACGGCGCCTACAATAACGATCTAAAAAAGAAGTGTGAACATTTGGGCAAATTCTACAGTTCTGATGTTGATGGACAGCAGCTATATGAAGAAATTTTGGATTTCAGAATGTTGCTATTAAGTCAGGCCAACAAGAAAATATTAAGACCTAAAGAGCTTCGCCAATCTTCGCATTGCTATTCAGGTAATTATAATTATTGCAGTTTCCATCGCCAGCTGTGAGAGATCATTTAGCAAGTTGAAACGAATACTTTTGTATTTGATAGCCTCCATGGGTCAAGACAGACTCTGTGATCTTTCTCTGCTGAGTGTAGAAAGACAAGAAACATAAAAAAACGACTTTGAGTACATCATAGAACAGTTTGCATCAGTGAAAGCAAGGAAGGTGCAATTTTATTTTTTATGTAGTGCCAATCCATGATTTTTTAATTGGAAGATTAAAGAGTTTGACTTGTAGTTTTTTTTTTTTTGTTTTGTTAAGGTTATCTGAAAGATGGGTTTCAAATGTTTTCAAAGGGTGTAGTTTCAGTGCTTGTCATAGGTGATATTTTCACTAGATACGCCTCTGGGTACATTCCCTTTAAAATGCGGCATTGTGGGTGCGTGCTCCTTGACCGTGCCCACTGCTCCCGTGTACTCAATGTACGCCGGTGTCCCGTAATCATGTCACAGATCGGCTGAACGGGGGAAGGCCTATGTAAATAAGCCATTTCCCCATTCTGCCTAGTGACTTGGCAGAGATCTACTGCTCCGTGTCATCACTCCCTAGGACACACTTAACCCCTCGATCGCCCCCCTAGCATTTAACCCCTTCTCTTCCGGTGTAATTTATACAGTAATCAATGCATTTTTATAGCATTGATCGCTATATAAATGACAATGGTACCAAAATAGTGTCAAAAGTGTCCGATGTGTCCGCCATAATGTCGTAGTTATGATAAAAATCAAAGATCGCCTCCATTACTAATAAAAAAGAAAATAATAACAAAAATGCCATAAATCTATCCCCTATTTTGTAGACGCTATAACTTTTGCGCAAACCCATCAATATATGCTTATTGCTAATTTTTTACCAAAAATATATAGAAGAATACATATCGGCCTAAACTGAGGAAAAAAATTGTTTTTTTTATACATATTTTTTAGGGATATTTATTATAGCAAAAAGTAAAAAATATTGCTTTTTTTTTCAAAATTGTCGCTTTTTTTTTGTTTTTAGCACAAAAAATAAAAACTGCAGAGGTGATCAAATACCACCAAAAAGAAAGCTCTACTTGTGTGAAAAAAAGGACATCAATTCCTTTTGGGTGCAACATCGTACGACCATGCAATTGTAAGTGTGCAGTGCCGTATCACAAAAAGTGCTCCGGTTAGAAAGGAGGTAAATTCTTCCGGGGCTGAAGTGGTTAAACAAAATAAAAAAATTTGCCTTTAGAATCCCTCTAAAGCAGTGGTCATCAACCCTGTCCTCAGGGCCCACTAACAGGCCAGGTCTTATGTATTACCTTGGGGAGATGCAGACTAGAATACTGCAATCATTTAGCAGCAAATGATATCACCTGTGATGTATTTCAGTTATCTTGCAAACCTGGTCTGTTAGTGGGCCCTGAGGACAGGGTTGATGACCACTGCTCTAAAGTGTTTAGTAGTTATAAGTGGATTCTCCAATTCACACAAGCAGGGCTGGCCAAAGACATTGTGCTGTCTGGGTCTAAGAATGAAATGCTGCCCACCCCCCAAAAAAGTCACACCCACCCAAATCATGTGTTCCTGTGCAGGTTGTAATGTGTGCAGACAGACACATCCTCCCCATCAATGGATTCACTGGAGCAGCCTCTGCACTGCCGGGGTGAAAACACAAGACATGTGGGGCAGGGCTGTGTCACAGGAGGAGGGAAGCGGGACAGGTGGGGAACAGCATCACAGGAGTTGGGCAGAGAGATAGGTGGGGAGCAGCATCATGGGTACCATACTTAAGACTTTTTTTTTTAAATGTTTAGCTGCTCTCAAAACCCGCAGCAATGAAAAGTTTTCATTTTATGTGACTCGCTATGTGGCAGATTTAAAGTGTGATAGACATCTATAAAAAAAAGCCTTGAGGTGCTGGGGACCTGATCAATAAGAAACTAGGTGAGGATGCTGCCCACTGTGAGGGCTGGGTGTATATATACAGCAGACAACCTTAAAAAAAAAAAAAAAAAAAAAAAAATGAAGGTAAACGCCCAAAAGCTATCTCTTCAAAAATGTAAGTTTATTGAATGAAAAAAATCACAGCAGCAATCAAAAATAGCATGCCCTACAAAAATCCCCACCCCCAATCAACCCACACACTACCCACCCATGAACCTATATCCTTCCACTAATGAGGTATTCCTAACCCTAGCTCCCCTAAAAACCCAAGGCAGACCTCCTGTAGAGCTAGGACAAGGCGACCACAACCCCCTAGCAAGATGGATCCCCTAGAAAGGCACCTGCATGTGAGTTGGACCGTGGTCCCTGTAAAAAAAACCTGGCAAACCTGAGTCCTGAATGTGGGACACTACACCCAGAGCCACAATGGACGATTGTGATGGAATAAGAGACAGGAAACCTGAGAGCCAGTGAGAGGATGATGCTATAGGCTGATTCAGTGTGAGCGAGCTGGCGATGAACAACTCAGGCCGCGTACACACGCGGGGACTGTTCGCTCAACTTTGTCCGCTGAACAGTGTTTCAGCGGACAGTCCGCTCGTGTGTGGGCTTTCAGCGGACAGTTTCAGCGGACAGTTTGACGAACAAAGTTTTTCGGAAATTCCGAAAAACTGTCCGCTGAAACTTGGTTTGAGCGGACAGTCCGCCCTTGTGTGGGCCAGTCCGCTGTACTTTCGAAATGAGCGGACTGTTCCCGCCCGGAGAAAAGTCTGCTCATTTCGAGCGCGTCTCCAGGTAGGCGGGGCCCGCGACGGAGACGTCGCGGGCTCCGCCGCCTGGAATGAACTTAAAGGGGAACCCAACGCCGAAAAAAATCGGCGTGGGGGTCCCCCCAAAGTCCACAACAGACCCTTGTCCAAGCACGCTACCCGGCCGGCCAGGAAAGGGGGGCGAGCGAGCGCGCCCCCCCTTCTGAGCCGTACCAGGCCGCGTGCCCTCAACATGGGGGTGCCTTGGGGAAGGGGGGGCCGCGCGGCCCCCCCACCCCAAAGCATCTTGTCCCCATGTTGATGAGGACAAGGGCCTCTTCCCGACAACCCTGGCCGTTGGTTGTCGGGGTCTGCGGGCGGGGGGCTTATCGGAATCCAGGAGCCCCCTTTAATAAGGGGGCCCCCGGATACCGGCCCCCCACCCTATGTGAATGAGTATGGGGTACAATGTACCCCTACCCATTCACCTGTAAAATAAAAGTACCCAAAAAAAAACACAACACACGAGATAAAATATTTTATTGCACAGCTCCGGGGGTCTTCCGTCTTCGGGGGTCTTCTCGCCGGACTCCTCCGCTATCTTCTTGTAGCTCTTTTGCTAGCGGAGGAGTCCGGCTTTCTTCCCCCCCGCCGCCGGCCTCTTCTCCCGACTTCGGGGGTCTTGTCCCCCTCTTCGGTTCTTCTGCCGGGCCACCGCGCCTTCTTATAGCTCTTTTACAGGCGGTGGCCCGGTCTTCTGTCGCCGCTGTCGCCGCCGCCGCCTTCCGTTCTTCTTCTTCTTCATCTTCTTCTTCTTCTTCTTCTCCAGGAGATGTTGACACGTCGCTCTCTCCGGCCGGAATGGCAGAGCCGCGCTGCAACATCTCCTGGAGAAGAAGAAGAAGAAGATGAAGAAGAAGAAGAAGAACGGAAGGCGGTGGCGACGACAGCGGCGACAGAAGACCGGGCCACCGCCTGTAAAAGAGCTATAAGAAGGCGCGGTGGCCCGGCAGAAGAACCGAAGAGGGGGACAAGACCCCCGAAGTCAGGAGAAGAGGCCGGCGGCGGGGAGGAAGAAAGCCGGACTCCTCCGCTAGCAAAAGAGCTACAAGAAGATAGCGGAGGAGTCCGGCGAGAAGACCCCCGAAGACGGAAGACCCCCGGAGCTGTGCAATAAAATATTTTATCTCGTGTGTTGTGTTTTTTTTTGGGTACTTTTATTTTACAGGTGAATGGGTAGGGGTACATTGTACCCCATACTCATTCACATAGGGTGGGGGGCCGGTATCCGGGGGCCCCCTTATTAAAGGGGGCTCCTGGATTCCGATAAGCCCCCCGCCCGCAGACCCCGACAACCAACGGCCAGGGTTGTCGGGAAGAGGCCCTTGTCCTCATCAACATGGGGACAAGGTGCTTTGGGGTGGGGGGGCCGCGCGGCCCCCCCTTCCCCAAGGCACCCCCATGTTGAGGGCACGCGGCCTGGTATGGCTCAGGAGGGGGGGGGGCGCTCGCTCGCCCCCCTTTCCTGGCCGGCCGGGTAGCGTGCTCGGACAAGGGTCTGTTGTGGACTTTGGGGGGACCCCCACGCCGATTTTTTTCGGCGTTGGGGTTCCCCTTTAAGTCCATTCCAGGCGGCGGAGCCCGCAACGTCTCCGTCGCGGGCCCCGCCCACCTTGACACGCGCTCGAAATGAGCGGACTGTTGCCTCGTGTGTGGGCGAGTCCGTTCATTTCAAAAGTTGCGCGGACTTAGTACGACGAACTTAGTTTGCCGTATTTGTCCGCTCAAAAAGTGCTGTGTGTGGGCGTGTTCGTTCATTCAAAAGTTTGAGCGGACTGTTTGACGAACTTAGTTTCGGCAGACAGTCCCCGCGTGTGTACGCGGCCTCACAGTCCACGTGTATGGGATATCATAAATGTCAATTGAGCCTCTCTGCAAAAACTTGTAGGAGCAATGAGAGAAACTCCATGAGGCTGCTGTCCCACTGCTGCATGTCGGTGGATGAACTGCACCATGGGCTGTGTGTACAGCTAGTGACTAAGGATGAGCCAAACACCCTCTGGTTCGGTTGGCACTAGAACTTGCGAACAGGCAAAAAATTTGGACGAACACATGAACACTGTTAAAGTCTATGGGACACGAACATGAAAAATCAAAAGTGATAATTTTAAAGGCTTATATGCAAGTTATTGTCATAAAAAAAAATCGGGTATCCGGGTCCTGCCCCAGGGGACATGCATCAATGCAAAACAAGTTTTAAAAATGCCCATTTTTTTCGGGAGCAGTGATAATATAATAATTATTAAATGCTTAAAGGGAAACAATACAAATGAAATATTCCTTTAAATATCGTGACGGGGGAGTGTATATAGTATGTAAAGTGGCTCAGTTTCCCAGTGTTTAGAACAATACCACAGCAAAATTGCATTTCTAAAGGAAAAAAGTAATTTAAAACGGATAATAAGCTGATAATGGCTGTAATGAATTATCGGGTCTTGGCAATATGGATAAAACTCATTGAAAAAAATGGCATGAACCAAAAATTTAAAACAAAATTGCGTAGGGGTCCCCCAAAATTCCATACCAGGCCCTTCAGGTCTGGTATGGATATTAAGGGGAACCAAATAAAAAAAAATGCTCTTTTCCAATATATATCTTTCCACATGGGCATGTTAATTGATACACATTATAGCTGGAGGAGCAGTTAATGAAAGACCATATTTGATATGAAGGATTGCCCTTTGAGTCAGTGAATGTCGTAATCTTAACTACATATTTACATACACTACAGTGTCCACAGGGGTGTATACCATTTAGCAAACCCCTACTCCATGGAGGCATATAAGGCTGTTTTCTACACATATATTTACTCCTAACTAGAGTGTCACCTATAGTAGGAGCTCGTTTTGCTATTAGGTTTGGTCTAGGGCCCAGGATTTCTTTTGGTCTATGATGAAAGAGGAGGATATGCCAGTGTCTATTCAGAACTGCTTTGAGATGGTTCCAATGTGCCCCATGGGTAGTGACAATTCCTATTCTGTCTGAATTTTGTTCAGGTGCATTCTCTACTTTTATGTAATGCCTTCTCCATCACATGTTTAATAACAGAGTTGGTATAGCCACGTGCCCTAAATCTACATCTAAGGTCTTAACTTTCCTCATGGAAATTCCTGAGATTGGAGCAGGTCCTGCGTTTAGGACAAGGGGCACTCTTTATGTCTAGAGGAAAAAATATTTAATCTCCAAATACGGAAAGGTTTCTTCACAGTAAGAGCTGTGAAAATGTGGAACAGACTCCCTCTGAAGGTGGTTCTGGCCAGCTCAGTAGATTTCTTTAAAAAAGGCCTGGATTCTTTCATAAATGTACATAATATAACTGAGTACCGTATATACTCGAGTATAGGTCGACTCGAATATAAGCCGAGGCCCCTAATTTACCACAAAAAAACTGGGAAAACTTATTGACTCGTGTATAAGCCGAAGATGAGACATGCAGCAGCTACTGTTACAGCTTAAAAGAGTGGAAAAGTGAGTCAACAATGCCCATCTGCAGCTGCATACTTGTGTACCTCCCTGTGTACCTCCCTGTGTCCATTGCAGCCTACCTGTGTCCTGTGCATGCCTCCGTGTGCCAATCTGCAGCCTCTGTGCCCATCTGCAGCTCCGTGTGCCATTCCAGGATTCAAAAGCCGCACCTCTCCTCCTCGTCTGTGACAGACGGCGGCCATTCCACTGTTCAAAAGCCACACCTCTCCTCCTCGTCTGTGACAGACGGCGGCCATTCCACTGTTCAAAAGCCGCGCCTCCCTGTCTGTGATAGGCGGAACACTCAATTTCCCAGCAGTCAGTGTTCCCCCTATCACGGACAGCCGCTCATCCTCATACTACGGACGAGGATGAGAGGATGTCTGTGATAGGCGGAACACTGACTGCTGGGAAATTGAGTGTTCCGCCTATCACAGACAGGGAGGCGCAGCTTTTGAACAGTAGAATGGCCGCCGTCTGTCTGCACGACACGCTGATCAGGTAGGCAGACGGCGGTGACTCGAGTATAAGCCGAGGGGGCACTTTCAGCCTAAAAAAAGGGGCTGAAAATCTCGGCTTATACTCGAGTATATACGGTACTAACCGTTATACGTAAAGTTGATCCAGGGAAAATCTGATTGCCTCTCGGGGGATCAGGAAGGAATTTTTTCCCCTGCTGTAGCAATTTGGAGGATGCATTGCTTGGATTTTATGCCTTTCTCTGGATCAACTGTGGGTGAAGAATTGTGTATATGGGATTGTATATATATATTTTTTCGGTTGAACTAGATGGACTTTTTCAACCTGACTAACTATGTAACTATGTGTGTAAATATGTATCCCAGGAACTGCACCATAGGGATGCCTCTAATTAGGGGCCATGGTGATGGCTGGTGGCATGGAGGAGGGTGTTACCCACTGTTGTTTTTCAGAACATTTTTGTCCTCACTCTATTACCCTCTGCGCTCATCATCAGATCCAAAAATGCAATTTTCAAAACATCCATCTTATAAGTAAGATAGATATTTCTATTGTTCTTATTGGGGTCCAGAATGAAGTTGCTTAGTTGCTCTGGGGACCCCCTCTACACCACCAGCACATCATTCACATAGCGTACCCATAGGATCACATGTTCCTGTTAAAAGACTTGCTTGGCTGACATCCCTTCTGGCTCCAGATCCTGCTTGCTGTTTTACTACGCTCAACTCCGCCTCCATGACATTTGGCTTGTCTGGCTATTCTTTACGGTTCCTGAACTCTGGCTATGTTTTGACTATGTTTGTTCTATTTACTTTTATTATTAAACAAGTGTGATTTAACTGTACTTCTGTATCGGTCTGACTTCATGGTTTCTGACACAAAGTCTGAAACCTTTTAGATTTATTAGATAGTAAGGACAGGGGTGGGGGTCCAGCATGTCAGAGTCAATCAATGTGTTACCTTCAAAACAGTCTATTAGTCTACTAGTCTAGTAGTCTACTAGTTCTACTAGTTCAGAGTCACTTAACTCCTCAAGCTGACTATTTTCTCGGATTATGATCCTATCACTCTCCTTCCCATTTAAAGTTGATTCTTCCTAAAAACAGACAAATATCTTTGTAAATGTCAAATAGGTTACCTTGATTACAGGGCTAAAAACACAAACCCTTATTAAGTAAGGATATATGATCCGGTCCTAATGTACAATCAGTAAGGTTTATGACATTCTGATCTATTTTTTCTTGTTGTTCCGAGTTGTTACCCCATTGCCCTGGGAAATAAAGGTACCCCGCTTGGATTATATCTGTTTCCTCATTGGAGCTTTTCTCCCATTGTTTCCTTCTTTTTCGTTTCCCTTTTCTCCTACATCTCCATCGGGATGGTGCCTACACTGTTTTTAGCAATGGAGGGCACCATGACAGGTGCATTGGTAAGGTACATTGCAGTGCACCAAGGTGCATAACACATGCTGTTGCATGTTGTGGTAACAAAAGCGTAAATCCCACCAAAACATTTCACTATGGACTATTAGGTCTGAAATAAGTGTCACATTTTTTGTGCGTGGAAAAAGGTTTATTAACTTGCAACAAAGTTGGTATTCGTTGTCAAAGTTGTCAAGTTGTTTCTTACATTGTCTTTCTGTATCTTTGTAATGTCTTCTGTGAGCTCTTGAACCTCTTCTCACTTCTGTTTGTTTCAGTCCAGGTTCACATATCTTCAGCTGCAGTTCCCCAGCATGGGGTACAGTGCATCCCTGTTCACCAATTCAGGTGCGATTCAGGTCAGAATTTTGGCCTAAATTCGCACCTGAACTTGACCCAAAAATACACAGGACCCTTCTGCAATCCAGACCGTGGCTGCCGCAGACCTGTGTGAACCGGCTCCATTGAGAGCCGCATCCAATTTGCCTATATGTAAACCCAGCCTAAGATGAGCAATGCACATTAGTTGCAGTCATGTGCACAGCTCTATGCACAATACACACCCTTTGGCCCTGTTCACATCTACCATTTTGGAATTGTGGGTGGAATCACTATGATTTTGCCTGTGATTCAAAATTGCACTACAATACTGTCAAAACACAGCATGAGTGTTCAGATGCCATTCATTTTCAATGGCACTTAAATGGTGTGCACTTTTGCTCGATTTTGAAGCTTCTACTCCTTTTTGGGTGACGAGCTTCACACAATTTGGTTTTGCCGCGACTGTAATGCGATTTATTGTGTGACAATCATGGCAAAATCATGCCACATTTAGGTGCTATTGAAAATTAATGGAACCCGACCTTGCATGTTGCATTTTATCAGCATTGCAGTATGATCTCAAATAACTAAATGTGAAAGGGGCCTTAGTCCATAGTCCCTAGTGCAGTAAATCAATGTACATGTGAGCACGTGAGACAGTGTTGGACCAGTATGTAATCTGCTTTCCCTAGAGGTAATCCAGGATGTGTCAAAGGCATGCATGGGGCAATAAAGATAAGACATGGGTGAGCCTAGTTAGGGTCTCAGCTGCTGCCTCTCTGGTAGCAACGAAAAGGCACTCTGCAAAATAGATTCAGATGAGTGTAAAATTGAGGTTGTTATTAAGAATGTTATTTTAAATTCACAGAACACAGGTGACGAGTGGAGTCAGCATGTTTTGAAGGGAGTGCCTCCCCCTTAGTGCTGACCTGGAAGTGGAGGTAAAGTGCAGCATAAGCTCTTTAGGTGCTTTTTAAAAGACAAAGAGCCGGCTAATACCTTGGGAATTAGAAAGAAAAGGTGGCTATGCTCTTACTTAGATTGGGACCATGGAGAAGGAACCTAGCCCCCCTCTAACAGGAGGATAGATCACAGCAGCAATACAAATTTAGGGATTTGGAGGAGGCTAAGAGCAATAAAGGATATTTTTTGACTTAAGAATACATACTTAAGTAGAATATATATTTTTTAAACCAAAGAAATGAACATGGCATTTCTTCAAACATCCACTGCAGATGATTCATCCTGGTGCATGTGTTTTAAACTGCAGGGATTAATCAATGAATGTTTGGTTAATGTCACATTCAACACTTTATAAATATACTTTATTGTTCAGAGTTTTATGTTATTTTACCAAAACACAACTACAAAGAAATTATCTCAATAAAATCAGTAACCTTAACAACATGACTCTACCATGATATTATGCTATTAAAGTGGTTGTAAACCCACTTCTATTACATCATCCCATCCTCTCTACACCATTATCAGAAGTTTCCTTTTGCCTGTGTTCTGCAAAAAAATTGCATAATCCTACTTGTATGAGTTCCGCTCCTCCCTCTCAGTGGATTCCTCTCCTCTGTTCTGTCTCCAGCTCATAGCTGCAGTGGGTGGGGCCAAACCCTCCTGCTGATGTCAGCCATGGAGGAGATGGAGAGAGGAGACACAGAGCGCCGAACCGCCTACAATTAGCAAAGCGGCGAGAGTGGAGCTCATACAGGTAGAATCATGCAGTATTTTTACAGAACACAGGCACAAGGAAACCTCTGATAATGGTGCAGAGAGGATGGGATGATGTTATAAAAGATATGAGAGCACGTAGAGCAGCAGGAGCGGAGGAGGTGAGAGGGGAGGGAGGAGGAGAGGGGAGAAGGACACAGGAGACAGACACAGAAGAGCAAGGCTGTGGGTGATGGAATCACGCAAATAGATCAGGGGTTTAGCAGCCATGATTATCGTGGTCTATTTGCAGAGAAGAGGACATAGCCAGGCAGAATAAGCCAGGTATTTCAGGTGATACGGGGGTCCAAATGACACAGCACAAACGTTATATAACATGCTTTAAGGGAACAGGATCTGTATTTTTTTCTTGGGGTTAACAAATGCTTTAAAGTTCAAAAACCTATTAGGTTTCTAAAGTGCATCTAATTTTGACTCCACTTAATGTACTCTTAAGATATCATTAGCAGTTTAAATATTTTATCTGACGTTAAGTCTTCAGACATGCAAGCAGATAATAATATTGTTCAGAATTTTATACACAGCATGAAAATTAGTGTTGACCTTCATTGAACTGTCAAAAAATCCTAATAGCTTCCAGACAACTTTTTTATTATAAAGTAAGTTAACATTTCCATTTCTAATTCTGTCTGTAAAACCATTGTGGAGATTATTTCTCACTTACTGTTCTTGTGACACTCATACAAGAAGCTGGGGAAGCAGTTGTCATTGGGAAAGGAAAACACAGAAAGCAATACAAACATTGACAGAAGTTCTTACTATTTACCACTCTGCTAAAATGCACTTTTGCTGTTGTCTGCATCCCTGTTAGTGAGATTTCCTATCATTTCGGCCCCTGCAGGAAGTGAGGAAAACATCTACCTAATAATGAATACTAAACAAAGGCTTTGAAACTTGTTAAAGCAGAGTTCAACCCAGGTGTCACTTGAGAGGGGTGGCAGAGGCGGCTCCTCATATAGCTCTGAAACAGACTGCACACAAGCAATAGGGTGCCAAGACGGTGCAAGTGGATAGGTAATATGCACCATCACTTGTACAGGATCCTGTCAGGGCTGGGCTCAGCACTTCCTTCCTCTGAGCTGACCACTCAGCTGTCAGCTCATTGCCAGACCCTATCTCTCCACAGTGACTCAACTGTTGATGATATCCTGCTCATCAGTTCTGCCTACATAAGTCGTCCAGCCCAGATGATCTCTGCCTTCACCTTGGTCAACATCACGGAGACTATCTCCTTTGTTACTGTTAAAGACTTGCTTGGCTGACATTCCTTCCGGCTCCAGATCCTGCTTGCGGTTCCACTATGCTGATCTCTGGCTTCCAGACTTCTGGCTTGCCTGACAATCCGTTCTGGTTACCAAAACTTTGGCTATGTTTTGACTACGTTTGTTCTATGTACTTTTATTATTAAACAAGTGTGATTTAACTGTACTTCTGTCTCAGTCTGATTCATGGTTTCTGACAAGCTGCAGGTGGAAGTTC
The DNA here is from genome assembly GCF_037356315.1 of Lithobates pipiens. Taxonomy (NCBI): domain Eukaryota; kingdom Metazoa; phylum Chordata; class Amphibia; order Anura; family Ranidae; genus Lithobates; species Lithobates pipiens. Next base: position 300,695,229 of record NW_027507903.1, read on the forward strand.
CAGCCGACCAGCGGTGGTAAATACTCTCAGAGTGGGCAGTACATGTTTTGGAGCATGTCCAGTCGCTCCTTTTTCAAACCAATGGAGTAATGCACGGGGAAGGGTTTTATATGAGAGTAAGGGGTGGGACAAATGGGCAGGGGGTGGGCAGGACTGATTACGACTGCCATATCATTAGATTGCAGAATGCAATGGAATAAAATGCAGAAAAATACAGTAAAAAAATTAGCTGTAGTAAAGGTAAATATACACCACAGCAACATCACAATTAAGGAAAACAATGCATACACACACACACACACACACATATATATATATATATATATATATATATATATATATATATATATATATATATATATATATATATATATATATATATACAGTGGTGTGAAAAAGTGTTTGCCCCCTTCCTCATTTCCTGTTCCTTTGCATGTTTGTCATACTTAAGTGTTTCGGAACATCAAACCAATTTAAACAATAGTCAAGGACAACACAAGTAAACACAAAATGCAATTTGTAAATGAAGGTGTTTATTATTAAAGGTGGAAAAAAATCCAAACCATCATGGCCCTGTGTGAAAAAGTGATTGCCCCCTAAACCTAATAACTGGTTGGGCCACCCTTAGCAGAACAACTGCAACCAAGCGTGCAATGAGGCTTTTACAGCGTCCTGGAGGAATTTTGGCCCACTCATCTTTGCAGAATTGTCCTAATTCAGTTACATTAGAGGGTTTTCGAGCATGAACGGCCTTTTTAAGGTCATACCACAACATCTCAATAGAATTCAGGTCAGGACTTTGGCTAGGCCACTCCAAAGTCTTCATTTTGTTTTTCTTCAGCCATTCGGTGGTGGACTTGCTGGTGTGTTTAGGATCATTGTCCTGCTGCAGAACCCAAGTTCGTTTCAGCTTGAGTACACGAACAGATGGTCGGACATTCTCCTTCAGGATCTCTTGGTAGACAGCAGAATTCATAGTTCCTTTTATCACGGCAAGTCTTCCAGGTCCTGAAGCAGCAAAACAGCCCCAGACCATCACACTACCACCACCATATTTTACTGTTGGTATAATGTTCTTTTTATGAAATGCAGTGTTCCTTCTACGCCAGATATACTTGGACACACACCTTCCAAAGAGTTCCACTTTTGTCTCATCGGTCCACAGAATGTTGTCCCAAAAGTCTTGGGGATCATCAAGATGTGTTGTGGAGAAATTGAGACGAGCTTTGATGTTCTTTTTGCTCAGCAGTGGTTTTCTCCTTGGAACTCTGCCATGCAGGCCATTTTTGCCCAGTCTTTTCCTGATGGTGGAGGCATGAACGCTGACCTTAACTGAGGCAAGTGAGGCCTGCAGTTCCTTGGACGTTGTTGTGAGGTCTTTTGTGACCTCTTGGATGAGTCGTCGCTGCGCTCTTGGGGTAATTTTGGGCGGCCGGCCACTCCTGGGAAGGTTCACCACTGTTCCATGTCTTCGCCATTTGTGGATAATGGCTCTCACTGTGGTTCGCTGGATTCCCAAAGCTTTGGAAATGGCTTTATAACCCTTTCCAGACTGATAGATCTCAATTACTTTCTTTCTCAATCGTTCCTGAATTTCTTTGGGTCTTGGCATGATGTGTAGCTTTTAAGGATCTTCTGGTGGACCTTACTGTGTCAAGCAGCTCCTATTTAAGTGAGGCCTTGATTGTGAACAGGTGTGGCAATAATCAGGCCTGGGTGTGGCTAGAGAAATTGAACTCAGGTGTGGACAACCACAGTTATAGTATGTTTTAACAAGGGGGGCAATCACTTTTTCACACAGGGCCATGATGGTTTGGATTTTTTTTCACCTTTAATAATAAACACCTTCATTTACAAATTGCATTTTGTGTTTACTTGTGTTGTCCTTGACTATTGTTTAAATTGGTTTGATGTTCCGAAACACTTAAGTGTGACAAACATGCAAAGGAACAGGAAATGAGGAAGGAGGCAAACACTTTTTCACACCACTGTATATATATATATATATATATATATTTATAATATGGTCATTGCTGTAAGCATATAAATATGATACATAGGGGACAATGTAAGTGGGGTGGATGAGCTGATATATCTAGAGAGCTGCTTCCAGCTCCCCACCTGTCCCTCTGCCCACCTCATGTGACGCTACTTTCCACCAGTCCTTCTGCCCACCTCCTGTGACACTGCTCCCCAACTGTACCTCTGCCCACCTCCTGTGAAATTGCCCCCACCTGTCCCTATGCCCACCTCCTGTGACGCTGCCCCCACCTGTCCCTCTGCTGACCTCCTGAGACACATGTCCCCCTTCTATCCCTCTGCCCACCTCCTGTGATTTCCAGTTATTTACAGGATTACCAGTTAAAAATAGAGGGAAAGGAGTCTGAAAAATAAAACAAATGCAGTCACATCATCGAAGGCCTGGTAAGCTACAATATATTACATTTTCATTTTTGTTTTTGGATTTATGTGCAATTTAACTTAAGCCTGTACAAAGTCTGCAAAGGTTTCACTTATGAGGCAATCAAGCGCATTCTGAAATGCAGTACAATGTGTATCTCTCCCTATAAGCTGCTCATTGATTTATTTTATTTATAGTGGTTTTAGTCTTTTTTACACTTGTGGCAGTTATTTTGTTTCTTTTCATTAATCCCATGGTTCTGATACTCATAATGAATGTTGTTTTACAAGCTATTCTGCAATAAAAGTGATTCCAAAAATTGCATTCCTGTTCGTTATCAGCCAGTAACTGAGTTTTTATATGTGACATGTTTACTGGCATCTTGTTACTTACAGACCAGCCACAAAGGAGTATCCAATAATTGTATTTAGCATGAGAGTGTAAATCTTTAATGAATTCCACCTACTGATTTTCCATTTGGATAAGGGTTTGTGAACTGCTCCAGGGAAGATTCGCTTTAAAAAATAGCTTGCTTATGTTTTTAAGTTCAATTTCTGCCAGAGGACATCCTCTTAATTAGTTAATTGATTCTGAGTAGAAGATGGAGATCCACTAATTGCTTTAAAAATGATACACCAAGGACTGAAGAAAAGATAATAAGTAGATGAGAGGAAAATAGATAAAAAGGGAAGAACACACTAACAGTCATGGGAATTAGGATTTAAACAGACAAGGACAGCTAAAAGGAGCAGAAAAGAGAAAGGATAGAACGGTAGATTTAGGTGACATTGAGGATAATATCAGAGACATACTTTAGTCATGAAAAGATTTTTAATGCTTTGTGCATATCTTTTTCTTTAATAAACCTCAAATTGTAAGGCATGAATACAAGATTTTGAAGCTATGCTTGCGTCTAGTCAACAGTATACTATAAAATGTAATCTTCTTTACCCTTCAGCCCGCATATGTAAATGACCTGGTATACCTTCCTTGTTATCACTAGGGATGAGCCGAACAACCCCCCCCGGTTCAGTTCGCACCAGAATCTGTGGACGGACCAAAAATTCGTAAGAACTTTAGAGCCTTATTAAAGTGGTTGTAAACCCTTACAAACCACTTTGACCTACAGGTAAGCCTAGATTAAAGCTTACCTGTAGGTCCAAGAAATATCTCCTAAACCTACACGGTTTAGGAGATATTTACTAAAAGACAGTCACAGCTGTCTACGGCGCAAGCGCCGTAGACAGCGGCGCGCAGGCGTACTATCGCTGTTAGCAGCATGCCGCTGCTAATGGCGATATGCCGTTGGTGGCAGCTCCCGTGCGCATGCGTGGGAGTGACGTCATCGCTGCTCCGTTGCAGTGAGTGGCCGGAGCAGCGATACTCGGAAGAAGATGAATGCTCCGGACTACAGGGGACAGCGGTGACATTGCTGGCTCCTGTGTCAGGTAAGTGACACATAATGGGCTACTATGCAATGCATAGTAGCCCATTATGCTTTACCTTTGCAGGGAGACAAAGAGGAAGTAAACCCATCAGGGTTTACTTCCTCTTTAAAGTCTATGGGACTTAAACGTTTGAAATCAAAAGTGCTTATTTTAAAGGCTAATATGCAAGTTATTTTCCTAAAAAGGGTTTGAGGACTCGGCTCCTGCCCCAGGGGACATGTATTAATGCAAAATAAAGTTTTAAAAACAGCAGTTTTTTCGGGAGCACTGATTTTAATAACGCAAATAATAAAGTGAAAAAAAAAGTGAATATTCCTTTACATATCGTGCATGGGGGGTGTCTATAGTATGCCTGTGAAGTGGCATGTGTTTCCCGTTTTTAGAACAGTCCCTGCACAAAATGACTTTTTTAACGGAAAAAAAGTCATTTAAAACTGCTTGCGGTTTTAATGTAATGTCTGGTTCCGGCAATACGGATGAAAATCATTGAGAAAAATGGCATGGGTAGCCCCCCTTGCCCATTACCAGCCCCTTTGGGTCTTGTACGGATATTAAGGGGAACCCAATACCCAAATTAAAAACAGGAAAGGCGTGGGTCCCCCAGGCCCTATATACTCAGAACAGCAGTATACAGGCGGTGCAAACAAGACAGGGACTGTGTAGGTTTGTTGTGTTAAGTAGAATCTGTTTGTAATTTTGAACTGGTACATTTTTAAAGTGTAGCTCCAGTCAAAAAATCTATTTTTAAGCTTTTTGGAAAACATAGGGAAGGGTCATCATCCCTGTATAATTTTTTTTGCCATCCGTCTTTTTTCATCTCACTTCCTGTTGTCTCCTTCCATTTGCAAGTAGGAGACGTTTGTAAGTTGGATGTTGGAAAGTAGTGGCCTGCCCTATATGCTCTGCAGAAATTTGGGCCTAAGGTGTTGGTGTTGGCACAACACTGTAAGCCCTCAAAGTAACTCTTGGTGGGAACTGGAATGACCTGCTGTGAACTATTATATCAAGAATTGTAACTACATGCCATTGTTGAACAGTGGTAGAAAAATTGGGCCTTTGGTGCTGGTGGTGGTGCTGGTGCCACAACACTGTAAGTCCTCACAGTTACTCTCGGTGGGTGCTGGAACGGGCCCTGCTGTGAAATATTATATCAAGAATTGTAATTACATGCACCTATTAAACAGGGGCTGAAAAATTGGGCCTTGGGCACTGGTGCCACAACACTGCAACACCTCACAGAAACTCTAGTTGGAGCACAGGAATGAGCCCTGCTGCAAAGTATTGCATCAAAAATTGTAATTACACGCCCCTGTTAAACAGGGGCTGAAAAATTGGGCCATAGGCACTGGTTCTGGTGCCACGACACTGCAACCCCTCAGAAATACTCTAGTTGGAGTGCAGGAATGAGCCCTGCTGCAAAGTATTGCATCAAAAACTGTAATTACATGCCCCTGTTAAACAGGGGCTGAAAAATTGGGCCTTAGCCACTGGTGGCGGCGCCCAGAACCAAAAATGTTCTTCTAAGCTATCAGCAGGATCATTGAAGAGGAAGAGGATAGTCAGTCAGCATAATAGGATAACCACTCAGCATCAGCATATGCAGTTTTGAAGGGATCTGACATTTCAAAAAAAATTATTCAGTTACATCAGCTTCAGGTGCTTGGTAGCTGGTGGTGATCCAAGGCTGATTCATCTTTATGAAGGTCAGTCGATCAACCGAGTCAGTGCTCCCGGCGCTGTGATTGGCCAAGCATGCGGGTCACAGTGCATGCTTGGCCAATCATCAGCCAGCAATGCACTGCGATGCTGTAGTGCATTGTGGGCCGTGAGCACCACACGATTATGGCGCAAACGGCCCACAAAGTTCTAGCTTCGCCGACTCGAACACCGAGCTTATCCCTAGTTATCACCCACTTTGATTGTGCTACTGGCTAAAAGTAAATCACTGTTCCGCTATGAAGTCATAAGTCATAAGCATTTAGCTTTGCAAGCCACTCCTGTGCCACTTAATCTGTATGCCACCAACAGCATGTACAATAGAGATGACTTAAAGTGATTGTAAAGTCTTGTTTTTTTTGTTTTGTTTTTAAAATAACAAACATGTTATACTTACCTGCCCTGTTCAGTGGCTTTGCACAGAGCAGCCCAGATCCTCCTCTTCTTGGGCCCCTCTTCGCTGCTCCTGGCCCCTTTCTCCTGTTTAGTGCCCCCACAGCAAGCAGCTTTCTATGGGGGCACCTGAGTAGAGCTGCAGCTCTGTGTGTCCATTCAGACACGGCACTACTGTTCAGCCCTGCCCCCTCTCTCTCCTGATTGGCTAACCGACGTTGATTGACAGCAGTGGGAGCCATTGATGCTGCTTCTGTATCTCAGCCAATCAGGAGGGAGAGTTCCGGACAGCTGAGGGACTCATATACATCGCTGAACAGAGATGAAGCTCTGACTTTACAATTCCTTTAAAAGACAGTAATTTTACCCATTTAGAGTATCTTATTACCTTATCTCCTAACCCACTAACATATACACCTCTTTATTGGAGCTGCTGGAATATAGCCAGTGCTTGGGGGTATAGGGGAGCATGTGATCTACCTTCAGCATGCAGTATTCAGGCCTGAGCAACCAGTGACCAGGACCAATCATTATACATTAGGGAGAGACATGGAGTGTACACAGAGTTAGAACTTTTGGATCTGGATCTTATCCAAGCATGCAGCCCAGCAGGTCAGGAGAGGGAGGGGGTGAGTGAGGGCCCCCCTCATGAACCATACCAGGCCACATGCTCTCAGTTGGTATAAGCTGGTATAGACGAAAGTAGAATTTTGCGGAGGGGTGGGTTAGTAAAAACTTTATACGGGCTGTTTTTATATGTTTGTTTAAAGCCTGAGGGTGGCTAGGATGTGCTGACGCAGTCACGTAGGATCTGAGCGAACGGGCGCTCGATGGCCGGCCAGCGTATACGCTGATTTTAATTTTGTGTTTGTGAGTATATCCATCTTTACTTTTTAATAAAGCTGCTTATCAGATTTACGCTATGGGAAGTCCCTCTGCTTTTTATTTTGAGAGATCAACATTTCACAATTGAAAGTCTTGCTGGGTTGCTATTGGGTGTGATTCCAGTCTAATCCTGATCTGCAGTTCTGCTAACTTGAGATCTACCACGGAGACTCTGCTGGGTATTTTGTGTGAGCTATAGATGCTTGCCATCTGGTAAGCGTGCATTCTTTATGGTGTTTTCACTTTTTGGTGATGGAAGATTGCACAATTTGTTTTAAATATTAATTGGACTATATCTGAGTTTCATTCACTTTGGATTTGGGTAATTTCATCACGATTTATTATTATTTTTCAAACCTTCATATAATTTATCTGTATTTATAATTATTTATATGTATTTTCACATTTATTAATTTATCGATTTAAATATTAATTCAAGGAATTTTTATATTCATTTTCACTAATTTGTCAATTTTTATTTTGTTTATTTATATGCACTCTCATATAAATGTTTGATCACTTGTGAGATTCACGTATCAATTAAGATTTCCCCCTAGGGGGGATAAAGTACTATCAGCGCAGCTATTTTCTTTTTTCTCTGCATTTTTGGTGTGTATCACACTTTAGCAGCTGCTGCTTTTTTATGTTAGTTTAGTTTTTATTAGGCAGTTAGGAGCACAGTATTTTTCTCTTTTCCAAATGTCCTGACATGTTCCTGATTGTCTGCAGACCTGACATTTTCTCTCCCATTCTAAATACTGCTATATGCCGATTGCAAGAGACTAATAACAAATCAAGTTCAGACACTTATACTAGTTGTACTTAGAAAAATAAATTTACCCTAGGTTCACATCTATGTGGCTGCGGTCAATGCATTTTTCAGGTTTGTTTTGGGGTGTGCTTGCTTTTTAAAACCCACATTTTTGATGCATTTTTGCATACAGTTTTCATTCACTTTGCATTTTTTTCTTCTATTTAACAAATTGTGAACAGCTGGTTGTTAAAGAGTGGGCCGGGAAGCTGGCTGCCATGTCCTTAACAACCAATGAGTCATTAGCTTTCAGTGGGGTTGCCCACTGACAGCTGAATGTGAAAAAAGAATTGCCAGGAATCAGGAAGAAATGCTGTGGGGTCCCTTTGGGTCTGATATGGATTTTAAAGGGAACCCCATGCCAAAAAAATAAATAAATGGTGTGGGGTCCCCACCAGAATCCATTCTAGATCCTTATCCAAGCATGCAGCCCAGCAGGTCAGGAGAGGGAGAGGATGAGTGAGGGCCCCCCTTGTGAACCATACCAGGCCTCATGCCCTCAAAATGAGGGACGTGCTTTGAGGCAGGTGGGCTCTTCCCTACAACCCTGGCCGGTGGTTGTGGAGATCTGCGGGAAGAGACCTTATTGGAATACGGAAACCCCCTTTAACAAGGGGGCCCCCAGATCCCGCCCCCCCATGTGAATGAGTATGGGGTATATAGCACCCCTACCCCTACACTGGTGTAGAGTGGTGTACATGCCACTGGATCAAGATTGGGTTCAGGTATGTATTTTAGGTGGGGCTGTGGGGGGAGAGCTGCATGCAGAAGGTTTTTCACGTGACTGCAAAGAATGTAAAAAAACCTTCTGCTTTTATAACCATTTTAATTATGTATTATTGAATGCAAAGCTGCATTTGTTATATATATTTTATATCTACCTTGAGTTCAGCTTTAAATTATGTTTTAAAATGTAGTGAAATTAAACTATTGCCCAAGGTAAGAAGTTCACTGAGAGAAGCTATTAGCTTGGCTGCCCTTCATTGGAGGGGCAAGTATGTTCAACATAAGCCGTATACACTAATGCACTACTTTCTGCAGCACCAGTGGTGAATTAAAGCCTGGCAAATGCTAGCACCAGAAAATGTTGTGAAAAGGAAGCCCCATTGAGATTGCCTTTTTTAACCACTTCAATACATGGCTTTTATACACCCTTTCTTACCAGACCAATTTTTAGCTTTCAGCACTCTCACACTTTGAATGACAATTACTCAGTCATGCTACACTCTACCCAAACCAAATTGTTATCATTTTTTTCTCACAAACATAGCTTTCTTTTGTTGGTATTTAACCACTTCAATACCGGGCACTTAAACACCTTCCTGCCCAGACCAATGTTGAGCTTTCAGCGCTTTCGCATTTTGAATGACAATTGCACGGTCATGCTACACTATACCCAAATGAAATTTTTATCATTTTTTTCCCACAAATAGAGATTTCTTTTGGTGGTATTTGATCACCTCTATGGTTTTTATTTTTTGCTAAACAAATAAAAAAAGATCGAAAATTTGGAAAAAAAATATGTTTTTTTTTGTTTCAGTTTCAAAACGTTGTAAATAAGTAAGTTTTCTCCTTCACTGATGGGCACTGATGGGGCTGCACTGACGGGCACTGATAAGGCAGCCCTGATGGGCACAGATGAGGTGGCACCAATGAAATGGCACTGATGAGATCGCATTGATGGGCACTGATATGTGGCACTGATAGGTGGCACTGACGGGCACTGATAGGTGGCACTGATGGGTGACACAGATGGGCACTGATAACTGGCACATATTGGCATGGATAGGTGGCACGGATGGGCATGGATAGGCGGCACAGATGGGCATGGATAGGTGGCACAGATGGGCATGGATAGGCACTAATAGGTGGCATGGATGGGCACTGATAGGCGGCACGGATGGGCACTGATAGGCAGCATTGTATTGTATTATATTGTACTGATGGATGCCAATCAGTTGCAAACAATAATGCATGCCAATCAGTGATGCCCATTGTGGGCCCTGATTAGCATCCATTGTGGGCACTGATTGGCATCCATTGTGGGCACTGACTCGCATCCATGGTGGTCTAGGGTGGCATACCTGGTGGTTTGGTTCACGATGCCTTGAAGCAATTCGTCGGGGAAAAATACATTAAAAAAATCCATTTGGAAAAAACCCGCAGTGTTGACCTGCACCCCTGGCTGTGCTGTAAAAGGGGGGATTGAGGCTGACCCTGTGGTAGAAGGCAGCCACAATGGGTTTGCCAAGCCTTCTGGAAGCTGGATTTGGGCCCTAATTGTTTGGCGTGCACTGGGCCTTTCCTCCTGGGGTCTAGCAACGCTTGTACCGGGCCTCTCCTCCTGGGGGCACCATTGGCACTTCTGGTAGCTGCCTGGTGTTCAGACCATCTTCTTTTAGGATGGACTGCTTCCTCCTACAATTCGAATCCTGATGTGTTGCCTTCTGGGGGCTCATATTCCGAAACAGAATCGTAAACAGAACTGAGCGGTGAGAGCTCCCCGTTGCTCTCATCGGTCAGACTGAGTATTTGGTATGCCTCTTCTGGGGTGTACACCTTTCTGGACATAGTGGCTGTAGGTACTCTGGTGGCAGGTGGTGAGGTGGCAAGTATTCTGATGAGATGGCTGGTACTCAGGTAGCGGGTACTCTGGTGGCAGGTGGTGAGGTGGTGGGTACTCTGGTGGTGGGTACTCTGGTGGTACTCTGTTGGCAGGTACTCTGGTGGCAGGTGGTGAGGTGGCGGATACTCTGGTGGCAGGTGGTGAGGTGGCGGATACTCTGCTGGCAGGTACTCTTGTGGCGGGTACTCTGGTGGTACTCTGGTGGTACTCTGTTGGCAGGTACTCTGGCAGGTGGTGAGGTGGAGGGTACTCTGGTGGCAGGTACTCCGGTGGCAGGTACTCTGGTGGCAGATGGTTTGGTGACAGGTACTCTGGTGGCAGATGGTGAGGTGGCAGGCACTCTGGTGGTGGGTACTCTGGTGGCAGGTGGTGAGGTGGCAGGTACTCTGGTGAGGTGACAGGTGGTGAGTACTCTGGTGGTACTCTGGTGGCAGGTACTCTGGTGGCAGGTGGTGAGGTGGCAGGTACTCTGGTGAGGTGACAGGTACTCCTGGTGACAGGTACTCTTTATTTAGGGGGGGCAATCTGGGCACAGTAAAACATATACTGGGGTACAGTAATGGTGTGAATGGTGTGTGAAGAGGAGAACCCAGCAACAGGAGTTACACACCATTTGTTTACATTTAGTGACAGGCTGTCATTGGACACAGCCAGTCACTAAATAGCCAATTTCATTGGCTTTTTACACTGATCGGGCTGGGCTGTATCCAAGGTAAAATCTTCAGCCAGCCTCAGCCCCGATCACAGCAGAGCTCGTCCCCCGGAGCGTGCACGCGCACGTTCCCGGGGCTATACAAGCAGCACTGCCTATTGACAGATCACAGCCGGTAAAGCTGCTCCGCCGCTCGCCGCCGCCACTTCAATACCCCCATCAGGGAACGGCTGTGTCCCCAGGGACACACCAGATCCCCAATTGCTGCTCTGCGGGCCCCGAGGAAAGCCAAGGATGTCATATGACGCCCACACAGGATGGGAGATCCCATCAGTGTCAGTCATTTGACTATGGCTGGGTATTGAAGTGGTTAAACACTCTCCCTTATTAAAAAATTAGCATGATGTGGAAAAAATATTTCCAGCATCATGATTACCTGCATGCTTAACTTCCCTGGTGGTTTCCCAAGTGTGGCTTGGGGGTCAATTTTCAGTACCAAAAGTGATAACCCCGAGCCACACTCGGGATTTCATCGCAGGATCCATGCAAAGTTACTTACCTTGTCCTCAGGATCCTGCAATGTCTGCCTGCTGTGTGTATGGGCTGTGTACTCCGCTCAAGCTATCACAGTGCCATGCTCCGTTCCCTGCGAGTGTCGCGCTGTCAGTGAAGAGAGCCAATTATGGCTCAGGGGGTTTAGCACATGCCCCACACTATATAAGGCCGCCTGTGCGGCGGCCTTGCGTAGTGTGTTGCGTTGCTCATAGAGAGAGATAGATGGAGAGACAGTGTCTGAATTTCCTTTGAAGCTATTGCAATTACAGTTGGTGTATTGTGCCACCTGCACAGTGTACACCTGAAGCTACCCCAATTGCTGGTGTTCTTCTGGTCCTATACCAAAGGCAGCTGTAGCGGTTACAGTTGGTGTATTGTGTCATCTGTAGAATGCACCTAAAGCTACCCCAATTGCTGGCGTTCTGCTGATCCTACACCGCAGGCAGGCAGCTGCAGTAATTACAGTCAGTGTATTGTGCCTCTGCACAGTGTACGCCTAAAGCTACCCCAATTGCTGGTGTTCTGCTGATTCTATCCGCAGGCAGCTGTAGCAATTACAGTCGGTGTACTGTGTCATCTGCACAGTTTGCACCCAAAGCTACCCCAATTGCTGGTGTTCTGCTGATCCTATACCGCAGGCAGCTCCAGTAATTACAGTTGGTGTATTGTGTCATCTGCACAGTGTGCACCTAAAGCTACCCCAATTGCTGGTGTTCTGCTGATCGTATACCGCAGGCAGCTCTAGTAATAACAGTCGGTGTACTGTGTCATCTGCTCAGTGTGCACCTAAAGCTACCCCAATTGCTGGTGTTCTCATAGTAATAATACTACAGGCAGGCAGTTAATTCTGCTAGCTGCAGTATAATCAGTATATACAGTGCCTTGCGAAAGTAATTAATTTTTTGTGAAGAATCACCAACAAGTGGGACACAATTGTGAAGTGGAACTAAATCCATTGGATAATTTAAACTTTTTTAGCAAATAAAAAACTGAAAAGTGGTGCGTGCAAAATTATTCGGCCCCTTTACTTTCAGTGCAGCAAACTCACTCCAGAAGTTCAGCGAGTATCTGATTGATCCAATGTTGTCTTAAATGACTGATGGTGATAAATAGAATCCACCTGTGTGTAATCAAGTCTCTGTATAAATACACCTGCTCTGTGATAGTCACAGGGTTCTGTTGAAAGCGCAGAGAGCATCATGAAGACCAAGGAACACACCAGGCAGGTCCGTAATACTGTTGTGGAGAAGTTTAAAGCCGAATTTGGATGCAAAAAGATTTCCCAAGCTTTAAACATCCCAAGGAGCACTGTGCAAGCAATCATTTTGAAATGGAAGGAGTATCAGACCACTGCAAATCTACCAAGACCTGGCCGTCCCTCTAAACTTTCAGCTCAGACAAGGAGAAGACTGATCAGAGATGCAGCCAAGAGGCCCATGATCACTCTGGATGAACTGCAGAGAACTGCAGCTGAGGTGGGAGAGTCTGTCCATAGGACAACAATCAGTCGTACACTGCACAAATCTGGCCTTTATGGAAGAGTGGCAAGAAGAAAGCCATTTCTCAAAGACATCCATAAAAAGTCTCGTCTAAAGTTTGCCACAAGCCACCTGGGAGACACACCAAACATGTAGAAGAAGGTGCTCTGGTCAGATGAAACCAAAATCGAACTTTTTGCCCACAATGCAAAACGATATGTTTGGCGTAAAAGCAACACAGCTCATCACCCTCAACACACCATCTCCACTGTCAAACATGGTGGTGGCAACATCATGGTTTGGGCCTGCTTTTCTTCAGCAGGGACAGGGAAGATGGTTAAAATTGAGGGGAAGATGGATGCAGCCAAATACAGGACCATTCTGGATGAAAACCTGTTGGAGTCTGCAAAAGACCTGAAAATGGGACAGAGATTTATCTTCCAACAAGACAATGATCCCAAACATACAGCAAAATCTACAAAGGAATGGTTCACAAATAAGCGTATCCAGGTGTTAGAATGGCCAAGTCAGAAAGAAAGTCCAGACCTGAATCCAATCGAGAATCTGTGGAAAGAGCTGAAAACTGCTGTTCACAAATGCTCTCCATCCAACCTCACTGAGCTCAAGCTGTGTTGCAAGGAAGAATGGGCAAGAATTTCAGTCTCTCGGTGTGTAAAACTGATAGAGACATACCCCAAGCGACTTGCAGCTGTAATCGCAGCAAAAGGTGGCTATTAACGCAAGGGGGCCGAATAATTTTGCCCGCCCCACTTTTCATTTTTTTTATTAGTTTAAAAAGTTTCAAAAATCCAATAGATTTCGATCCACTTCACAATTGTGTCCCACTTGTTGGTGATTCTTCACAAAAAAATAAAAATGTTATATCTTTATGTTTGAAGCCTGAAATGTGGCAAAAGGTTGAAAAGTTCAAGGGGGCCGAATACTTTCTCAAGGCACTGTACATCCCAGCTTTGTGCAGCTACATCTCCCTGCAGTCCATTAGTATGTCTGGAAGGCCAACAAGGAGAAGCAGACAGTCACAAGCCAATGAAAGAGGGCAAGCAGGCTCTGTGTCTAGAGGCAACAGTGCTGGTCGTGGACGCGGTGCATCCTCATCAGCACATTGCCATGGGACACGCTTGTCCTTATTTTCGGCAGCTGGACATGTTGAGCCGCAACATGCCGAAGACTTGGTAGAGTGAATGACCAAGCCCTCCTCATCCTCCTCATCCTCTCTCACTCAGACTTAGGGTACTGGCAAAGCAGCTGCCAACGCGGCCTCTTCCCTCGTCTCAGTGGCATCAGTCACTACTTCCCTAGCCCCACCATGTCCTCCTCAGGACTCCCCTGAACTTTTTCAGCACAGTGTTGGATACATGCTCCAGGAGGATGCCCAGCATTTTGAAGGCTCTAATGATGATACCCAGCTAGAAGAAGGCAGTACCGTGAGCCCAGAGAGAGGGGATGCCCAAGAAGGATAGCAATCTGGCAGTCATGTTTCACCAGCTGCAGCATACTGCCAGGTTTGCTCCAGTGATGAGGAGGGAAGGGATGATTAGGTCACAGACTCCATGTGGGTGCCGTGTCTGATAGGAGAGAGGAGGAGGAGACACATCTCCAACGAGGCAGGATGCCCTGCAGGGGCCAGCTTAAGGGCAGCATACTGACTGAATCACACCGCAGCCTCTGTGTGTTATTCCAAAAGTTCTTTGGCGTGGGCTTTTTTGAGACGAGTGCATCAGATCGCACCGCTGCTATTTGCAACATATGTCTCAAGCGTATCTCACGTGGCCAAAACATCAGCCACTTGGGCACCACATGTTTGACCAGACATATGTCGACCTGCTATGCAGTTCATTGGCAAGCGTACCTAAAAGACCCACACCAAAGAACAAAGTGCACCTCTCCTTGCTCCTCATCAGCTGGGATCTCCAACCCCACTATACCTTCAGTCCTCTCTGAAACCTGCACTGAGAGGAATGAAGGTGTAGAATTAGGTGTGTCACAGCCTAGTACTAGTACAAGTACTTATGAGCAATCTTCTAGCAGTACACTGACGTCCTATTTTAGCAGGCAAATTTCCCTGCCCCAGCTGCTGGACCGTTGAAAGATGTTCACTCCCAGCCATCCACATGCCCAGTGGTTGAATGCTAGCTTGGCTAAATTGCTAGCACTTCAACTGCTGAATTTTCAGTTGGTAGACTTGGCCCCCTTCCGTGAGTTTGTGCAAGTTGCAGTTCCTCAGGGGCAGGTTCCCAAACGCCACTTTTTCTCACGGAAGCCGATTCCGGCTCTATACCGGCATGTGAAAGGCAATGTCCATGCCTCGCTGGACAGGGCGGTTAGTGGTAAGGTGCATATTACTGCTGACTCATGGTCCAGCAGGCATGGACAGGGATGTTACCTATCTTTCACGGTGCATTGGGTGACTCTTCTGGCAGCTGGGAAGGATGCAGGAAAAGGTGCAGTAGTGTTGGAGGTTGTTCTGCCACCACGCCTCCAAAATGCTACTACTGATGATTGTTACACACCTCTCTCCTCCACCCCCTCCTCTTCTTCTTCCTCCATGGCCTCTTCCTGTGCTTTGTCCTCAGAACCAGTGGTGCTCTTTAGGTGTTCAAGGGGCTACGCAAGTACGCAGGCAAAAAGATGCCATCCCGTGCTTGCGCTGGTGTGCTTTGGGGACAGGAGCCACATTGGGGCAGAGATTCTGTCAGCTCTGCAGGGGCAGGCTGAGAGGTGGTTGACGCCACGCCAGCTTAAGCCAGGAATGGTGGTTTGCGACAATGGCACCAATCTCCTCTCTGCCCTCCGACAGGGACAACTGACCCATGTGTCCTGTGTGGCTCACATCCTTAACTTAGTGGTGCAGTGGTTCTTGGGCAGGTACCCGGGCTTACAGGATGTCCTGAGGCAGGCCAGGAAAGTCTGTGTGCATTTCCAGCGGTCATATAATGCCAGTGCTCGGCTGGCTGACCTCCAAAAGGAATTGAACCTGCCCAAGAACCGCCTAATCTTTGACATGCCCACCAGGTGGAACTCAACGTTGGCCATGCTGCAACGGCTGCACACGCAGCAGAGGGCTATCAATGAGTACCTATGCGACTATGGCACCAGGACAGGGTCAGGGGAGCTTGTTTTTTTTCCCACGCCAGTGGGCCATGATCAGGGATGCATGCACTGTCCTGCCACCATTTGAGGAGGCCACAATGATGGTGCGCAGTGACAGTGCGTGCATCAGTGACATTGTACCTCTTGTCCATCTGTTGGAGCACACTCTGCATGGAATAATGGACAGGGCACTTGAGGCAAAACAGAAGCAGGAAGAGGAGCATTTCCTTGACTCTCAAGGCCCCCTTTTTCCAGACAGTGTTCCTGCTGGCCCGCCGATCACACAGGAAGAGGAGGAGGAGGATTGTGTCAGCATGGAGGTGGAGCCTGGCACTCAGCATTAGCAGAAGTCTATTAGGGATCATTTACAGTCCCATGAAACACGTGGACTTGTACATGGCTGGGAGCAGGTGGCTGCAGATCATGTCATCCTTAGTGACCCAGAGGACTCCGGACTGAATGCCTCAGCTAACATACGCTGCATGGCCTCCCTGATCCTGCAAAGCCTGCGGATGGATCCTCGTATTCAGCGGACCAAGGAGAGGGATCATTACTGGATGGCAACTCTCCTTGATCCACGGTACAAGGGTAAGGTTGCAGACCTTATCTGGTCGTCACAGAGGGAGCAGAGGATGAGACATCTTCAGGAGACCTTGCAGAAAGGTCTGTGCAACGCGTTCCCAGAGACTGGGAGGTTACAAATTCCTGGTCCTGGACAACGTGTTGCTGAGGCTTCGGTCGGTCACAGAAGGAGCAGTGGAGAAGGTGGCCGCCTGACTGATGCGTTCAGACAATTTTTTAGTTCGCAGCCCCAAGGTATGATCGGTTCCAGCAACCATCGTCAGCATCTGATTTACATGTTGCAGGAATACCTAGGGGCAATATCAGACTTTGACACCTTTCCCACCGAAAATCCTCTGGGTTACTGGGTCTTGAGGATGGATCACTGGCCAGAGCTTGCACAGTATGCAATTGAGCTACTGACCTGTCCTGCATCCAGTATTCTTTCGGAACGCACCTTCAGTGCTGCTGGAGGCTTTGTAACCAATCACAGGGTGTGCCTGTCCACCGACTCGGTTGATCGACTGACCTTCATAAAGATGAATCTGTCTTGGATCACCAGCAGTTACCAAGCACCTGAAGCTGATGTAACCGAAAAATTATTTTTGAAATGTCAGATCCATTCAAAACTGCCTATGCTGATGCTGAGTGACTATCCTGTTATGCTGACTGACTATCCTCTTTCTCCTCAATGATCCTGCTGATAGCTTGGAAGAACATTTTTGGTTCTGGGCGCCGCCACCAATGGCTAAGGCCCAATTTTTCAGTCCCTGTCTAACAGGGGCGTGTAATTACAATTTTTGATGAAATGCTTTGCAGCAGGTCTCATTCATGTGCTCCAACTAGAGTATATGTGAGGGGTTGCAGTGTTGTGGCACCAGCACCTAAGGCCTAATTTTTCAGCCCCTGTTTACCAGGGGCATGTAATTACAATTTTTGATGCAATACTTTGCAGCAGGGCTTATTCCTGCTCTTCAACTAGAGTTTCTGTGAGGTGTTGCAGTGTTGTGGCAACAGTGCCTAAGGTCCATGTTTTCTGCCCCTGTTCAACAGGTGCATGTAATTACAATTTTTAATATAATATTTCACAGCAGGGCCCATTCCAGTGCCCAACAAGAGCAACTGTGAGTACTTACAGTGTTATGGCATCAGCACCACTGAAGGCTGGTCGACCAAAACTACAAGGAAGAGCAGGTACTGTCAGAAGTCCCAGTCACAGCCTATCTGATCCCCCGGAATTCCCTCTGCAAATCTATATTTTTTTGCTGTATACCTTACAGCTGTGAGGTAATTATTTAGGAATACCAGCACTGACACGGGATACCGCTTGCAGGAAAACTACCTTGGCACATTGCACTTTATGTTTGGTTGTGAAATCACATTTTAGATCTGCACGATTGGACTGGACTGTGTATGGGACACTATCGAGAGTCACAATTTTTTGCTGCTACTTCATTTCCTTTTTACCAAGGATTATATTGTTTCTGTATTCACATCTTTTTCACATCTAAATTATCCACAGAATCTTTTTTGGATTATTCATTACACTATTTTAACGGTACATATATGTTTTTGTAGCTTTATCTTAGATGTTTTAATTTTCCTTTCTGTTTTATCTTAGACACTTCACCTTTTTATATAGTTATTGTAATGAACTATTTGCACTTTATAGCCGTAGATGCCTTGTTTCCTTACCGTATAGACACTGGAATGATGCACTAGCAATATTATACACCAGATGTTCATTTGTATGCAATTTTTTAGTATCACATACTAAGCACTATTGCACTTGTTTTTCACATTTTGTGAATGAATTGACAGTCACTATTTATCACATAAGTTTATTTACTTTTCTCTTGGTTTCTAAGGAAGCGCAACACACCACCCTTTCCCCCATGGCATCAGGACCACCACCACCACCACCAAAGGCCCAATTTTTCTACCACTGTTCAACAATGGCATGTAATTACAATTTTTGATATAATAGTTCACAGCATGGTGTCCCAGCGCCCACCAAGAGTCACTTTGAGGGCTTACAGTATTGTGGAAACACCAATACCTTAGGCCCAAATTTCTGCAGAGCATATAGGGCAGGCCCCTACTTTAAAACATACAACTTACAAACATCTCCTACTTGCAAACGGAAGGAAACAACAGGAAGTGAGATGAAATCTACCCCTAGGAAGGGAAATTCTCTCCTGTAAGAGTTGATATGGTAAAAACTTGTCTCTTCTCCACTGATGCTTTATTCCATTCCTCGTTTTACTAAAAACCCCAAATGTTCAAAAAACATTTGTCATTGGGACAGAAAGTGAGGTGAAATCTTCTGAAGAGGTGCACAGATGGAAAAAAAAATGTTACAGAGGTGATAACCCTAACCCTTCCCAATGTTTTCCAAAAAAATTAAAAATAGATTTTGACGGGAGCTACACTTTAACCACTTCAGCCCCGGACCATTTTGCTGGTCAAAGACCAGACCACTTTTTGCGATTCGGCACTGCGTCACTTTAACTGACAATTGCGCGGTCGTGCAACGTGGCTCCCAAACAAAATTGGCGTCCTTTTTCCCCCACAAACAGAGCTTTCTTTTGGTGGTATTTGATCACCCCTGCGGTTTTTATTTTTTGCGCTATAAACAAAAATAAAGCGACAATTTTGAAAAAAACGCATTATTTTTTACTTTTTGTTATAATAAATATCCCCAAAAATATATAAAAAAACATTTTTTCCTTCAGTTTAGGCCAATACGTATTCTTCTACATATTTTTGGTCAAAAAAATCGCAATAAGCGATTATTGATTGGTTTGCGCAAAAGTTATAGCGTTTACAAAATAGGGGATAGTTTTATGGCATTTTTATTAATAATTTTTTTTACTAGTAATGGCAGCGATCAGCGATTTTTATTGTGACTGTGACATTATGGCGGACGCATCGGACATTTTTGACACATTTTTGGGACCATTGTCATTTATACAGCAATCACTGCTATATAAATGCAGTGATTCCTGTGTAAATGACACTGACAGTGAAGGGGTTAACCAGTGGGTGGCAGTGTAGGGGTTAAGTGTTCCTAGGGGTGTGTTACTAACTGTGGGGGGCTGGGCTTTCATTTAGTGAACACTGATCTCTGCTCCAATCACATGGAGCAGAGATCAGCATCACTAGTTGCTAAGCAGAATGGGGAAATGCTGTTTACAACAGCATTTCTCCTTTCAGCCACGCCCCAACCGGCACGTGATGGCAGGGTGGTAATAAAGATTGGACGTACCTGTATGCCCGTGCCATTCTGCCGACATACATCAGCGTGCGCCGGTCGGGAACCGGTTAAAAAATGTACCAGTTCAAAATGACAAACAGATTCTACTTAACAACAAACCTACACAGTCCCTGTCTTGTTTGCACCGCTTGTATACTGCTGTTCTGAGTATATAGGGCCTGGGGGCCCCACGCCTTTCCTTTTCTTAATTTAGGTACAGGGTTACCCTTAATATACATACAAGACCCAAAGGGGCTGGCAATGGGCAGGGGGGCTATCCATGCCATTTTGCTCAATGATTTTCATCCATATTGCCGGAACCAGACATTACATTAAAACCGCAAGCAGTTTTAAATTACCCTTTTTCCATTAGAAATGTCATTTTGTGCAGGGACTGTTCTAAACACAGGAAACCCGTGCCACTTCACAGGCATACTATAGACACCCCCCAGGCATGATATTTAAAGGAATATTTCAACTTTTTTTCACTTTAAGTGTCATTAAAATCAGTGCTCCCAAAAAAACGGCCGTTTTTAAAACTTTTTTAGCATTGATACATGTCCCCTGGGGCAGGAGCCGGGTCCCCAAACCCCTTTTTAGGACAATAACTTGCATATTAGCCTTTAAAATTAGCACTTTTGATTTTGAACGTTCGAATCCCATAGACTTTAACTCCCCTGATGGTATTCCCGAGTCTGGCTCGGGGTGGAATTTTCATACCAAAAGCGGTAACTCCGAGCCAGACTCGGGACTGCATCGCTGGATCCAGGAGGAGGTTTACTTACCTTCTCCCTCGGATCCAGCGTTGTCTCCCCGCTGTACGAGCGAGCCGTGTCTCGCTCGATCTATTACGGAGCCGATCTCCGTTCCCTGCGAGCGTTGTGACGCACGGGGACGGAGATCAGCGCCAAATTCAAAAAGTGAAACAAACAGTAAACATACAGTATAATGTAATCTTACAGATTACATTGCTGTATGTAAATATTTCACATCCCCTTTGTCCCTAGTGGTCTGCCCAGTGTCCTGCACGCAGTTTTATATAATAAAAACTGTTCTTTATGCCTGGATACTGGAGATTGTCCATAGCAACCAAAACTGTCCTTTTACATCAAAAATGGTTTTAGACCAGCTAGAAAACAGCGATAATAAATTGGAATCACTCGCAGAATTGAGCGATAGCGATTTGTGGGGAGATCTGTCATCAAATACTGAAAAGTAATGACAGTGACAATTCTGCAACTGAGCAAATTTCAGTGTTTTTGATTTGATTACATTATTGAATAATTTTTATTATTGTTATATTATTATTGGTACAATTATTTATAATTATTTATTATATTATAATTTATGATTTCATTTTTCAAACTTTATTATACCCAGGATGTCTGCTAGACTCTGGTTTGGACAGATTTAAGTGAGTTATTCCTAAAAATTGCAGGACATCAATATAAAACGCCAAATTTTCATGCAAAATAATGGTACCGCTTTTAGCACCTAAAATCCGAAATAATCGTACTGCCAGGGAGCTTAATGGGATTCTAAAGTTTGCGCAAATTTTCATAAAACTTAATTCAGTATGTATGTCATTTCTGAGGGACTGTATTTTTCAGACAGTTGAGGTGAAATGTGAAGTACAAGAAGAGACATTTATTCAGTTTCCTTTCATAATAATGTACCTCTGTGATCTGCCTACTAGTGCAATCAAATAAATGCTAGTACTAAAAAAAGCCTTTCACAGTACAACTTAACTAGTAACTTGGACAAATAATGGAAACATTTAGGGGCTCAGGTAATTAAAAAAAAAACTTCTATTTTCCAGCTTTGTGAAGCTCTGTACCTGTGAACAGCACACATAATAATAGCACAAGTGTAACAATAGTTATAAAGTGTGCAGATTCTACATCTCTGAGGTGTTTCCCTAGGATTTATGCTAGAAGACTTGGCGGTTAGATCGCTAAAGGCAAATAGACTGGAATATAAGGATGAGTCGAACACCGCCCAGGTTCGGTTCGCACCAGAACATGTGAACAGGCAAAAAATTTGGATGAACATGCGGACACCGTTAAAGTCTATGGGACACGAACATGAAAAATCAAAAGTGCTAATTTTAAAGGTTTATATGCAAGTCATTGTCATAAAAAGTGTGTGGGGACCCGGGTCCTGCCCCAGAGGACATGTATCAATGCAAAAAAAAGTTTTAAAAACAGCAGTTTTTTCGGGAGCAGTGATTTTAGTAATGCTTCAAGTAAAAATTAAATATCGTGCCTGGGGTGTGTCTATAGTATGCCTGTAAAGTGGCACAGTTTTCCCGTGTTTAGAACAGTTCCACAGAAAAATGACATTTCTAAAGGAAAAAAAGTCATTTAAAACTGATCGCGGCTGTAATGAATTGTCGGATCTCGGCAATATAGATAAAACACATAAAAAAAAATGGCATGGGTTCTCCCCCAGTCCAATACCAGGCCCTTTGGGTCTGGTATGAATATTAAGGGGAACCTTGCACCAAATGTAATAAAAAAAATGGTGTAGAGGTCACCCCAAAATCCATACCAGGCCCTTCAGGTCTGGTATGGAAATTAAGGGGAACCCTGCACCAAAATTCATACCAGACCCTAATCCGAGCATGCAACCTGGCAGGCCACAGGAAAAGAGGGGGGTCAAGAGGGCTGCACCAGAACTGTACCAGACCACATGCCCTCAACATGGGGAGGGTGCTTTGGAGTAGCTTTGGACAAGGGCCTCATCCCCACAACCCTTGCCCGGTGGTTGTGGGGGTATGCGGCATGGGGCTTATCAGAATCTGGAAGCCCCCTTTAACAAGGGGACCCCCAGATCCCAGCCTCCCATATGTGAATTGATAACATGTACATTGTACCCCTGTAATGTAAACAGGCGAGCCCCCGCCTCTTTCTGACACCCCCGAGCATTGATACATGTCCCCTGGGGCAGGACCCAGGTCACCAAACACTTTTTATGACAATAACTTGCATATATTCCTTTAAAATTAGTACTTTGGGTTTTTCATATTAGTGTCCCATAGACTTTAACAGTGTTCCTCCGCTTTCGAATTTGGCGCAAACACTGCATAATGTTCGTTGTTCGCCAAACTAATGCTCAGGCCGAGCCGTTCGCCCATCCCTAACTGGAAGTGCAGTTACTCCAGAGTTTAGTAAATGAGGGGAAACTCTGCTGTCTTCCATCATCCAATTATGCACAGCAAAAATGCAGCTTTTTTGTTTATTTTACTTGCATGTGATTGGGTATTCTTTGCTTCATCTCATTTACTAAACTTCGGAGCAACTGTACTTGCAAAGTGCACAGTCTATTTACCTTTAGTACATGCACCACAATGCGCCAACCTTGTACATTTGCACCTAGGACAAAACTCTAATCTCTCTCTCTCTCTCTAATCTCTTTATAATTGCAAGCCTGTAAAGTCCTAAAGGCAAACTGCCCTCTTCTTTACATTTGCAATGTGCTTGAAGTCTAAAATCCTTTGCAAAACTCATTTTGATGGCATATAACACACACACACTGATGTGACTATTAATCATGTGTTTATAATCTCACTCCTAAATTCTAGTGCAAAGGGAAATGCAAGTTCCTCACCTCTTTTCCACTTTTTCTAATACACATACATCTACTTTCCCAACCTCCACATTTTGCTGCAGATAGAATATACATGCTCCCATTGGTGACCTTTCATTTTGAAAATTCTAGCTGCTAGGGCATAGTTGCCATGCTGGTCCAATGGCTTTAATATTTTTGAGGCAATGAACTGGAGCAAGCAAATAGATCAGGACCTCTGGTTTGGCCTGACTCTCTAATCTGTTCAAGGTCATTGACTCAAAAAATAATGAAGCCAAAAACAGCCAGTTTAGTAATATTGTTCCATACGGTGGTCAGCAAAGGAAAGCTTTGTTTTTTTTTTAAGCATAGGTTGCTTTTAAGTCACAACAATAATGTAAATGTCCTTTGAGAAAATGTATTGCCTTGAGGTTCTGGTAAGACACATTCTTTATTTGTAGTTGGATACCATGTAACAGGATAACTGTCAGCTAGGGAAAGTCACAAAAGCAGAAAGGCTAGAACTTGCATAGAGTGCTGCAGCTTGGGCATCTTGTACCTAGACCACTGGAGGCAATCTTTAAACATAACTAAACATCAATATAACTACACAAATAATGCTGCCCACCTCTACCCCACAATGGAATTGCTCTCCACCCATATGGTCCTGTTGAACCATAGTTTGGAAAAAGGGGAATGGATTTTCTCCACTGGAGCCTGTAGGTACACACTTTCAAAGCCTAAATCAACAACCTTCTGCTAAGATTATGTCCTTTACTCAGAACATTTTCAGGTTTTATTGGTAATAACCTGTCCTAGAATATTGTAACAAATTGTGAATAAGTTTTTATTGAAGTGATTTTATTTCCACTGATGATACAGAAAAAGATGCCTCTTTGACTATACCACCTAGAGGCACAGTTCTACTTTGCCAAATTCAGACCCAAGAATAGGTCTTTATAAAATAGCATGAATTGCAGTTTATTAAGATCTTTATTAGAACTATCATAAATAGAAGTAGGAAGAAAATGTTTACCTGCACTTAGTCGCCGGAAGCAAGCATTTCACTTGTCTTAATATTGTTATCCATGTACAGAATATGGATACACTCCCATTATATTCTTTCTAGTATATGGTCTAAATATGCATGTAATATTTGATTTGCCATTCACACACATGCTATAATGCATTCACACCACCTGACCATCTTTTACATTTTAATGTAACTGAATGTACGCATTAGCATTCATCTGCTTTCACCTTGAACATGATTTAATAAACAGGCTGCTTTGCGGGATCAGCATTTGTTTTTCAGAGCCCTTTAATTGTTGCATTACTAGATGTCCTCGCAGTTCACTGAAAACAAAATCCATTTCATTAAGCATCAGACATCATAGGCAACATAGGGATTTCTAAAGCTAGATACATAACTGTTTATACTGCATCTGAATATTCAGTGCATATTAATTTCCTAATCTCTTCAGAATTTATCAACACCTGACCTAATACAGCTAAATAGCATCTTTTAGTTCAGTAAAGCAGAGACCTGGGTCACTGTATATTCTGCCCAGAGCCTTGTGCAATGTATAATTGCTTGTAGCAGCCAAAACTGAATTGCTGAAGAGTCTTTTATTTTTACTTTATTCTAGGTATGAATGGTATTTCCAGCTTTTTAAAAATGTCACTGCTTCCACTGAATCCTCTTGAATCCCCTAGTGTAAAACTGTCCATAAATGGATAAAAAAATTTGCCAATTCCTGCTGAATTTTCCAAATTTCCAGCTGTGAGTGGCCCTGCAAGCACCACCCAACCTAATAGCAGACAATTTAAAATTGACAGAGTCTGCTGAAAAAATATCAGCTGAACAGTGATTGAATCCTATCAAATGTAGTCAATGGTCACTGGTCAGCAGATCTACTGTATTCAGGCATCATTGGGTACTGTAGCTGTCTTTCTGAATACAATAGACAGCAGTGCAGACTTCATTCTTGCTGTTAGTGTGAATGGAGCAATTGTGGGCTAAATGAGAGGAAACTGATGGATCTTATCCGTGTGGTGTTTGTTGTACTGATTGTAAAGTCTTGTTTTTTTTATTTATTTTTTATAAAAAACATGTTATACTTAACTGCTCTGTGCAGTTGGCTTGCAGAAAGCAGCTGGGATACTCCTCTTCTTGGGTCCCTCTTGTATGATCCTGGCCCCTCCCTCTTGTTGAGTGTCCCCATAGCAAGCAGCTTGCTATGGGGGCACCCGAGCCAAGTCACAGCTCCCTGTGTCCATTCAGACATGGAGCCATGGCCTGGTCCTGTCTCCCTCTCTCCTGATTGGCTGACTGATTTTGATTGGCGGCAGCAGGAGCCAATCATGCAGCACAGCTGTCTCAGTCAATGAGGAGGAAAATCCTGGGCAGCTGCGAATCTCCTGCAACATCGCTGGATAAAGGTGGGCTCAGGTGTTAGGGATGTTGGGGGGAAGCTGCACAAGGTTTTTTTTATCTTGAGAATGCATTAAGATAAAAAAAATCTTCTGCCTTTACAATCCCTTTAACACACTTAAAGCTAAGCACCAGGGAAAATGAAAATATTCCTTTGCAGTGGGGTCCTCTACAACACAAGGGTTAAATTCTCTTTTTATTCTATTCAATTAGTCTTGGAATCCAGATATCCTTGCCACACAGAACAGTGTACTGGACCTTCCTGCAGATTACACATCTAGAACCGTTTCCAACCAGTTACTAGATAAAAAAGGAAACCATCTACCTGGTCCACTTTCTTGTAAACATATGATGTGCAAAACAATAGAGTCTTTAGAGGCTCAGAGCTCTGACTCCCCCTCTGTAATGCCACGTACACACGGTCGGATTTTCAGATGGAGATATATTCGATGGAAGCTTTTTTTCGGAAATTCTGACCATGTGTAGGCTACATCAGACATTTTCCATCGGAATTTCTGACACACAAAATTTGAGATCTGGATCCATTGCCAAAAATTCCGATCGTGTGTACACAATTGCGAAGCACAAAGTTCTACGCATGCTCGGAATCCAGCAGAAGAGCACTGGCTATTGAACTTCAATTTTCTCGGCTTGTCATATGTCACTGCGTTGTTAACATCCGGAATCCCCGACAACATTGTGTGACCATGTGTATGCAAGACAAGTTTGAGCCAACATCCATCGGAAAAAATCCCATGGATTTTGTTGTCGGAATGTCCGATCGTGTGTAAGCGGCATTGGTCTAAGTGGTACTGTGCATGTGTTTTGATAAACATACAGTATGACTGGATTAAATAGTGCTTTTTATAGCTGCTTGGAATTCAGATCCCTAAGGGGTTCATTGTCTATCACCTCTCTACCTAAAAGAAAAGCAAATTTCTACCTAAAAGAAAAGCAATGTTGGTGCAGCAATCTCCCCCCGCTGCGCTATTGTATTCTGAAAGGGGGACCCCCGCCCCGGAAGAACACACTGATCAGCACTCACAGCCATTGGCTACAAGTGCTGATCAGATGCTGGTTTTCCAGCATGTCCCTTCAACAAAGGCTGGTCATTAGACCGGCTTCTGTCAGACAGACAGCTGTAAAGTACACACTGCCTAAACAGTTTTCGGTCTATGTGCACCCAGGGTAAAGTTGGCCATACAGTGGTAGATTTTTTGTACAAATGTTCATACAAAAAATCTCATTAGTACATTTGATACTTTTTGCATGAATGCTCTTACAAAAAATCTCATTAGTTCATTCAATCATGCTTACAGACTTGATCAATGTCGTTCAAAAGTACTTTGAAATGTCATTTGCATTTAAAATTTGATTTTGGAATTAATGTAATTTCCCGGAACAAAAGCCACATACACTATTAGAAATTCATTCAAGAAAGCATTTCCATCCTCTTTCTTGGAATTTTGACATCATTCACTACAGCTGAAAATGACTCTTTGAATCTTTGACCCCACTAACAATTATAAAATTAAACAAACATTCCAAAAACAACATTTTATTTTTTTACCTCCCTGGCGGTATGATTATTTTAGATTTTAGGTACCATTATTTTGCATGGAAATTTGGCGTTTTATATTGTAGTCCTGTAATTCTTAGGAATAACTCACTTAAATCTGTCCAAACCAGAATCTAGTAGACATCCCGGGTATGATAAAGTTTGAAAAATGAAATCATAAATTATAATATAATAAATAATTTTAATTATACCAAATAATATAATAATAATAATAAAAATGATTCAATAATGTAATCAAATCAAAAACATAGAAATTTGCTCAGTTGCAGAATTGTCACTGTCATTACTTTTCAGTATTTGATGATGGATCTCCCTACAAATCGCTTTCGCTCAATTCTGCGAGTGATTCTAATTTATTATCGCTGTTTTCTAGCTGGTCTAAAACCATTTTTGATGTAAAGGGACAGTTTTGGTTGCTATGGACGATCTCCAGTTTCCAGGCATAAAGAAGAGTTTTTATAATATAAAACTGCATGCAGGACACTGGAGAAACCACTAGGGACAAAGGGGATGTGAAATAATTACATACAGCAATGTAATCTGTAAAAAGAATACCTTATACTGTATGTAATGTGTGTGTTTTACTTTTTGAATTTGGCGCCGTTCTCCATCCTTGAGTGTCGCAACGCTCGTAGGGAATGGAGCCCGGCGATGTGATGAATCGAGCGGAGGACGAGCCGCTCACATTGGGGGGGACATCGCTGGATCCAGGGGACAAGGTTAGTAAACTCATCCTGGATCCAGCGATGCGATCCCGAGTCTGGCTCGGGGTTACCGCTTTTGGTTCTGAATTTTCACCCCGAGCCAGACTCAGGAATACCGCCAAGGGGGTTAAATGAAATTCAATGATTGCATGGCCAGCTTTTGTCAAATAAAACATTTGTTGGTGCCTACCATATGTATTGATCCCATAGAGATTCTAAAGGGCAAAATCTGGGGCAACTGTGTATGGTAGCCAATCATCTTCTAACTTCAGCTTGTTCAATTAAGCTTTGACAAAAAAAAAAAATACCTGGAAGCTGATTGGTTTCTATGCAGAGCTGAAGCAGGATTTGCACTTTCCAGTTTTATGCTGGGTACACACGTTCCACATATCACCTGGCTCAGCAGGAACCAGCCAACATTCAGGCCATGTGTTCAGCTGTCCTTCTAACAGAAGGCAGTCTAAGGACCAGATTTTGTCAAAGGGACATGCTGAAAAACCGGCATCTGATCAGTGATTGCAGCCAATAGCTGTGAGTACAGATTAGTGTGTTCTAGTTCAAAAGTGCAGCAGAAGAGATTGCTGCACTAACATAGTTTAGTTAGTACATCGATCCCTCCGGTTTTTTTTTTGTACATCTTGCTTCGTTGAACAAAAAAATAATGTGTTTAACAGGCAATAGTAAATTAATCCCATCCTGTAAATGTTTCCAAGATAGCACTATTAAACAATTTAAACATCATTCTTGTTATCCACAATGCAATTTTTAGCTTGTGCAATGCTTTCATTTTTACTCTAACATTCTTCAGATAATATGTAATTTATTTCAGTTTACAGTTTTGTTTAAGGCTCTTTAATAGCCTGTTCATGCCAGCAAGCTAATGATTGTTTTGAGTACTAATAATATGGTTACAACACCAGTATAAAAGATCATTTAAATTACTCAGTACATGTAGTAGCATAAACACTATGCTGTGCTAAAAAAAAAAGAAAAAGGTGAGAGTTGATCTGTATTCCCCTGGGTGTGGTGAATAAAAATGAGGTGTGAGTTCACTGCCACCATAAAATAAGTCCCAGAGAATTTATTTTCAGATTCACCCAGGAGGATTTTCTAAACCATTATGCAGTGCATGACAATGAACTGTGGCCAGTAGAAAGGACAATAAGGGGGCTTTAATTAAGCAAACTCTCTCCCTATAAAAAGGGGCACAGAACAGTCTTGGTGTTAGTGAATTTGAAGCTGGAGTAGGAAAAACATAGGGCAAGCTGACAAACCTTAATTCTGACTGTTAAGCCCCATAAACATGGTCGGACATTCCGACAACAAAATTTGGGGATTTTGGCCCAAGTTGTCTTGCATACACACGGTCACACAAAGTTGTCGGAAAATCCGATCGTTCAGAACAAGGTGATGTCAAACATGTACGACGGGACTATAAAAAAGCCAGTAGCCAATAGCTTTCTTAGTCTATTCTGAGCATGCGTGGCACTTTGTCCATCGGAATTGTCTACACACGATCGGAAATTAAACAATTGGATTTTGTTGTCGGAAAATTTTAGATCCTGCTCTCAAACTTTGTGCGTCGGAAAATCCGACGGAAAAAGTCTAATGGGGCCCACACACGATTGGATTTTCCGACATGATCCAATTGCATATTTCCCGACGGAAAATCTGACCGTGTGTGTGTGGGGCATAAGCCCTTTGACAGTCGAGCCCTTTTGCTTATTATTGGGGTTTTTTGATTTTGATTATATTTCAAGGATTGACATTTGGGTGTTTTCTTTTTTTGTTGAAGGGACCTTTTTTAACCACTTTAGCCCTGGAAGATTTGGCTGCTCAATGAACTGGCCATTTTTTGCCATACGGCACTGCGTCGCTTTAACTGACAATTGCCCGGTCGTGTGACATTGTACCCGAACAAAATTGATGTCCTTTTTTCTCACAAATAGAGCTTTCTTTTGGTGATATTTGATCACCTCTAAGTTTTTTATTTTTTGTGCTATAAACAAAAGGAGAGAGACAATTTTGAAAAAAAAAACATAATATCTTTTAGTTTTTGCTATAATAAATACCCCACATCAATTTTTTTTTTCAAAAAAACGAATTTTTTCCTCAGCTTAGGTCGATGTGTATTCTTCTACATTTTTTGGTAAAAAAAAAATCACAATAAGCGAAAATATAGATTGGTTTGTGCAAAAGTTATAGCGTCTACAAAATAGGGGATAGATTTATTGCATTTTTATTATTTTTTTACTTGTAATGGCAGTGATTTGCGATTTTTATCAGGACTGCGATATTACAGTGGACAAAGTGGACACTTTGGACACATTTTTGGGATCATTGACAATTATACAGCGATCAGTGCTATAAAAATGCACTGATTACTGTCGCTGGCAAGGAAGGGGTTAACACTAGAGGGAGATCAAGGGGTTAAACGTGTTCCCTAGGTGCTCTAACTGTAGGGGGATGGGACTGTCTAGGAGGAGAGAGAGAGATCGGTGTTCATACTTGATACACATGATCTGTCTCTACTCCCCTGAAAGAACCGGGATTTGTGTTTATACACACAGTTCCCAGTTCTCGATCCGGGGAGATTGTGGGTGCTTAGTGGTCATCGCGCCCACCGGACACTCGCATCGGCTCCGGGGCACATACTGCGGGCGCGTGCCCTGTTGGCTAAAGGGCGGAATGCTGTAAGGTAACGTCAATTTGCCCAGCCAAGCCAATCTGCCACAATAAAACTGCATCGGCTGGTCCGGAAGTGGTTAAGTTTAGAGTAATTGTAAAGTCTTTTAATAAAAGTTTTTAATAAAACAATAGCAGGTTTATACTTACCTGCTCTGTGAAATGGTATAGTACATAGCAGAACCAAACCTCCTCTTCTGCTCTGGGGGCAGACGTGTGGGTTCGCTCTTGCACCGGGCTATGTGTGTCCATTAACACATAGCATAGCTCAGCCCACCTCCCAATCCCTCCTCTAATAGCATTATAAAAGTTGAACATCGTTAAGCCAGTTTTCCAGCTGTGTCATCTATGGTCTATTAATTCTTGTAGTAAAATATCTCTCTGCACTTTCTTTCTGTAGAACATTTTTAGCACATTCCCTCTCAACAGAAATGCCCTGCTGCTCACCAGTTTTACACTGCTACATTGCTAAATTATTAATGAAAGTTTGATAGAAATTGGCAGGGCAGTTTTGCATCAGTGAGAACAGGGAAAACCACAGCGATCTCCATCTGCAGCAATTTTTATCTGCTGGTTAAAGCAAGTCTATTATTGTTTGATGGAAAAAAATGGGTTGCTGCTAAAGTTACCTGAAAAAAGCCTTTTTTTCAAACTGAAATTAATCATATTGGGGTGCTGCTGCTGTATGAAAGTCAAGCTAATTGTAAAAGAAAAAAAAAAAACAATTCCATAGCCAAATGCTGGGTGCTGCCAGTGTGCTGTTGTACTGTTCCACAACACCACATAGAGTTTGCTCTTATACACACCGTCGAACATTCCAACGAAAAATGTCTGATCGGACCGTGTTGTCAGATAATGCGACTGTGTGTGGTCTTCATCTGACTTTTTCTGTCAGAATGTCCGACCAACAAAGTTTGAGAGCTGGATATAAAAATTTTCAGACAACATGATCCAATCAGACTTTGTCTGATCGTTTGTAGAGAATTCCGATCGGACAAAGTGCCATGCATGCTCAGATCAAATTCCTAGACCAAAGCTATTGGCTACCAACGTAGTCCCGTCATAACTAAATAACGTCATCACGTTCCGAACGATCGGATTTTCTAACAACTTTGTCTGACTGTGTGTATGCAACAACAGTTTCGGACAAAATCCGTCAGAAAAAATCTGACGGATTTTGTTGTCGGAATGTCCGACCGTGTGTACAAGGGCTTTAAGACCCCATACACACTATTAGATTTTCTGCATTTTTGTCTTCAGATTTACCAAAACCATGTAGTGAAAGGGCCTGCCAGATTGCATACAAATTGAAATTCTTAAGGTTCAACCTCATATTATATGGTTTTGGTAAATCTGAAGACAAAAATCTGCAGAAAATCGAATAGTGTGTATAAGGCCTAAGGCTGGGTTCACACATGAGCATAGAACGTCTCACAGCAGGAGTTCAGGTGTGTCTCCATTAAGGTTTGATTTCAGCTCAAATTTTGGGCTAATTTCAGACCTGAAATGGACCAAAAGAAACACAGACCTCCCGTTCAATTCTCACCGGTACCGCTCTGGAGATGTGTGAACCGGCTCCATAGAGATCCGGTCACAATATCCTGCTATGCGAATTGGATGCGGGGACATAGTGCAAACTCAGCCTTAAAGCGGAGTTCCACCCAAAAGTGTAACTTCCGCAGATTTTTCTCCTACCCCCCTCAGGTGCCACATTTGGCACATTTGGGGGGGGGGGGGTGGATATCTGATTTTGATGGGTATCATTTTTCCCACTTCAGGGAGTCCGGGCCGGGGCCCATGATGCCACCGCTCGGCTCCCTCCTCCACCCCCTGATGCCGGGCCAGTAGGAGAGAGGAGCTGAGCCTCGCACATGTGTGGTAGGGTTTTTGGCATGAAGCCATAAGGCTACACTGCCTGGTTCCCTTATGCGCAATGCACCCGACAGCTGATGGAAACATCAGCTGCGGTGCCGACATTGCTGGACTCCAGGACAGGTAAGTGTCCTATTATTAAAAGCCAGCAGCTGCAGTATGTGTAGCTGCTGGCTTTTAATTTTTGCATCGGTGGGCGGAACCCTGCTTTAAGGTATGCCCCAAGAATGTCATTTAAAGGATTTGAGTATTTTTAATGTCTCCCTCAAAGCCTCATGAAAAGACCCTGTCACTGCTGGACAGTATTATAATTTATTATTATTATATTTTTTTTGGATTGGTACTCCATGGCTGTGCCCATCTTCCTTTGCCAGAATTTCACAAGGTTCTACCCCGTAGACTTTAACCACTTCAGCCCCAGAAGATTTGGCTGCTCAATGACCAGGCCATTTTTTGCTATACGGCACTTTTGTTTTAACTGGCAATTGCGCGGTCGTGCGATGTTGTACCCAAACAAGATGTATGTCCTTTATTTCCCACAAAAAGAGCTTTCTTTTCGTGGTATTTGATGATCTCTGCGGTTTTTCTTTTTTGTGCTATAAACAAAAATAGAGCGAAATTTTTATAAAAAAATCATTATTTTGTACTTTTTGCTATAATAAATATCCCCAATTTATTTTTGAAAAAGTTAATTTATTCCTCAGTTTAAGCCGATATATATTCTTCTACATATTTTTTGTATTAAAAATCGCAATAAGCGTATACTGATTGGTTTGCGCAAAAGTTATAGCATCTACAAAATAGGGGAAAGATTTATGACATTTTTATTATTATTGGTTTTTTTTACAAGTAATGGGTATCGGGACTGTGACATTGTGGGGGACAGATCGGACACTTTTGGCACATTTTTTTCACCATTCTCATTTATAGAGCGATCAGTGCTATAAAAATGCACTGATTACTGTGTAAATATCACTGACAGGGAAGGGGTTAACACTAGGGGGCGATCAAAGGGTTAATTGTGTGTCTTAGGGAGTGATAATAACTGTGGGGAGATAGGACTGCCTGAGTGAGGAGACCGATCATTGTTCATACTTAGTATGTACAACAGATCTCTCTCCTCACCCCTGACAGCATTAACCCCCCTAGCGGTAATCCCGAGTCTGGCTCGGGGTAGGAATATACTGATAGGAGCGGTAACCCCGAGCCAGACTCGGGATGGCTTCGCTCGATGCAGGGGAGGACACAGGGAGAGTTACTCACCTTGTCCCCTGGATCCAGCGATGTCCTCCGCGCTGTGTGAGCGAGCTGTCCTGCGCTCGATTCACAGTGCCGAATGCCGCCGAGCTCCGTTCCCTGCGGCGTTACGGCGCACGGGAGCGGAGAACGGCGGCAAATTCAAAAAAGTAAAAACACACAAAACACACACAGTACTGTAATCTTACAGATTACAGTGCTGTATTAAAAAATACACACCCCCTTTGTCCCTAGTGGTCTGTGCAGTGCCCTGCATGCACTTTTATATTATAAATACTGTTTTTTACTGCCTGGAATTTGGAGATTGTCCATAGCAACCAAAAAGTGTCAATTATTCAGTGTTTTTGGATTTGATTACATTATTGAATAATTTTTATTATTCTTTATTATATTATAAACTTTATCATACCCGGGATGTCTGCTAGACTCTGGTTTGAACAGATTTAAGAGCGTTATTCCTAAGAATTACAGGACCACAAAATAAAAGCCAGATTTCCGTGCACAATAATTGTACCGCTTTCAGCACCTAATTCCAGACTGAATCATACCACCAGGGAGGTTAAGAGCTGTTTCTTTACATTGACAGATCTCCATTCTGTCTCTGTGTGGAGCGATCTCAGGTGCCCGGCGGTCACAATGATGGAGCATGCGCATCAGCTCCGGCGTCGCAGTGCACATGCGCCCCCTAGTAGTCAAAACGCGTACCAACACAAGGTAATGTCGTTTCACCCACCCGTGCCATTCTGCCGCAGTGAAACTGCAGCGGCTGGTCTGGAACCGGTTAATGAGATTTGCCTTTAAGTTTAGGTTTGCATAATTCTGGAAACGATTTGCTGAAATCTCGGTGAATCAAACATGGACTCTAGTGGTGAAAATCGTTCAAAGATGTAAACAGAATTAAACGAGTAAGCTAGTCCAGTCCTTACTCAAATTTGTCACAGGCAGGAATCATCACCAAAGCAATGGGAGGCCAGCTCAATATTACAAAATGCACATAAGCACTAGAGCATTATGTGCCCAATGTACATTTTCTTTAGTAATGGAATGGGGCTAAAACAAAGCCCTGGAATAATAAAAAATTGCTTAGAGCTATAATATTAAAATATTTATTGCCACTGATTCATTCATGATAATCAAGGAGCCATTTGGTTGTTTTATTAAACCTGAATTCCAGGCAAACAGCTAAATATGGAGCCGTTTTACCTGTCAAAGGTTTTATATTTCTGTTCATCCAGTCTTGAGATTTATACATACAGTACAGCCAGATGGATGACAGCCCTTATGCCCCGTACACATGATCGGAAATTCCGCCAGCAAAAGTCCGATGTGAGCTTTTGGTCAGAAATTCCGACCATGTGTATGCTCCATCTGGCTTTTGCTGGCGGAATTTCCGCCAGCAAAAGATTGAGAACAGGTTCTCTATTTTTCCAACAGAAAAAGTTCCGATCCGAAATTCCGATCATCTGTAGCAAATCCGACACGCAAAATTCCTATGCTTGCTCGGAAACAATTTGGCGCATGCTCAGAAGCATTGAACTTAATTTTCTCAGCTCATCGTAGTGTTGTACGTCACCGCGTTCTTGACGGTCGAAAGTTCAGAGAACTTTTGTGTGACCATGTGTATGCAAGCCAAGCTTGAGCGGAATTCCATTGGAAAAACCATCCAAGATTTTCCAACGGAAATTCTGCTCATGTGTACGGGGCATTAGTGATGTCCTTTCTCCACCTAGAGACACAGTGGCAAATCCACTTTGCACTACAAGTGCACTTGGAAGTGCAGTGGCTGTAGATCTGAGAGGAAGATCTGACATGAGGAGAATCTCTGCTGATTTTATCATCCAATCATGTGCAAGCAACAATGCTTTTTTATTTTCCTTGCATGTCCCCCTCAAAACTATACCGACTGTACTTCCAAGTGCACAGTGGATTTGACTCTAGTAAACCCCCAAAGACAGAACAGCAGCAGCAGGGGACTAATGGAGTTAGTACAGGGGGATTGCAAGATGCTCATAATAAGCCACATTTATGTTTTTCAAATGGTTACATTGCAAAGAAATACATATAATAATTTTTATTAAAAATACAAACCCGTATTAATCTGTGTCTTTTATATTACATAAAGTTCAACTTTAACGCATGGCTGAATGCAGTTGAACAAGAACTCCGGAAGGTCACAAACACTCTCTGACACAATAGACCTTTGTGTAAATGATTAGACTGCTAGTCAGGACTTGGTGACTTATATTACCTATAGTTATAGGGTAGTGAGATTTGCTAAGTCATTTTTGGCGTCAACAATCCACTGGTGAAGTATAGAACAGCCTTTTTTATATGTTT
Organism: Lithobates pipiens; assembly: GCF_037356315.1. Taxonomy (NCBI): domain Eukaryota; kingdom Metazoa; phylum Chordata; class Amphibia; order Anura; family Ranidae; genus Lithobates; species Lithobates pipiens. The sequence goes on from NW_027507903.1 coordinate 300,731,557, forward strand.
ATAGCACAGAAATTTCCAAAATATGGAGGCACTAATGAAAAGCACTCTCAGGATTTACATCTGCTCTTATTTTCAAATGACTGAAGTTATTAAATATTAGTTATCACAGACTAGATATTACTACTGCTTCGGTTGTAGCATTAAAGGGTCAGTCCACCAAAAAGTCATATTTCAGTTATAAGTAGAGTCTGATGGGCTAGGTCAGCTGCTGGATTCTTGTTTCTGTAGATAGTTCTAGTGGCTGTGATACACCTACCTTGCTTCACAAGATGTTGCTTGGTCCATAACTTAAAACACATAAAAACATTTAGCAGGTCAAAAAGGCTCTATGGTGTTTATTTACGAAAGGCAAATCCACTTTGCACTACAAGTGCAAACTGCACTTGAAATTGCACTGAAAGTGTGCTTGGAAGTGCAGTCACTGTAACTGAGGGGTAGATCTGAAAGGAGGGGAAGCTCTGCTGATTTTATCATCCAATAATTTTTTTTTTCCTTGCATGCCCCCCTCAGATTTACAGTGACTGCACTGCTAAGTGCACTTTTAGTGCAATTTCAAGTGCACTTTGCACTTGTAGTGCAGAGTGGATTTGCCTTTAGTAAATAACCCCCTATGTCTTTAAGCTCAGTAATTCGTGTCCCCAAGAAACAGCGAGGCTGATATACTGAAGACACATGGGCTGTTCATTTTTCCCTTGGCTTAGAGAATGTTGTTAAAAAGAATACACAATTGTATTCAAGAAAATTAAAAACTGTGTATTTACTTGCACATGATTGGATGACGGAAGTCAGGAGAACTTCAGTCATTAAACTAAGGTAAAATTCCCTTGCAAATTAAACAACCTTTTTGCTTTTAGTAAATAAATCCAAATAAACTGCTAACTAGTTAGCATCTATGAAAAAATGAAACATTTTGGGTAGACTGGCCTAGTAAACCAGCTATTCTGTCTTCTCTAAATAAATGCACAGATACTGAATTTATTGCTCAAGACAGTTTATTCCAATGATTGCTTTGCTCTTCCCTATATAGGAATATGGCTTTAACTAAACTGTGTTAAAAAAAGGAGCCCTCTGGGTTTTTGAAGTGTTGAAATATTTGCAAAAAAACGAAGCACATTTGTTACATTAATGGTAAATGCAAGCACAAGCTTTCAGTACCTCTATGATACATTTGAACACAATTCCATTCCCTGCAGGGTAAACAGAATTTGGCAGACACTGGGGACAATTATAAATTTGAACAAGATAAACTCAGGAAATATCTACACTTTGTGCATTTTTCCCAAAACACAAAGTATTAAATAAAGCATAATCTTGTTTCTTTTGCTATGTTGCCAAAATGCATAATTGTATTAAGGTTCTATAGATGTTCCTCACTGTGCATTAGGTTTATGGATTCATGGTAGCGCAGAAAACAGCTATTCTGAACCAGCATGAAATGAAAAATAAAACAAAAAATGGAATGCATAAGGACATGTCTTAAAACTGTGCTTTCCAAAACCATTTTTAGATACCACCAAAGCAATATACACACTATAGTAGCAGAAAATTGCTGGATAAAACCTGACCCCCTGTCTTCCACAATGTTGGGTTGCATTCTTAAATGTATACTGTTGGGATGGTATCGTTGTTTCTACTGGTGAATTTGCCATTCCCTGTTTGATTATTATATTTATTTGGAGGCTCTGCAGGCAACAAAGCTGTTGTGATGAGTTATACTGTATATATATATATATATATATATATATATATATATATATATATATATATATATATATATATATATATAACCAAAACTTTTTCTAGCGTGAATGGGTTACTAAGTAATGTGTTTTTGCTGCCCATCTCTCCACTAGGTAGATCCAATATCTTTGTTTGTCCAGGTCACCACTGTCATTGGCTCGTAAAGTGATGGGAAATGTAAAATTTTACAATTGAACAATTCAACACCAGAACAGGAGGTGAGGGTAAATCTTTTAGTGGCTACACTTGTTCCAATTATGACTGTCTAAGAACAGAATTACCCTGCTATGGACCCCCAATTTCTCTCATTTCTGGGCCCCAGTTGTGCCTCTAAAGCACAAAATGCAACCTCTACTCATACCCTAGACATAGGCAGTACGTACGGTATATGAAACTGTCTAAATATTCAAAAATGTAGTATCCTACTTGCAGCTTGTAGAACTTTTACAGTTTTGTAATTATACAATCTAGTTACCAAAACTATTTTAGTCTGTGGTGATGCCATTTAGTGGAACCACTGGTTTTGTCTTTTCAGGACTAAAGTTGGTCATTAAAAGACTAATGTTGGATATAGAAGAATTGTGTTTAAAATCCTTAATTTCAGGAATGTTCTTCTGGTTTTGAATCATTAGTGAGTCTAACTGAAATTCATTTAATTTAATTTCAACCGCAGTGATGAGAAAAGTCGTAGGGGCAGAATGGGAAATTTTTCTTGAACAAGCACATATCTAACAGTAAATGTGATTTTTTTTATTCATGAAATTGCATTCATTTCAAAATAAAAATTTAAAAATAAAATACATTTTAAAGTACTTTTGAATGACATTTGTCAAGTTATTGAATGTTTCTGTTTCTGAACGTCCATTTGAAAAATCTACTAGTGTAAGACCAGCTGTAGCAGTAAGATATTTGCAATTTAGTTTTTAGGTCTACATACCTGCCTGGGACTTTTCAAAGTTGTCTCAAGTAGCAAGTTGAGTAACAAAGCTCTTGCTTGGCTTTACAGTAACTGCAGCAGGGAATAGGAATGGGAACATTGGCTGGTAGAAATTGCTACTAAAGTTCCACAGAAGTCAGTGGATAGTTAATCCCATTTGAATGCATCCATTTTTTGAAATTTGAATTGGAGTGGTCTAATATTTGTTTCCTTACCTGGATTCAGACTCACTTTAAGTTGACTTCTAAGGCAACCATCCCATAACTTCTGGATGCATACTATATCTAGATTTGTTATGCCACTAACATTAAACCTCACTTTGAACAATAATTGAATTTTTGAACTGAGTTTCTCAAACATGCCATATTCTCTTTGAAGTTAAAGTGCAAGATTGATGTTTTTTTTTATCATACTGGAATAAACAGTGCATACATGATACAAACAACAGAAACAGAAACAAATGAATTTGCTCATTTTTTTCATTACTATGTTTATGCATAGTAAAAAAGATGTCATATCTCTTGTGACATAAAATTGTAATATCGAATTCACAACTCAAAGATCTTGGGCAGTGTTGATTGCTTTCAGATTTGTCCCCAACAGAACCTCCAGCGTAGAGTTGTTGTTGAATCATATATACTTGTGTGCATAACAAAAAACGGAATACAACACAAACTTTACAGGACAGCAAGTAATGGCTATGGCTTTATCTCCTACAGAAGCCCTGGGGCCTCAGCGATTGGTCACTGCTGGCTGGCTCCCAGCCACGTGACATGGGCAGCTTGGTATCACTGTGAAACAGAAGCATGCATGTATGAAACATATACTCTTTACTGAAAGTCATAGGATATGATAGTCAAAACACACAGGAAACATAAGCGGCAACATAGAACATCTTCATGTACATACAGACTGGACACACACATATATATAAACACACAGAACTGTACATAAATGTACGCAAGGACCACTCACAGTATCCCAGCTTATAATTAATATTGTTATCACGTCTAAAAAAACACTATATATATATATATATATATATATATATATATATATATATATATATATATATATATATATATATATATGTATATATATATTATCATACTTTTAAAATATAGTAGTAGTTTAAAATAGTGTCCATTTAAGTATGTAGTTTAACAGCCCTTGCCTTTTTTTTTATTTACGTTGTCAGTGAAAATTCAGTATTTTACCAATGCAATATTAAGCTACTATAGTAATTATACACATTCAATTATGTACATAGCAATGTGTAAAGAATATAATCTGTAATAATGTACTGTTTTGATGATATTTACTAACTGCAATACACATATAATGGTGAGGCAGTAATATTAGATTTTCAAAACAATTAAGTCAGCCTGTAGTGTTTGCATTAAAACAGAAACCCCAACCCTCTTGGTTTTCTCTTACAATCTAAAGTTTTGGCTATACCCTCAAATATATATATATATATATATATATATATATATATATATATATATATATATATATATATATATATACTGTATAGAGAGCTATATAACTGTATCTATCAAATATATCTATCTATCAATATATATATATATATATATATATATATATATATATATATAGGACTATATATATGTATTACATTTAATTGGTAATATGTATTATTTTTTTTTGGTCCCGAAACACTATCAAACTGACACTTTACAGAGCAATACCTTATCTAGAACTTGGTCGTAGGAGAATGAATGTATGGATCTTTGACTTCAGGTCAATTGAGGTCCAATCTCTGGAATGTTATAGTATTCACATGGCAGTTTCTTGGCATAACTTGCTATTCTAGCCATTGTTTCTAAAAAATACAAAAGTACTTTACATAATTAAGAATAAATAAATACCCTAGTTATTATTTGATTATTTTAGTTTTTGCCAAACAGCAGTCACCTGATGAGCTACTGCAATCTTACTATATATATATATACTGCCCCTGAAAGCTCTAAAAAAAGTAAGCTGTACACTGGTCCCTCAATTGAAGCTAGCTCTTTACAACTGCCAATGTATTGCATAATGCACTGGCTGGAGAGGCAAACTATTCTGCTGGATAGGGCTGTTGCTTAAAATAAAAACATAAAAATGTAAAGGCAGTATATTTTCTCATTGGGCCACACAAATGTACAAAATCCAAATATCAGCTATTTCTTTATCAGGGTCTGCAGTTTGGTCCTTGTAAAATTACTTTGTCCCAGGGAGACAACATGTTTAACTACTGAAGACGGTAGACTTCAACACAGACATTGATAAACATATAAAGAGATAAATCACTTTGGTTTGATAAAAAACTATCATAAATTAAAGAAAGATTGGCTGAAAACAGATGCATACATGCCTATATATATATATATATATATACACACACCAGCTCTAATCTGGTCATTGTCTTATGATTGTAAACAGTAACTATGGTGATAGGCACAGGACTAAGACAGACAGTGCTTTCAATTTAAAAAAAAGGCATCAAACACTTGTAATTTCCTAAGCATGCAGTCAGCATTACTAGAGTCGTAGAAATCCTTACAAGAAGTCTTGGTCCAAGTCAGAGCCCATAGATGGAGAAGGTCTATTCTACCACCCTGGACTCCTTTGTCATACTTCCCCTTGAAGAAAATTGTTAAGAGACCTGCAGCTTGTATTGGGACCCATCTAAAACTAGAAGATGCTTGTCTCTCTGTTCCCAGGAAGGAAAACGGCTTATATTTCAGAACATATGAAGCCCGGATGTTATCTACTGCAGGTCCCATAAGCAATGAAACAATAAGGGGTGGTAAAAAGCAGAAAAAAACACAAAGTAAAATGTACAGAACACATGGAAACAAACCAGGGTTTCTTCACATGCATCCCATTACATATTCCAAGCTCCCAGATGTCACAAAGTGTGTGACAAAATTCACAAAATGGATGTTAAATCTGCATATGAGCTTTGCCACTCTGCATCCTAGCACCCTTATGGGAAAGGAACTAAATATTTACAAATGATAACATTCCAAGGATTATTATGAGGGTTAAAATTACAGATGAACAATGGCGAGTTGGAACCTTCCAGGTTTTTCATCTAACAGACCCATATAGGGTCTTATGCGTTATGTGTTATTCTGTTAGAAGATCTGCTCAAGAGTGAGCACATTTTGATTACTGCTTCAGAACTAGCCGACGTTGTCAAATCTGTCACTGTTTAGGCCAGCATTTCTGAGCAGCAGTGAGCTTTGTCCATTTGATATGATGTATGGCATATAAAGACCAATGTCCAAAATCGTAAAAGAGAAGAAGTGTTTTGTGTCCTTGCGTTCACAGATATGTAAGTCTGTGTGAGTTTGTGGTTGCAAATTTGCATGTATTTTTTTATGTTTGTTGTTACAGATCATGTGGCTAGAGAAATGCTTGCTTTATCTTGTGTGCTTATTTGTTTCTCTTGTCATTAAGGATTTCATTGCTGGTCCCTTTTTTGTAGCTGAAAATAAGTTTGGCTAAGGAAGAGGTCCGTTTGGCTTGCTATGGTTACTTTTTGAACATGTCCTGAAGAGGACCTGGGAGGTACTTGAGTACGGTGTCCAAAATGCTCTCTTCTTCCTCCTCATCATCATCCCCACATCCTGCAGGGATGGCTTTCTTTGGACGGGTCAAACTGCCCTCACAAGGTTGCTCCATGGCTGCTTTCTCTTCAGCTTCTTTCTCTTCCTTCTTTTTTAATCCATACTGCAAAGCAAAAAGAGAATGTGTCAAGAATGTTGCAGAATTCTATGAAACTGATTATGTACTAACAAAGGCTACATATGAAGTAATTATTTCCTTATAGTGAAGCGCTGTATGACATTTACATATATTATATAAAAAAAAAAACCCTAATAAAAAAACGTAATAATCAACTTATATGTTTAAAAAAGAATAATTGATATCCCAGTGAAACCAGTCCATATGTCTAGAATATCTATTATTGAAAAAAAATGTTCATTTATCAGTGTATAAAACAATCCACCACTGTGCTTATCTGTCCTGAGATCAATACTATGTGTATGTCCTTCACCAGCCAAATTGCCTGCTCACCTCACAGATGAGTGAGCATTGATGGGCAGCAGTGATGGGCATTGATGGCACGGACTGGCCTACCGGGATAGCAGGAAATTTCCCAGTAGGCTGGCTGCCCTGGGGCTGCTGTCAGCTACGAGCTGTGAACAGGAGGCGATGCTGGCTGAGGAAATTATCTCTGGTAGTGGAGTACAATGGAGGACCTCCTCCCTTCCATCCACAGCCAATCAGCAAGCAGTGTAGCCCTCTCCCTCTCCAGACCGCTCACAAAATATATCTTATTATGGAGTTTTTTTTAGCAATGCTCTAGCAGCAAGCCAGTATTGGATGATGTGAGAATTTCTCAATCAGGCTTCAGGAGGTGCATACATGGCCTACACACATAGCTATGGTCAAAGCTGCACAGTTTGTTTTAATCTACAGGCATCCCTTACCTGCAATGGCAGTTCTTTGGTTAGGGTGGACTATGCCTTTAAGTCAGGCAATGAAATACATTACAATCCAGCATCAGTATTTGTGGGCATGTACAAGTGCCTTGGCAAAGTTATCCATGGGGGGCTCTTAATGACAGTTCTGCAAGGACTTAATGAATCAGTAATAAAAAAAAGTATAAAAAAGCCATGTTTTACCTGGGAGGAAGACTTACTGCCTGATTGATAGTTGTCATATTTTATTTTGTTTATCATAACTAAAAAATAATATACCCATGTAATTTTTTTGAAGAATTAACAAATTATTCTACAAATCACAGATCAAGGATTAAATGCAATACATTCTGTACATACATAGATTTTTTTTTTTTTTATGATTTTTTTTTTATGGGGGAGAACCACAGGAACACACTACTATCCATTTGGGAAGAAGCCACTGATAGCTTACAGCCTGCGGGTTGAGGAAGATAATCCACGCATACATCAACACATGCTTAGGTGGAAACTGTTGCAAGGTGACAATGGTAACCACTGAGTCAGTATGTGCCCTCAACAAATACAGTGCCTTGAAAAAGTATTCATACCCCTGGACATTTTCCACATTTTGTCATGTTACAACCAAAAACGCAAATGTATTTTATTGGGATTTTATATCATAGACCAATACAAAGTGGCACATAACTATGAAGTGAAAGGAAAATGATAAATGGTTTTCATTTTTTTTTCAAATATGTGAAAAGTATGGCGTGCATTTGTATTCAGCCACCCTAAGTTAAAGTGGTTCTGCACCTAAAAAAAAAATATTAAAAGCCAGCAGCTACTAATATTGCAGCTTCTGACTTTTAATAAAATCACACTTACCTGTCCCAGGGTCCAGCGATGTCGGCGGCAGATGACAAGCGATCGATCGTCTCGCTGCTGCCCCCGCCGCCATCCTCTGTCAGGGAATCGGGAAATGAAGCATTGCGGCTTCACTGCCCGGTTCCCTACTGCGCATGTACGAGTGGCGCTGCGCATCTCTTCTGGTCCCCCGCTGTGTCCTGGGAACTGTGTGTTTCCCACAACACAACGGGGGGGGCGTCTGCGGGGGTCTGCGGCAGTCTGCCCGGAAGTTGGTGCAGATACCTGGATTATCCAGGTAACTGCACCCCCCTCCCCCCTGAAAGGTGCCGATTGTGGCACCGGAGGGGGGGGAGGGATCAGATTAGCGGAACTTCCCCTTTAGGGTGAAGAACCGCTTTAATACATTATAGAACCACCTTTTGCTGCAATTACAGCTGCAAGTCTTTTTGGGGGATGTCTCTACCAGCTTTGCACATCCGGAGAGTTACATTGTTGTCCATTCTTCTTTGCAAAATAGCTCAAGCTCTGTCAGATTGGATGGAGAGAGTCTGTAAACAGCAATTTTCAAGTCTTGCCACAGATTCTCAAATGGATTTAGGTCTGAACTTGGACTGGGCCATTCTAACACATAATAAGCTTTGATAGATACCATTCCATTGTAGCTCTGGCTGTATGTTTAGGGTTAATGTCCTGCTGGAAGTAGAACCTCCACCCCAGTCTCAAGTCTTTTGCAGACTCTAATGCCGCGTACACACGTAGCGGACTATCCGGCGGACTTCCCGCCAGACTGTCCGCTGGACTTTCCAAACGGGCTACTTGCGCACACACGGCACTTTTTCAGCGGACTAATATGGCGTACTAAGTCCGCTGGACTATCCGCCGTACTTTTGAAATGAACGCACTCGCCCACACACACGGAGGAAAGTCCGCTCGTTTTGAGCGCGTCTCCAGGTAGGTGGGGCCAGCGAAGGAGACGTCGCTGGCCCCGCCACCTGGTATGGACTTAAAGGGGAACCCCAATGCCGAAAAAAACGGCGTGGGGGTCCCCCCCAGGTCCACATCAGACCCTTGTCCAAGCACGCTACCTGGCCGGCCAGGAAAGGGGGGGGCGCGCGGCCCCCCCACCCCAAAGCACCTTGTCCCCATGTTGATGAGGACAAGGGCCTCTTCCCAACAACCCTGGCCGTTGGTTGTCGGGGTTTGCAGGCGGGGGGCTTATCGGAATCCGGGAGCTCCCTTTAATAATGGGGCCCCCGGATACCGGCCCCCCACCCTATGTGAATGAGTATGGGGTACAATGTACCCCTGCCCATTCACCTGTAAAAAAAAGTTAAAAAAAACACAACACACAAGAGTTAAAATAGTTTATTGCACAGCTCCGGGGGTCTTCCGTCTTCGGGGGTCTTCTCGCCGGACACCTCCACTATCTTCTTCTAGCTCTTTTGCTAGCGGAGGAGCCCGGCTTTCTTCTTCGCCGCCGCCCTCTTCTTCCGACTTCGGGGGTCTTGCCCCCCTCTTTGGTTCTTCTTGCCGGGCCACCGCGCTTTCTTCTAGCTCTTTTACAGGCGGTGGCCCAGTCTTCTGTCGCCGCTGTCGCCTCCTGTTCTTCTGTTCTTCTCTTCAGATGTTGCCTCGTCACTCTCTCTGCTCACAATGACGGGGACAAGGCGCGCGGCGACTTATATAGGGACATCGCCGGATGATGTCGTCGCCCATTATGATGTCACAGCCCCAGCGTCCTCTGGGACTGTGACACCATAATGGGCGGGGACATCATCTGGTGATGTCCCTATATAAGTCGCCGCGCATCGCGTCCGTACCATTGTGAGCAGAGGATACGACGAGGCAACATCTGAAGAGAAGAAGAGAAGAACAGAAGACGGCAAAAGCGGCGACAGAAGACCGGCCTGTAAAAGAGCTAGAAGAAGGCGCGGTGGCCCGGCAAGAAGAACCGAAGAGGGGACAAGACCCCCGAAGTCGGAAGAAGAGGGCGGCGGCGAGGATGAAAGCCGGGCTCCTCCGCTAGCAAGAGAACTAGAAGAAGATAGCGGAGGAGTCCGGCGAGAAGACCCCCGAAGACAGAAGACCCCCGGAGCTGTGCAATAAACTATTTTAACCCTTGTGTGTTGTGTTTTTTTATACTTTTTTTTACAGGTGAATGGGTAGGGGTACCCCATACTCATTCACATAGGGTGGGGGGCCGGTATCCAGGGGCCCCCTTATTAAAGGGGGCTCCCGGATTCCGATAAGCCCCCCGCCTGCAGACCCCGACAATCAACAGCCAGGGTTGTCGGGAAGAGGCCCTTGTCCTCATCAACATGGGAACAAGGTGCTTTGGGGTGGGGGGGCCGCGTGGCCCCCCCTTCCCCAAGGCACCCCCCATGTTGAGGGCACGCGGCCTGGTACGGCTCAGGAGAGGGGCCGTCCGCTCGTCCCCCCCTTTCCTGGCCGGCCGGGTAGCGTGCTTGGACAAGGGTCTGATGTGGACCTGGGGGGGACCCCCACGCCGATTTTTTCGATGTTGGGGTTCCCCTTTAAGTCCATACCAGGTGACGGGGCCAGTGACGCCTCCTTCGCTGGCCCCGTCTACCTGGAGACGTGCTCAAAATGAGCGGACTTTTCACCGCGCGGGAAAAGTCCGCTCATTTCAAAAGTACGGCGGACTGGCATACCAACGGCCGGATTGTCCGCCGAAATGTGAGTCCGGCGGGAAGATTGGAGTTCAAAAATACTTTCTAAGTCCGCCGTACTTTCGGGTAAAAAAAGTCCGCCGGAGCCTACACATGGGGGGATTGTCCGGCGGACTTGAGTTTGCTGGACTTTTCCACCCGATTGCTTGATCGTCTGTACGCGGAATAACAGGTTTTCTTCTAAGATTTCCCGGTTTTTAATTCTATTCATCTTGCCATTAACTCTGACCAGCTTCCCTGTCCCTGCTGAAGAAAAGCAACCCCACAAAATAATGCCCCCACCATCATTTTTCACAGTGGGCATGGTGTGTTTAGGGTGATGTGCATTGTTAGATTTCCACCACACATAGCATTTTGCTTTTATGCCAAAAAGTTAAATTGTGGTCTCATCTGACCAGAGCACCTTCTTCCACATGTTTGCTGTGTCCCCCACATGGCTTCATGCAAACTGCAAACAGGACTTCTTATTTTTATTTTTTATATATATTTCATTGAGTTTTTCAATATAACAAGGTATGAATAACAAGGTTACAGAATCAAGGATTCAAGGTTTTTCAACATGTCAAAAATACAGAGTACATGTACAGTGTATACATTGAACTTCAACTTATTTTACTCAGTTGATGATAGTGGAGGTATATGTTTCAAGAGGGATACATGCGACTGTGTAAGGAACAAATTCTTCGTGGGCAAGTGCCCCTTTTAATCAAAGCTTCTATGGTGTATCTGTGGTTTTGTAAACCGGTGGGACATTGCATGTGTTGGAGAGACAAACCAAAACGGACCATCCCATCACCCCTTCACCACCGTTGGGAACTATCTGTGAGCGGGTGGGGGTCGTTGGGATGCATATAGTTGTTAGCTCAGATGTGGTTCATCTGTTGTCAGGTGTTAGCCTCTATGTGTTAAATTAATACTGATATCTAGGTAGTTGCTGTTAGGATTTGTGCAAGTTTTGTCATTGTATTATCCCATATAGGATAGGTGATGGGGTTTGCAAACCAGGTAGTCCATTGTTATATATCTGGCTACCCACTGTTGGTGGGTAAAAGGGGGAGGGGGAAAGGGATAGGAGTGACGGATTATTTATATGTCTCGAGTGGGTTCTAACTAGTCTCCCTCTGGTGAAAATGCAGGTATTTGAGTGGGGAATGTGTCTGTGAAGTTTCTATAATGTATCCAGCAGGCCCAAGTGTTTTGAAATTTTGAAATTTAGTGGGAGTTTCTTTTGCTTGGTGGATACATTTTTCCATTCAAGGGAAGGGAGGTGTGGTGAAGCAAGTATTCTGCTGGGGTGAACTCTGGAGTATATGTTGTGATTTGGGGGGATCAAGTCATGAATTTCCTTCCAGAATGCTTGGATCAGCGGACATTTCCACCAGATATGAAGTAATGATCCTTGAGCGGAGTTACATCTCCAGCAGAGTGGGGAGACACTGGGTAAAAATCTGTGTATTTTATCAGGTGTCCTATACCATCTGGAGTATATTTTATATTTGTTTTCTTGTGCCAAAATGTTGATGGTCCCTTTGTGTGTGTGTGTTCATGTATGTTGTTCCACTCTTCTTTTGAGGGGTCAGTGGCTAGCTCTGTCTCCCATTGTTGGTTTGTTTTGGCGTTTGGGTTATTTTCAGAAAACAGTAGTGCATACAGTGCTGATATTAGGTGTCTTTGGGGTTCCGTACTGGTACAGATGTGTTCAAAGGGGGATAGGTCTCTATGCCAATGGGCGATAGGTGGGGTGTGCTGAAGAAAGTGTCTGATTTGAAGATATTTGAAAAAGGGTATGTTAATTTTCAGGAGGGCAGAGTGTAATGCTGGGTAAGTGAGGAGCTCCTCATTATGAAAGAATTGATGGGCTCTGATCTGTGGACTAGTGGTGGAGTCTGGCGTACTATGTCCAAGAAGGCCCGGTAGGAAGTCAGGATTTTGGGTTAGTGGGGTCATGGGCCCAGGGGGTGGACTTATATTGAGTGTTTTGCATGCTAATTTAAAGCTAATCAGTGTGGGACCTATTAATGGGTGGGTAGAACATTCTTTTGGTAAAGAGTTTTGGGTTATCCAGGGAAGGTGCGATATTGGTATTTGAGCAAAGGCGTTTTCAATATGGATCCAATCTTTGCTCTGTGAATGTATATGGCAATCCACAATTCTTATGATTTGGCGCGCCCAGTAATACTTGTGAATATCTGGGAGGCCTATTCCACCTTTCCGTTTGGGTATGGTCAATGTGTTCATTTTGGAGCAAACGAGTGGGAAGTCCCAGTGCCGATAGCGTTGCTGTCATATAGTCCCAGGCCATTCTGTCGAATGCCTTCTCTGCATCCAGAGATAGAAAAAATCCTGGGGATGAGGTTATTGTCAGCCAATGGGGTATGTTTATGGATTTTGTGGTGTTAACCCTGGCCTCCCTGCCCGGGATAAAGCCAACAGGACTTCTTATGACTTTCTTTCAACAATGGCTTTCTTCTTGCCAGATTTGTGGAGTGCACAACTAATAGTTGTCCTGTGAACAGATTCTCCCACCTGGACTATTGATCTCTGCAGCTCCTCCAGAATTACCATGGGCCTCTTGGCTGCTTCTCTGATTAGTGCTCCCCTTGCCCAGCCTGTCAGTTTAGGTAAACGGTCATGTCTTGGTAGGTTTTCAGTTGTACTATACTCTTTTATACTTTTGGGATGATGTATTGAACAGTGCTCCGTGAGATGTTCAAAGCTTGGGATATTTATTTATAACCTAACCCTGCTTTAAACTTTTCCCCAACTTTATCCCTGACCTGTTTCGTTGGCCATCATGTTGCTGTTTGCTCACTAAGGTTCTTTAACAAACCTCTGAGAGCTTCACAGAACAGCTGTGTTTATACTGAGATTAAATTCCACACAGGTGGACTCTATTTACTATCTAGGTGACTTCTGAATGCAATTGGTTCCACTAGATTTTAATTAGGGATATCAGAGTAAAGGGGGCTGAATACAAATGCACGTCACACTTTTCACATATGTATTTGTAAAGAATGTTGAAAGCCATTTATCATTTTCCTTCCACTTCTGAATTATGTGCCACTTTGTGTTGCTCTAACACATAAATTCCAGTAAAATACATTTTTGGTTATATTTTTGGTTATAACATAAAAAAAATTGAAATACTTTTTCAAGGCACTGTACGTGCAAATGTAACATTGGGCCTTACACTTAGGGTCATTTTTTTTATTCCTATGAAACTAAGAATAAAACCTTGTCTCAATATGCTATCTTCACTCCACAGCTTACCATCAATTTCTATTGATAGTAACACCAGAGAAAAATACCTTTTCATTCCATCATCTAAAGATTTTACAGTAAAGAAAACATCCCACACAGGTCTAAAACCTGGAACCATACATCAAAAAGCTAGCAGGAAATGGAATTTCTACCTACACAACACCAGAAAAGAGAATCATTTTGTCTCTATTTTGGGGGAAAAAGGAAGTTTAATTTTTCTGAAATGGAAAAATCTGAAAAGGTCTATTTATTTTTTTTCATTATCACCCACATTGCCTGACAGGATATTAAAGATCCATGTCCTTCTGCCCACCTTATGATTAGATGAAACATTTTCAGTAGGAATGAGGCTCCCAGTCAGAGATGATAGAGATAGCGCAAGGTTTTCTAATATTAGGTGATGGTTTGATAACATTGAACTTTCTTAAACCTCTTCAGTAACAACATACAGTTGATCTCACAAGGTCACAGACGACAGCATGAAATCTATGGCTTACATTTAGTTTATTTAACCTGAAGCCTGTCAAATTATAACCATCATTGCTGGGCGTAATGAAATGGCTACTTTGGTACATAGAAATAAATTATAAAAAAGTTTTTTTTTTTCTACTGAGGTAATTATTTTATTATGACACTGGTCTTATCTGATTTGGCTTTATGTTGCTGACAGTGTTGGCAGGTACTCCAGGCAGGCAATCAGATAGGCAATGAAAGATTTCAGACTGGAAGAAAGCATGCAGAACTGAGGAAGAATAAGCTTGCAACTCAAGCATGCCATAATTGTGTCACTTACTTTCTGATAAACAGACTTTAAGCAATATAAACCTCTACATAAACCCTAGCATGTACACAAACTACGCATTCATTTTTCCCATAAGTACATACATTTAAAACAAACCTAGAGATGCAAACCTAAGGTAAGGAACACATATTTAGCTCTCATGCTCTCCTCTGCCATATACTTAAAATAAACTTTTTGTAATTTAGTAAGCCTGCATAAATACATTTCTTAGATATCACTATATTATAGTAGAATCTCTCAGCCTTTTAAACATGGAGCTATCAAAAGCCCCATACGCACGGATCAAGCAACATCGAATCAAATATCGGGCAACACAAGCTGGTTCTATAGAAACTGGAGGATATTCGGCCCATGTGTACTGCAGCCGGTCATGGCTTCGATTGATGGGACATGACCGATCAGCTTCCAATCAGTGCTTTCACCCAATGCCTGAGAGCGCTGACTGGAGTGTTCTGGCGGAGGGGTGGTTCACCTGTCAGAACACAATAGCACAGCAGGGGAGATTGATGTACTAACATCGCATGGTGAGTACGGCGGCACCTCTGGAGCAGTCAGGTTTTTTCATTCAGCCCTGCTGGGTAGAAAAAATATGAATAGTGCGTACAGGCATACCCCACTTTTAAGTACACAATGGGGTTTATTTACTAAAGCTGGAAAGTGGAAAATCAGGCTCCTTTTGCATAGAATCCAATGAGCTTCTAACCTTGGCTTGTTCAATTAAGCTTTGGTAATAAAACCTGGAAGCTGATTGGTTTCTATGCAGCAGTGGGCCTGATTTTGCACTTTCCAGCTTTAGTAAATAAATCCCATTGAGTACTTAAAAGTGGGGTATGCCTGTACAAGGCTTTAGAGAACTCCTGCTAATAATTATATATACAGCCCACAGTGTATTAGCATGAACAGTAAGTTGATATACAAGAATAAGTAAAATAATTGTATTTTATTACAATTTTTTAATAATATATTTTTTAATTTAATATAATTGTTTCTATTTTTAATTGTAATATATTTAAAAATTTCATTTTATGTCCGGTGTTTTTCTAAAAGCACACCAAAAGTCCTGTATATGGGAGTTTTGGTGCACTTTCAGAACTCAATTTTCATTGTCTGAGTTTCTTTTCTGGATGTTATATTAAAATAAAGAAAACAATTATTAAAAATTGTTATATATTACATATACATGATATTACATCTGTTACTTATACGTGTATATAAACTTATAGTGCATGCTAATGTACTATGGGCTGTAGATATAATAACTATTAGCAGGGGTTCCCAGAGACAGTTCCGTTTTAGTAGATATAATAATTATTAGCAGGGGTTCCCTGAGACAGTTCCATGTTTAAAAGGCAGATGAAGGTTTTACTATAGTATTTTGATACGTAAGACATGTATTCATGCAGGCTTGAAAGGTTACAAAGAGTTTACTTAAAGTATATTTGACATAATCCTTCAACAGCCTTACTTTTGTTTTTTTGTCAGTCCCTGGACACCATAAAGAAGACATTCTATTCCTCATAGCAGGAACTCCAAACATCTCAGCTTTGTTCACTTGCTCACATACTGTGGTTATGCTAACACTTTCCTTACATCAGAAAAATCGATTCTTATTTCAGAGATTACAGTATGTTGATTGTAAATGAAACATTTTTTTTGATGGTGCTAGGGCTAAAAAAAAAAAATACAAAAAAAAAAAATGTTTATTTTTTTCAGTCAGCCAAAGCTGAAGGCAGGCAGCTAGCTACTGTTGAGATCTCTTTTGAATAATCCATAATATTGGATAATTTTCATATATTAAAAATGTATTTTCAGAACAAAGTAAAAACAGACCTAAAACATCACTTTAACAACAACAACATAAAACTAAATAAAATAAAACTGATTCAACACCTATAAATATATGTCAGTACATATACAGCCAGTCTGCGATAAAGGTAAACCCATTCCAATTTCATCCATGTTGCTATTTTCTGCTATTTAGATATTTATGCTGCTTATTGGTAAGACTGAAATAGTTAAATAAAAGAATAATTACAGCAGAATGCTGAATATGTCAGCCATAGGTTAAAGGAGAATGTTTGCAGTTAGAATGATGCAATTTCCTTGACAACTCTGTAGACTGAAAAAGAAAGCTTTCAAAACAAATCTGATTTGTTTTTGCTAGCAGGCATGATACCAACCCAGAGAGAGAGGTCTTATATGTTCAATCAATTGTATTGAGTAATGAATGGTATCACGTTAAAGAACAATTCCAGGCAACCAGTGAATGAAATCAATGAGCTAGTAATGAAGTAAACACCACAGCTGTGCTAAAATCAAGTTTGTCATTCAGTTTGCCTAAAGCTGGAAATTACTGATTCCTATAGCAAAGGCTGAAATTTGATTAGTGGATGGCCCAGTTGGCATAACTTTGCCTGACTTCCTTTGATTGAAAAAGCAAAGAAGCTATGTGGAAAAAGGGTTGGCTGATCAATGGTCATATCCAATAAGATGCTGGGCCTGTTTGGGTATTACAAAAACCACAACGGGGGATTCATTAATCCGCACTGTTTACCATAGATGGAGGAGTCTCTTAGGTTTTTTTTGCCCAGCCCACAGGCTAAACAAAAAAAGGTGTATGGCTTAGTATAGTCTGAATTATCTGTAATCCACTCCAACATGATTTTACAGACTAGCTAACAGGGTCAGCAGGAGGACAGTAGGGGTGTTCTTTCTGATGCCTGTGCCGTGTAGTTTTCTCTCTTTCTGCTTCCTCTACCACCAACCGGTGGCTGTGGGAAACTGCTTAGTACTAGCATTTCTTTACTGTCTATAAGAGGCAGCAAAGAGCCTGCAGAGAAGCTCCAACATGGCCAGCTGGTGGGATCCAGGACAACCAGACTACAGAGAAAAGGAAGTGAAGTGAGCTGAGTTGGTGCACTTCTGCAATGCATGGGTTATATGTTGGCTGAGCAGAGAGGTTTATACTCGTAACGTAATGAGATCAGAGACAGAAGGCAAATAACATATTCATAAAGAAGTCAACATTGGCCACCCCTGGATTTTTTAGAACATAGGTGGCCTTTAACTTCAAACTTTCTGCTTACCGTAGAAATAAAAGTGCTGCCTGCTGCCATATGGCATATGGTCATAGAGTGGAAGGGCTCTGGAGTTAATGAATTATTAAGTGGATAAATGCAGCGCACAGCCTGCTAACTCCTTACACCACACTGAACATTATGATAAGAGTGGATGCATCAGCACAAATAAACAAAGCAAAAGGGACACAAGGTGAAGTGAGAGAGAGATGGGCAGAGCTGTCACGCCATTTCCTTCATCCTAGACTTAATGTGCATGAACAGTACAGCACAAAGTGTAGATGAACGTATGCATGTGGCGGAAAATAGGACACACCAACTAATAAGCATAGTGTATAGCAATGCTACTCTATTATTTCTGACACCCAGACACAATGTGTCTGAAGTTTCGCTTCAGCGCCCTGATTCTGATCTTTCTCTTGGAGATCAGACCCCTTTATTTTGCACACTGATGACTTTTAAAGATAGAGTCTGATGCATTGCATGCCGTCTGCATCCTCATCGCACATAACAGTTCTAATCTAATTTCAAGTCAGCAGTGAGCATCTCCTGTGACAGAAATCATTTAAAAAGATAACTAGTACAGAAAATCTAGGAGTGACTTAGCATTTATTTATCTATAGAATTATTTCATTTATTCCAGTCTTGTACAGAGAACACAATATTGACACTGCTTTCTGAGAAGTATCGACACCAGCAAATATAACACAATTACTGATCATTGCATATATGGTACTGTATATATATATATATATATATATATATATATATATATATATATATATATATATATATATACAGTGTTACAGTGTCTTACAAAAGTGAGTACACCCCTCACATTTTTGTATAATATTTTATTATATCTTTTCATGTGACAACACTGAAGAAATGACACTTTGCTACAATGTAAAGTCGTGAGTGTACAGCTTGTATAACAGTGTCAATTTGCTGCTCCCTCAAAATAACTCAGCCCAAAGCAATTCTGTTTAAACCACTGGCAACAAAAGTGAGTACACCTCTAAGTGAAAATGTCCATATTGGGCCCACCATTATTCTCCAGCGCTGTCTTAACCCTCTTGGGGATGGAGTTCACCAGAGCTTCACAGGTTGCCACTGGAGTCCTCTTCCATTCCTACATGACGACATCACAGAGCTGGTGGACGTTAGAAACCTTGCGCTCTTCCACTTTCTGTTTGAGGATACCCCACAGATGGGGTTTAGAATCTGTGGGGTATCCTCAAATGGAAGTTGGGGGAGGATAGCCCGCAGATGCTCATCACCTTTAACCTCAGCTTCTTTAGCAAGGCAGTGGTCGTCTTGGAGGTGTGTTTGGGGTCATTATCATGTTGGAATACTGCCCTGTGGCCAAGTCTCTGAAAGGAGGGGATCATGCTCTGCTTCAGTATATTACAGTACATGTTGGCATTCATTGTTCCCTCAATGAAATGTAGCTCCCCAGTGCCGGCAGCACTCATGCAGCCCCAGACCATGGCACTCCCACCACCATGCTTGACTGTAGGCAAGACAAACCTGTCTTTGCACCCCTCACCTGGTTGCCGCCGCACATGCTTGACACTATCTGAACTAAATAAGTTTATCTTGGTCTCATAAGACCACAGGAAATGGTTCCAGTAATCCATGTCCATAGTCTGCCTATCTTGAGCAAACTGTTTGCGGCTTTCTTGTGGATCATCTTTTGAAGAGACTTCCTTCAGGGATGACAGCCATGCAGATCAATTTGATGCAGTGTGTGGTGTATGGTCTGAGCACTGACAGGCTGACCCCCCACCCCTTCAACCTCTGCAGCAATGCTGGCAGCACTCATACGTCTATTACCCAAAGACAATCTCTGGATATGACGCTGAACATGTGCACTCAACTTCTTTGGTCAACCATGACGAGGCCTGTTCTGAGTGGAACTTGTCCTGTTAACCTGCTGTATGGTCTTGGCCACCATGCAGCAGCTCAGTTTCAGGGTCTTGGCAATCTTGTTATGGCCTAGGCCATCTTTATGTAGAGTAACATTTCTTTTTTTCAGATCCTCAGAGAGTTCTTTGCCATGAGGTGCCATGTTGAACTTCCAGTGACCAGTATGAGAGAATGAGGGTGATGAAACCAAATTTATCACACATGCTCCCCATTCACACCTGAGTCACATGACACCGGAGAGGAAAAAGGCTAATTGGTCCCAATTTGGACATTTTCACTTAGGGATGTACTCACCTTTGTTGCCAGCAGTTTAGACATTAATCGCTGTGTGTTGAGTTATTTTGAGGGGACAGCAAATTTACACTGTTATAAAAGCTATACACTCACTACTTTACATTGTAGCAAAGTGTAATTTCTTCAGTGTTGTCACATGAAAAGATATAAAATATTCACAAAAATGTGAGGGGTGTACTCACATTTGTGAGGTATTGTATACATATGTTTATTTGTGTGTATATAACAAAATACAAAAATGCTGGATGTAGCCAATGTCAATTAAGAAACCTTTTATGATAGTTGCTAGGGGTTAGTGCCTTTGTACGCCATTGTTGAAATTTGCACAGCTTTATTTGATAAACTTTTATATCTATTTTTATTTTATTTTACTGAATAGCTAATAGATAACGTATTATCATACCAAAAAGAAACTACTGTGTATCAAATTAGAAAAGAACCAGCTATATACATATTTTTAGCACTCCCTGATGTCTAGGAGTCTTAAGCCTGGTACACACTAGAAGTTTTTTTCATTCAACTCAGCAATCGTTGTACTAACATAAGTGATGTTGGTGCGGGGATCTCCCCTGGTATGCCTTTGTGTTCTGATGGAGAAATGCCCCCCTGCCAGAACACACTGATCAGCCATTGGCAGCCAGCAATGATCGGGTGACGGTCAGATGCTAGTTTTCAAGCAATACTGTCACCGTGCTAACTACTGGGCATCATATCTTTTCTGCAACTTTTAGTAAAAACGAAATCACTTAACTGTAATAATCCCAATAGATATCAGTAACCTCATTGTTATAATTAGCTTGCAATAATTAGTGTAATCTAAACACCCTTAAAGTGTTTGTAACCTTTTTAAATCAATTCACTGTCTGCATTAGGTGTAATGCACAGTGTAAGTGTTTATTTCAATAGATGCTTCTAAATACCTTTTTTCAGAGATCTTAAGGTCGGTCACGTGACTCCCGGCCACTATGCTACTCCGATCTTGGGCTACAGCAGGAGGGGCCAAGCTCCCCCTCTGATGTCAGCTGGGAAGCCATGTGGCCGCCACACTGGCTGCGCAACCCCTCCTGCTGTAGCATGGGGAATGGAGTAGCAGAGCAGCTGGGAGTCATATGGCTGGCCTGAAGATATCTAAAAAAATGTATTTAGAGGCTTCATTTTCAATAAACACTTGCATTGTGCATTATCACTGGATAAAAGAGAGGGGCAGGCAGTGAAATTTGGTAAAGTTAAATGTACTAAGAATAGCGGCAGGAGGGAGGCAGGGACAGCTCAGACAGACACACGGAGCTGACAGGCAGGAAGGGGAGGCGGGAGAAGACAGAGTTGAGCTGCGGATGACGGAGGCAGATAAACTGACCACGTGTCATGGCTCAGCAGCTCTGATAAACCATTGTCAGTTTACAAGGGGAGGGCAGAAACAGGCAGAATCAGCCAGGTATTTTACAACTGAGAGAGGGGCATGTTAGACAGCACTGTGCTGTTTAACCTGCTATAAGGGAACAGGATTAATTTAGGGTTACAAACACTTTTACAGTTATTATTGTGTACTGGCGTCTAAATATGGCATTCAAGTGGCAATTTTCAGTCAATTTTAACCACTTTCCAACAACTTGGAATGGCAAACATGATCACTTCAGTAAATAAGAAATTTTTAGATTCAATACTGTTTATTAAAGGATATAAATTAAACAGACAAAAACCACAGCAGTGCCTTTCCAGCAAACTGGTAAATTTCAGTCCCATCAGATGAAAGACACCACCATTTTATGTCTTCTTCACTTGTTTTGCAATAAAAAAAAAATGGAAATGAAAGTGTGATTTGTCAAATGTATAATGTCAAGATTCTATATGTATGACCAGCTTAATCATCATGAACCATCACAGGTAAGACTTATTTCATTAGGTCCCCACTGGAGATTGGGGGGAGGGTATAGGCATAGACTCACTCAAGTCACAGGCTATAGGATGTGTTGATAGGTTTTACCACACTCAATAGATCAATAAATGTGAAAAACCTCCAGGCTTAATAATAAACCTGAAGTGAGAAAAAAAAACAGAGGATTGGCATTGCTGACACATCCTTCTGCAAATACATGTTGTCTAGTTTTGTGATAATCCATAGGCTTCAGTACTTAAGTTACAAATATGAACAAGTAATATATGCAACAGGAGTTCTGAATTTTCTGATCTGCATGATTACTCTAGTTCAATGTCTTAGAAGCTATTGAAGCCAGACAACTAGTACCTTCAACAAGATTTTAGCTTCAGAAGTCTACTATTTTATCCCAGTACACATTTCCTTACTTGACAGAACACTTTGCAGACCTACATTTTGTCTTGTCAGATTTAATATCTTAGTTTTCCTCTTTGGGTGCAATGTACACCTCATCAGCTGAGTACACTGTACCTTTTGGAAGACAGTTGACAAAGGGATTAGCAATTGAAAACTGAATAACAGGCCTATTCAGGTCCAGAAACCTACCACAGTGAGCAACAAAAGCAGCTGAATTGTCAGTGCCAGGCTAGGGATACTCCAGTTACTACACCTGTCTCTGCCTTTCAGATGACTCAGCATTACTGGCTGCAGGACTCAAGCCTGATAATAGAGTTAATTTTCCCAAAATGAACTGTGGAAAAAGGCAGATACAGGGCAAGGGACTAGAACCAGCATCAGATCTTTCCCGATTAATAACCTACCATTTTTTGCTCTGTACTGGGTCTCTGTGTGGAGGTGATCTTAGTAAAGGTGGGGATTTGCTTACTCAACTGTGCCAAAACAAATTCATAACATGAAATGATTAAAATACTGTATTTTTTTTTTTTTTGTTTTATATATCTTTTTGATATATAACACCATTCAAGATCACTATTAAGCTTGATCAAATCACGCATGTGAATCACCTCTGGATTCTAAGTTAACTACGGGATCCCAAGCTGCTCAGTATCGCCTCATATGTAAACAGTAGGAAAAAAGGCTCAATAATGTGATATTGTTTTATAGCATCAATTTATTGTACAAAAAAGCCCCAGTCCAGGGTACTCACATGTGTCTGGGGTGTCAGTGCACCGCTAGGGGAGGGGACAGGACAGTGCAGGAGGCAGCTGGTCTGTCTTACAGTGGAGAAACGTATGACCTCAACAAGTTTCCAGTGTTTTAATGCTTTGAGTATAGCGGTGCACTTATGCACCAGGCCCTCTGCAAAAAATTACTATATCTATACCTCATAATACATTAGTGTGATAGTCAGTGGGAAGAATGCTCCATACACTTATGGTCATTGGAAAGTGTAATCCCCTTATACATAGCTAAAAAGATCAATGGTGTCAGTAGGAACCTATCTGAGAGGCAGAACTTTCTCATTGTTCAAGGAACCCCTAGCAACCTCCAGAGGAACCCTAGGGTTCCATGGAGCCCTGGTTGAGAAACCCTGTGCTAAGTTATTCTGTACTGCATCATACTTTACATCCCATTCTTTGTGCCAACCCACCATCTTTCATATGTTATGATTCACTGCTCACAGACAGACAGTTAAGATACATAAAGCATTCTCATTTGTATAGACTGGTCATCCACATTCTCAGCTCCCAATATCAGCACTGCTGTAGAGGAGTTTCCCCATAAACCCCAAATCATATGAATCCTTAACATTACCAGACGTTGTCTGAGCTTGAGGTGCTGACATTGTTTCCTAATTATGATACTTTTTTAGATACCCTAGCATATCTGAAATATTTTTACCCCTCTTTCCCATCCAGCTAGTGTCAACAAATTGCCATTGCCAATATACTGTCAGTACCGTCTATCTCAAGTTTATCTTTACTCTTACCCGGTTAGCTCGGAGTACTTTTATCATCGTCACATGCAGGTACAGCTAATTTTAAGCAGGGCCACATTTGGGGGCTGTTGTTTAGCCTGGGCATCACAAAGAAGGCAGGAGTACTGGAACTGTAAGTGGCAGTAATAGACAATGTGATTTAGACTTTAATAAAAAAAACTTCACCCATGCCCCTAAAAAATGATTCCCAATTACCAAGTACTTTTGATGCTCTTTTCTACAGAAAAGACATACTTACAAGCCCAAAGCATCCTGTAATATCCCACCTCCCCTGTTCTTCCACTGCACATACTGTCTTTGGCTGTCATATTCCTATCTTTCATGTTTGGAGTATGCTGTCTCATCTAGATTCCTGCAGCCAGCCCTATGGTTATGCAGCCCCAGATCCGCCCTTCTCCCATGCTGTCTGTAAGCCTGCAGCTTACTGGGATATGTGATGTTGGTGTCCCAGGAGGCTACAGATGTCACATCATTTATGCCTAAGCAAAATCAGGACGTGGGTGAAAGTGATGCTAAACTGTGGTTTAGAAAAAGAAAATCTATTAAAGTATGTTTTTTATCTCAGAAAGCACATTCTATTGCTCTCTGCCTCCTCCTACTCCTTTTTTTTTTTTTACTACTGTGATCTGAATTCCTGTTAGAGGGTGGCTACATTCATTCTTCAGGGTCCCACTGTATGTGGGAATGTAGCCACAATCTCATGCTCACTTCCTAGATGGACTACTGACTATAAATTGGATTAATAATGTGTATGACTGCAATTAACATAAAATAGAAAAAAAAATGAGTTACTCACTAGTGACAAACAAGCTGCAAACTCTAGGTAGAATACACACCTCAAAAGTATCAAATTAAAAAATGGAGCTGCGCTAACAATACTGAATACGTGAAATAATAAAAACACTTTAAAAACATATACAATCATGATGTTGAACATAGTCCAATAAACAGTATAAAATAACTTGATAGTTGAAATAAATGAAGAAATCTCAAAATACACCACAACGGATATGTGTGCCTCCACCACAGAGTGCAAGCTTACCAGAAGGCAAGCAGTACAAGCGTGCAGCTATTAACACAGCCATGGCCTTTATCCTGGAAGTATGTAAATGTTAGCTCACAGGAGAGTGCTTGAATGTTGCAAACAGGATATAAGCCAGGACCCAGTAACCTCGATCTCTCCAATGTTCATAAGCATACATCAGATACGTATACCCAGAAATAAAAAAGGCTCTCCATGGTGAAAATCAGGTAAAGCACTGATAATTTTAATAAAGAATTGCACTTACATAGAAAGCTTTAAAACTAAGAATTCTATAAAAAATACGGCCGGCTCACGAACACCCGTCCTCTCAGGACTGCTACTCGATGATGTCAGCATGTCACTTCTTCCGACGTACGTTTCATCACAATCTGACGTCGCCCAGGAGCGTGAGTGATGCACTGACACATCACAATTTAAAGTATCAGGAGAACCATGTCTTGTTCTGAGTCATAGACAGCGGAACTCCATATTGGAGTCTGGAAGGTTAGCCCATACACCACTGGATCATGTCCTCATTAAAGCACAGAAAGAGGAAAACCTTTACACTAATAAAAGACTTCAGATTGTGACAAAACGTGCGTCGGGAAAAGTGATGTGCTGATGTCATTGTGTAGCAGTCCTGAGAGGAAGGGTGTTTGTGAGCTGGCTGGATTTTTTATACAATGCTTTGTTTTAAAGCTTTCTATATAAGTGCAATTCTTTATTCCGTTGTGGTGTTATTTGAGATATCTTTACTTTTTTCAACTATCAAGTTATTTTATACTGTTTATTGGACTATGTTCAACATCATGATTTTATATGTTTTTTAAGTGTTTTGATTATTTCACTTATTCAGTATTGTTAGCGCAGCTCTATTTTTTAATGCAATTAACATACAATGCTCCTTTCAAACAATTGGAATTAAGGGGGGAAAGGAGAGATTCTGGAGCTCATGGAGTACATTATAAGATGCCATGAAAACAGAGTAAGAAAAGATTTCATACAAAATACTTTACAGGGCCATTAAGTAGTGGTTTTCAATGGACCTTGTTGGTGAATAAGGATATGATTTAGTATCACTTTAAATAAAAATATTATATTATTATAAATATAATACATATAACTGTTTGTTTTTATTGATTGTGGAGCGGGAAGGGTTAGACTGTTGCAAATTTGAATTTTAGAGTGGAGGTCTGTAACCCATGCATATAACCCAAGACTCTACCTAAAAATAATCCAATCAATTTAGTCAATCATAGCCATTGTCAAATCTAAAAAAGATTGTGCAATCCATGTAATGTATGTAGTCATCTATAATCAGACTCCTTTTGGCGGACTATGAGGACTATATAAGTGTACATATTTAAAAAAAAACCTTTTAATATACACAAATTACAAATACCATTTGCAGGTTTAAAAAAGGCAATAGGCATTAAAACAATACACTACTTAATATTGTTGGGCCGATAACTACTTATTTTACTGCTTTACTTATATCTAAATGTTGGTAATGCTAAAAGCATTATTCATTTGTCTTAAAAAAAAACAGAACATTCTTAAAAAGGGATGTTAGTTACAAAGATGTCAGCTAAGAAAATAAAACAGCATTTACTTGGCATTTCACTACTTATTTTATTGCTTTACTTAATTCTAAATGTTGCTAATGCTAAAAACATTATTCATTTGTCTTAAAAAAAAACTAGAACATTCTTAAAAGGGATGTTAGTCACAAAAGATGTCAGCTAAGCAACTAAAACTGCATTTGCTTGGCATTTAAACATAAAAAAAAAAGTCTAAAGAATTGTTATTATTTTATTATTTAGACTGCCTAAAGGCCTGATACCAATACAACATTATTTTTATAAATCCTAGAGCTAGACTATGTTTTTTTTTGTGTTTTGCCTTTGAACATGTGAAATAAGTTTTCTGTTTCACATTAACTACTGTATCTGCTCATAGTAATTGTTTTCTTTATCATCTCTTACTGATCTTGCGATAATAACAGCATTTTCTAAATTGTCTTTGAAATGCTGTGTAAGCAGTCAGGCAGGAATGGATCGCAGGGACAAATGACACCAGCTGTTCTGTCTGTTGCTTCATGTATAAAGACACCCCTTCCCCACAGACCAGAGAGATGGATCAACAGATCTTAGATAGAATACAAATTCTAAAATTTCAGTAATGCAGTTTTGACTTTTAATTATCCTTGAAATGAAAATACATATGTGTCCTTTATACAATATACCTCTTTCCACATTAAATATTAAATGATAACTGAAATGAGATGAAAAGAACTGAAATTCTAGAATGCTATTAAATTATATAATAAACATGGACTTGGCGGGGACAGCCATTTACCTTAAAGATAACCAGTAATTACAGGGCTGATAAATAAATGAATATCCAGAATTACATTATTATAAATGCCCTATTTAAAGAGTTCATATGCGTCTACAACTTCCTAATATGGGGATCTGTTCTTTCAAGTGAACCTGACTTCAATTTAAAAATCCTAGAATGCTATTAAACAATATAATAAACATGGAATTGGCAGGGCTGGGGACAGTCATTTACCTTAAAGATAACCAGTAATTGCAGGGCTGATAAATAAATGAATATTTAGTATTGCATTATTGTAAACATTTAAAGAGATCATATGTGTTTACATCTTCCTAATGTGGGGATCCGTTCTTTAAAGTGAAATTGACTTTCATTTTAAAATCCTAGAATGCTATTAAATAATGTTATAAGCATAGACTTGGAGGGGACATTCATTCACTTTAACCGCTTCCCGACCGCCTCACGCAGATATACTACAGCAGAAGGGCACGTACAGGCAGATTAACGTACCTGTATGTGGCCCTTTAAGAGGCGGCTTGCGGGTGCGTGTGTGCTGCCAGGATCTCCGTGACCATGATCGAGGGATACCCGCGATCATCTCACGGTGAGGAAGAACGGGGTGATGCTAATGTAAACAAGAGGGAGCAGTGCTGGAGCTGGAGATAGCAGTGGAGAAGTGGAGCCAAGTAAGTTTTTAGGGGCAGAGGGAGAGAGGGAGGTAGGATGGGTAGTGGAGCCTTTTTACCTTATTGCACATAATGCATTAGGATTAAAACAAAATAGACGTTAGTGTCACTTTAACGTAAGCCTAACCTCAATTTTAACCATTTATACATAAGGGTACTTCTTGAGAGCAGGTAGCAGAGATTACTGAGATTATCTTTATTAGCCCTTTACAGGGGGTCCCCGATTTACAAACAACTCCTACTTACAAACGGAGGGAGACAACAGGAAGTAAGAGGAAATCTACCGTTAAGAAGGGAAATTCTCTCCTGTATGCTTTATCACCAATCCTTGTTTCCCTAACAGCCCAAAATTTTCAAAATCCAATTATCATTGGGACAGCAAGTGAGGTGAAATCTTCTGTACAGAGGCACAGACAGCTAAACAAATGTTACAGGGGTGATAACCCTTCCCTATGTTATCCAAAAAGCTTAAAAATAGATTTTTTGGCTGGAGTTACACTTAAAAATATTTACCTGTTCCGACTTACAAACAGATTTAACTTAAGAACAAACCTACAGTCCCTATCTTGTTTGTAACCCGGGGACTCCCTGTATTAGCCCTTTTATTTTATTTATTTTTTATTAAATTAAAGTGGTAGACAGAGGTTTTCTGCTTATCAAGGTGGTAGCAGCTCCCTGTTGAGGCTACTTTTATGCAGGCTGTTTACTTTTAAAAGTCTAAAACATGTATTACTTGCTATAATGAGTATTTATTTTTAACCATATAACTACAATTGTTTCCTCTTGGCTAAAGACAGCAATCTGAATGTAATATCAATCATTACCATTTAATTAATTGAACCCATACAAAACTTAATGCTAATATATTTTTATAGTTATAAATTAATATTAATATTATATTAAATGTATGTTATTTAAGGCTGGGTGGTAAAAAAAAAAACAGCAGTTTTTAAATACCACCAAAATAAAGCTCTATTTATGTGAAGAAAATACAAAAAAATTGTTTGGGTACAGTGTAGCAGCTCCTTGCAATTGTCATTCAAAGTGCGATAGCACTGAAGGCTGAAAAATGGCCTGCGCAGGAAGGGGGTGAAAGTGCCCTGTAGTGGTTAAAATGATTGTAAACCTGGGTTATTTTTTTTTTTTTATAACAAACATGTCATGCTTACCTCCACTGTGCAGCTCGTTTTGCACAGTGTGACCTGATCCTCCTCTTCTGGGGCTCCTTGGTGGCTCCCCTGCCCCCCCCCCCGATGCCTGCATCATTGGATTTGATTGACAGCAGTGGGAGCCAATGGCTGCACTGCTATCAATCTATCTAATCAAGATCTGGGACCCCCTGCAGAGAGGGAATGAAGGGGCTCAGGCAAGTAAAACCGGGGGGGGCTGGTCACTGACAGAAGTTTTTTTTTTCACCTTAATACACGAATGCCAGACTGCCCCCCCCCCCGGTGTCCGCATCATTGGATTTGATTGACAGCAGTGGAAGGCAATGGCTGCACTGCTATCAATCTATATAATCAAGATCTGGGACCCCGTGCAGAGAGGGAACGAATAGGGGGGGGGGGGGGCTGGGGGACGGTCACTGACAGAAGATTTTTCACCTTAATGCATAGGATGCATTAAGGTGAAAAAACACAAGGGTTTACAACCCCTTTAACTCTAAACTCGTAGCCTGTAAAGGCTTTTGGATAATTGAATGTACCATAGCTTTGTTGCCATTCTACGAGCTTGCACAATTTTAAAACATGTCATATTAGGTATGTATTTATGTGGGCTAACATCCTCTTTTTATATTTTACCAATAAATTGAGTGTTATAATGTGTTTGTGTGCACTATAATTCATAAAAGCGTATTTTTTGCAGAAAATTTGTATTTTTAAAATGGCTGCGCATATATCCTACAACATAAAAAATTGCAACAACCACCATTTTATTCTACAGGGTCTCTGCTTTCAAAAAATATATATGTTTGGGGGATTCTAAGTAATTTTCTAGCAAAAAAAAAAAAATTCAGATTTTAATATGTATGTGAGAACTGTCAGAGTTGGCCTGGTTTTGAAGTGGTTATTGGAATACAATGGAGTCACCTTCTCACCAGCAACAAGCTGCAAAGGCATCTTCTCAGCTCTCTCCTTGTTAGCACATGATTGCAGGTCTAACTCCTTAATGTCCCTTTCGCACAGGCTTTCCAATCAGGTCCGCATATCAGTTTTTCACGTGGACCTAATCAGACCCTCCATTCACTTTTATGGAGTGGCAGATGTCATCTCTGACATGTCCACTGACATCTACCGATATCAAATCCGATCCTACCCGTGAAATCCAGACGGATGGAGACCCTATTTT
Organism: Lithobates pipiens; assembly: GCF_037356315.1. NCBI lineage: Eukaryota > Metazoa > Chordata > Amphibia > Anura > Ranidae > Lithobates > Lithobates pipiens. The sequence goes on from NW_027507903.1 coordinate 300,761,870, forward strand.
CCAGGTAGTTCTCCCCATTCATCTGATCTCCCCATAGAGGAGAGCAGGGCACTGACAATTCCGTCTTAGCACAGGGAGCAGAGATGGACCTGTCATCCGCCATCTCAGCAGGGATCAGTGGATCAATCCCCCGCTAAGCCAAGCAGAGTCTGTCAGGCAGACTGCCCTTGTGAAAGAAGACCTTCGCTTTCTCGATCTGAATGATACTATGCATGCAATGTCAGTCTGATATCAAGAGAGATTCAGGTATTTATTCTAGCTTTAAATATACGTACATTTAAAGTGGTATTAAATCCAAAGAAAAAAAATGATATACTGCAGCTGACAGTCATTAGACAAAATATATAAACAAACATAGCCATCACATCCAAGAAGCTACAATATAATAAATGTTTATTTATGGGTTTAAAGAGATTGTAAAGTCAAAATATTTTTTTATAAATAAACAATAGCAAGCATGATATACTTACTTGCTGTGTGCAATGGACTTGCACAGAATGACCCTAATCCTACTCCTCTCGGGACCTCCACCGGCACTCCTGGCTCCTCCTCTTCTCACTGTGCCACCATAGGAAGCCACTTCCTATTGTGACACACCTGTGGGCTCAATCCTGATCCACACTGCCTGCATCCATAAACACAGACTGCTTGTTTCAACCCTGCCCCCCCAATCACTCGTCACAGAACTTGATTGACACAGCAAAAACCAATGGATCTGGCTGCGCCAGCAAAGCCTTTGAAAGCAGGGAGAGCTGCTACACATGGGCACAGTGTTGGATTGAGTGATGGCTCAGGTAAGCATAAAGGGGAGTTAAGGGGTTATACTGACACCTAAATATTTTACTTTATCAGCAGGGAATGTATTAAGCTAAAAAATGTTTAGGCTTTAGAACTACTGTAATACCGCTTTAACTATTTTAAAATAAACAACTAGACTAAATGGTGTTTTAAAATGTGCCTGGAGTTCAACATTAAATTGATTACTTTATTTGTATCGTTATTTTAATTGCTGGTCCCTCACATAGGCATAAAAAAAATCACTATACTGGCTTAGACATTCAATTTTTACACTTATGAATGTAGCAAAATGTTTTGAAACAGAAAATAGGAAACTGATGTGTTTGTCTGAAGGTGACCTTGTATTAAATGAGGCAAGTTTAAGAAGGGAACCATGGACCATTGATTCTGTCCCTGCCACTCTTGGGTGACAAAATAACAGATAGAGGAAGTCATGGCTCATTGGTTCTATCCCACTTTCCTTTAACAGCAGGGGAAAGCAGTGAAGATCCTTCCTATACAATAGACATTTGTTGACTGTTATTAAAACAATACAAGCCTGATTTCACATTTGCGACAAGGTGGTCTGGAACTGCTCTGATTACCAAAAGGATTTTTTCAAATCTGCATCATTTTTTGTTAGCCACTTGAATCTGGAAAGAAGAGTGAGCTAAATGTTGGAAATTTTTATATACTAAATTTCTCCTTTTGTATATATGTCTATATCATTATTGTTACTTACTGAATGCTAGCAAATGCTGTACAATCAATTCCGTGACTGCTCTCTGACTGCTTAAAACACTTGTAAAGTAGACTTGGTATTTGTTAGTATAGTTCTGACAATCCTGAGAATTTCACCTTTTGCATTTACCATATTAAATAAAATATTAAAAATTAACCTCCTTACGTCACCCCTTCTAAACAATAAGTAATGAAGGATGCTGACTTTGATTTACCATTTATCTCTATTTCAGAGATATCCCGATGTTTTCTGCATAGCTTAATAGCTGGATTTGAGACTTGAGTCATAGCTAGCATTAGAAGGTGGTAAACTTGATAATAGCAGGGTGTTTAAAGAGGAAGTAAACCCTGATGAGTTTACTTCCTCTTTCACTCCCTGCAAAGGCAAAGCATAATGGACTACTGTGCATCGCATAGTAGTCCATTATGTGTCACTTACCTGACACAGGAGCCAGCGAAGTCACCACTGTCCCCTGTAGTCCGGCACATCCATCTTGTCGGTGGGGTCTCGCAGCTGCGCCGCTGTCATTCGGCGAAGCCGCGATGACGTCACTCCCGTGCATGCCGCGCTCAGTGCGTCTGTCTTTGGGCAAATATCTCCTAAACCGTATAGGTTTAGGAGATATTTCTTGGACCTACAGGTAAGCCTTAATCTAGGCCTACCTGTAGGTCAAAGTGCCTTGTAAGGGTTTACAACCACTTTAATAGCTTTTTTTATAGGAAAGACAACCCATTTCTTTTGACGAGCATACCTTTTTTTTTAGTTAGAAGAATCATGTCAATTTTAGCTTTAAATAAAAAAAAACTGTTGAAGGAAGTTTCTCCTTGTTTAGGTACTTTCTCAAACAGGGTGTCAACGCTGTTTCGCTGACTATCAGTTGCCTCTGCATTGCCATCCTGTCACATGCTCTTCCAATGAAGATTACAATTGACCTTGCTGACACACAATGCACAGATGTGTGCTGAAAACATCATTGTCCAAATATGGCCATTGGTAATAACATTACCAGCATTCCCACCCCTTTGTTTACTTTCAGCTGTTGGCCAGGGAGTTTCCCACTGGCAGCTAAATGAGGTCTAGTATGAATCATGGGTTGTTATAATGCTGGGCTTCATACCAACTAGAGAGTCCTGGGCGGGGAGCTGTCATAATCATGACAACTTCTTAGCTCTAAAGACCCCACTGTGAGCACTGGCATCTCTCTGCATGCCAACTCAGAGTTGCTCTTAACCTCTTCCTGCCCGGTCTACAGTAATATTATAGTCAAGTGGGAGCTTTCAGGTTCTGGGTGGACCTCATATGACATCTTCCCAAAGATGACAAATGACAAATCAGTGTACTGGGCCATTGCCAGCACCATGTGATCATTGTGACCAATCACAGCAGATCACATGGCTATTGCACACAATGAATGACTTGCATTCGTAGCCATTCATTGTGTACTATTGTGTTGATCTCTGCGACTGGTCACAGTGATCACGTGGTACAGACAGGGCCCATCACAGCCCATCTGTACCGTGTGATTAGCTGTGGCCAATCAAAGCTAATCACTCAAAATGGCTGTGAATGAATGGATGCCATTAATAAAAAAGGATTGCCTATAGCAGACATCATAAGCAATAAGCAATCTCAATGTGCCACAATAAAAAAGAAAAACTCCCCAGAGTAGTACAGTGTCACTATGGTAACATTGTACTGCTCCGGTGACAGTGTGTAAAAAAAATCAAAATAAAAAAAATCATAAAGAATGAACAAAAATTGTAATAAAAAAATGTTAAGAAATTAGAAAAGTTTTTTTGTTACATACTGTCACCTGTCAATGTCTCTGATCACTGCCACATCAGTTATATGATGACACTGTACTGCTCTGGTGATAGTATGAAAAAAGAAAGTTGTTTAAAAAAAATTTTTTTTAAATTTCTTAATTTTCCCCAAAATCGAGACAAAGAATACTTCAAAAAGCTTGCCATGCCTTTTACTAATTACCTTGGACTGTCTATTTTCCAAAAAGGGACATTGGGGGAGGGGGTTGTGCATTCTGTCCTGGTATTTTAGGGCCTCAAGAAATGAGATAGACCATTAGTAAATCAGGATTGATCAATTTTCAAAAATACAGTATCTCAGAAAAATGAGTACACCCCTCACATCTTTTCATGTGACAACAACAGTGTAAATTTGTTGTCCCCTCAAAATAACTCAACACACAGCCATTAATGTCTAAACCGCTGGCAACAAGAAGTGAAAATGTCCAAATTGGGTCCAATTAGCCATTTTTCCTTCCCGGTGTCATGTGACTCGTTAGTGTTACAAGGTCTCAGGTGTGAATGGGGAGCAGGGGTGTTTACATTTTGTGTTATCACTCTCACTCTTTCATACTGGTCACTGGAAGTTCAACATGGCACCTCATGGTAAAGAACTCTCTGAGGATTTGAAAAAAAAGAATTGTTGCTCTACATAAAGATGGCCTTGGCCAGCTATCATTAAATGGCAGTCCTTGGTCTGAGTCACGGACCTAGAAAAGCTCCTGTTTGGACCATCGGGCTGCTAGTGTAAAGTGCCTCCATTCCACCTCCTCAGCAGTCATTGGTTGCTGAGAACGTGTGCGCCCCTACAGCCAATGACATTGCGTGTGAGCCTCATCCCCTGCTGGTATCTACCTAACCAGTCACATGACACCGGGGAGGAAAAATGGCAAATTGGGCCCATTGTTCACATGACCCCGGGAAGGAAAAATGGCTAATTGGGCCCAATTTGGAAATTTTCACTTGGGGGTGTACTCACTTTTGTTGCCAGTGGTTTAGATATTAATGGCTGTGTGTTGAGTTATTTTGAGGGGGCAGCAAATTTACACTGTTATACAAGCTGTACACTCACTACTTTACATTGTAGCAAAATGTAATTTCTTCAGTGTTGTCACATGAAAAGGTATACTATAATAATAATAATTATTATTATTATATTTATAATAATAATAACATATTTACAAAACTGTGAGGGGTGTACTCACTTTTGTGAGATACTGTATACCCCATAGTTTGTAGACTCTGATTTGGATTATTTTTAGCAAACAAATGCAGCAGTCTACATTTTGGATTAAAGGTATAAAGAAAGATTATTATAACAGAAACAGAGAAAACACATTTTTTTTTTCAATATTTATTGTCTTCTTTCATTTTCTTTAGCGAAAAATTTAAAACCCAGAGGTGATTAAATACTACCAAAAAAAAGCTCTATCAGTCTCAAATAATGATATGAATTTAATTTGGGTGCAGCGTTACATGACTGAGTAATTGTCCTTCAAAGTGTGACAGCACTGAAAATTGGCCTGGGCAGGAAGGGGCTAAAATTCTCTGTTATTGAAGTGGTTAATTCCTGCCAATTTACTTATCTGCGAACAGGGGAATTTATTATTATTATTTTTTAAACTGCTGAAGCCAATGCAACAGATTCTAATACTAGCAGTAATAAGAACTACATGAGTCTGGTGCTCGTGTTGAAAAGCTTTGAGAAGGCTTTTCTAAATTAGACGCAGGTCATTCTAAAAGGGCCATACCACTCAAAGGAAAATTGTAAGGTCTTTGATTTTATACCCCCCCCCCCCCCCCACAGTGTTTTAGCAACATACAACAAATGTTAGGGTCCACATTTGCTAATAAAATCTAGGCAGCATGCATACAGTTTTCTCTCAACTTAGAAATTTAAATTCTCTCAATTTAGAAAAGCATTGGGTGGGTTTATAAAAGAGTGAATGTTCATTTACAAAGGGAATAGACTATTCTTTTGAGACACCTAAACATCGGAAAGCTCCGTTCTCCTTGCACATAATTAGGTATTCAAAATCGCTGTATTTATAACTTCACAAAATTTACAAAGTCAAATTTTATTTGTGAAAGTCTCATCTTATTTAGTAAATCATCCCTTTGGGCGAGTCAGGAAACACTAATCTGTTTATGTAATGTGATCACAAAATTGCACTAAAAGCATATAATAAATTATAAAAATCATGCTAATTGTTACTTTGCACATATCTGTATATTAGTAACACTACATTAGTATTACTGAAAATATGTCTGCAAATTTCAAATCTTCTTTGAGTGATATTGAAGAGGAATGCTGTAACTTCTGAATTTGTATTTATTTTTTTACCAAGTGTCAGAATGACTGTATACATTTTTGAAATATCCATCATGCTCAAAGTGAAATATTGAGACTACACGTTGCCAGAGCTCTGGGTAACTGGCATATCAAGTCTATACATGATAAACTGCAGAAAACTGTAGACACTCAGATGGCAAAAAGCAGAATTTAGACATTTAACATTGAACACATTGGACATGTCAAAAAGCATTATAGAAATAGCTAAACAAAAGAAGTAATAGAATATATACTAATGACTTTGGTTATTAATTTAGTGTCCTATGTTGCGGTATGATACATAGCAGGAACATAGAATTGGCCTTTAAAAAGGGGCTTAGAGGCTAAGATTCAATAAATAGCAGAAATACAACTACAGTTGCAGAATGGATGGCTAATCAAAGTAAATGGTATGCATGTATGTACGTATTCATCTGAAACACATTTCCTGTCATTGTCCAGACGTTGTGCAACAGCTGCTATTATGCGCCCAGAATGCAGTACAGCCCATGCACGCTTGATGAATCCTAACTATATTTATTTCATTACTGCTCCCTGTAAACTCATGTTTTCTTTATGCCTTCACCCTGAACTCATAGAACTGCAGGGGATGTGGGCCTGGCACCGGCATGTTTCATCCACCAGCTGTTGCTATAATCATATTTATTGTGTCGTAATTATCCAAGCAATATTTTTTGAATTAAGCAGTTACATAATGTTAACATTGTGATTTCATTTCTCTAAATGCAGTGAGGTACTTGTGCAATGCAGCTGTGTTTGTGCTACTGAACACCTGTTTAGTTTATACATATATGACATTCACTGTAGATAATACTGACAAATGCTGAGTTTAGCGGATACACAGTCCTTAAAGGGTTACTAAACCTTCATTTTTTTTTTATGACAAACATATCATACTTACCTCTTCTGTGCAGTTTGTTTTGCACAGAGTAGCCCCGGTCCTCCTCTTCTGGGGTCCCTCAGTGGCGCTGGTGGCACCTCCTCTTCTCGAGTGCCCATTGGAGAAGCACTCTCCTTTGGGACACCCGTGTGGACGTGCTCCCGAGTCTTGCTGCTGCGTCTATTGACACAGACAGCAGGACTTGGCCCCACCCCCCGGCAACTGCGTCATTGGATTTGATTGACAGCAGTGGGAGCCAATGGCTGTGCTGCTATCAATCTATCCAAACAGGACACTAGACACCGTCCGGAGCTGGTGTGCTTGTTCCCCTTGCAGGAATTACAGGGCTCAGGTAAGTAAAAGGGGGACGGGGGGGGGGGGGGCTGCATTAAGGTGAAAAACCTCAAGGGTTTACAACCCCTTTAACAGATTCCTTTAAATCTGTTTTCTTTACAGTTTAAAGCTGGCCATACATTATATGATTTTCTTATTCAATTTCCTTTAGATTTACGTTCAACTACACACTGTAAGGGCCTGCCTGACTGCATACAAATTGAACTTGTTTAGATTTGACCTCATATTATATGGTTCAAAGAAAAATTGTACAAGAAATTTGTATAATATATGGTCAGGTTTAGTTACATTACTTACCTACAATAAAGTATGTCCTATGGTGTGCGGGCTGGTGGATCCAGCAGAAATCTTCACTTCAGGGCTACCCTGTCCTCTTCCTGCTGCTGAACTTTTGGTGCTCTGGGGGTTAACAGCTTAATATCTCCAGGTTCAGCTGCACTTAAGATGATCTGATAGGGACCCACCCTCTCCTGCCTTCTTCTCCATTGAGAAAAGTTTTTGATTGCATTGCATTTAACATGATCCGTGAATAGGGGAGAGAATCATATGACTGATCAGACACTGCCCCATTCACAGAGCATGTTACAGGCAGTATATATCCATTGTCAGATCATCTTTAGTGCAGCTGAGTCTGTGATCCAAAGCTATTTACCCCCCCAATTCTGAAAGTTTAGCAGCAGGAAGAGGACAGGGCAGCCCTGCAGTGAAGATTTCTACAAAATCCAGAAGTCTACACATTGTGGACTATTCTTTATTATATGCACTACTTACACTGGGAGGTGGAGGCTCCTCTGTTGAATTTCTTTGCTGCTGGAGTAATTGGACTTTTTGCTCTATATAAGGACAATGTAACCAAAGCTGTAGAGCAAACACTGTTTTTTATTTTTTTTAAAACAAAGGATTCAATTTAAAACCAGTCGGGGCAGATCAATAACCTACTACTTTTTTTGGACTGTGAAATAAGTGCACCTAGAGGAAACCAGCATGGAAAAGAAGAAAAGTAACAGCGCTCTCTGCAGGGACAACTCAATCCATACACCAGGTCCACTCACAGGTGCCAAGGCTCAATGTGTCCCAACACACTCAAATGCAATAGTAGTAAGAAGAGCCGGCAACACTGTAATCCTTGAAGTGTCGTTTATTGGTACATCAGAGTGGCAGTAAAACAATGATACTGACGCGTTTCGGCAAAACCTTAGTCGTAGAGGAAACCAACATGAAGATGGGGAGAAAACAGGTAATCTAGTTGGTTGCAGATGCTATATGCAAAAATGTGCGGGTGGTATGGGGCACAGGAGCTAGGCCTGTAATCAGACACTCCCTCAAAAGGTTAAAGCTATGACATGAGAGTAGATGTGGGGGGGGGGGGTTCGGGCTGTGATGAGGTATCATTTTTTTCTGGGGTGATTGTATTCCATTGCAAATGGATTTAAAAAAAAGGTTTATTTAAAGTGGAAGTAAACTCCCCTATCGTTTTCAGCCAAGGAAGCTGCCATCTTTGCCTCTGTTTAATCTTCAACTGCTATGGTGCTGCACAAGTGATTCGTTATGACACCAGCCATTGGAAGGTTTGATAGTTTGGCTGAGAGCACAGCCAATGTGCAGTTAGCATTCCCAGCATGCCTTTTTTTTTAACAGTTTAAATCGATGGGTTTACTTCCACTTTAAGAAAAAACACCACGAATCAGCTTTTAGTATGTTTGATTTTTTTCTGTACTTTTACCTGCAATTTTTTATTTGGTGATAAGATCTCTTTAACTTTTAAAACATAAATGTAGAGTGCTCATTGCTTTCTCACAGCTGTGTATTTTTGATAGAACATACACAGGTGTTGACGTTACTTATGCATGGAAGTGTACTGAAAGGTGATTAGGTACTCAGAAGATTCAGATAATGATATTTACATCTCTGATCATTTTGTGATTTCTTCTGGAAGTTCCAAGTTCTGTAGGTGACATTTAGCTCATTATATAGTAGATATATGCACTAAAGTTGCCTCAGATTGGTTGGCATAGGAAGTTTAAAGGGCTTTTAATGCTTTATGGCCTATCCTTATCTCCTTAGTTATTCTATCACAGTAGATGGGGTTCACACGTAAGGGATAATTGTTATATGTGGCACCCAGAGGTGCTTAGGTAAAATGTTATAGGGATACTACTACAATATAATGGATTTGTCTATTTTACATTTTTAAGCTATTTTCCTTCAGACCCTCTCTGTTTGCAAAGTATTACAGATTTGGAGATTAGACCCAAAAGTGAATTCTCTGCTGTGAAAGTGAGCTGCCTACTCTAGCAACAAGGATGCCACCTATTTCTATCTGTGAGCAGGTCCTTCAGCCTCTGCATCCCCCCCACAGGCTAACAGAGTCAGAGGAGACTGCCTTATACAACATCTGCTGGGTCAGCTAGAGAGCACCATTTTCAATGCTGTAATGTGTATATTTACTATATAATAATAAAGGTGCCTTGATTCTTTATGACATTATTATCTCACTTTAGTATCTGTGTCAGTGGTGTGGATCCATCTTCTATGTGGCTGTGTACCTGTCATTTAAAACCAAGAACCTCACTATACCAGCTATTTGAACCTGTGTGACCTGGTATAATCTAAATGAGATTTGATATATAGTAAAAATATGGTTTTTGCTGTGATCAGCACTGCAGGAACAAGATCTGGTCTGGCTGAGTGCTGCCCGAGCCTTTCAAAGGAAGCCTTTTATTTTTATGAATTAATACAAGGCTTCCTCTGATTGCATGAGGTGGGGATCAAGGTGTCATCCACCCTAGTCTCCACCAATCGAAAGAAACTTTGTATTTGTTCATAAAAAAACAAGGTTTCCTCTGAATGGCTGAGCAGCCAGACCTGATTTTGTTCTGGCAGCAGACTGGAATGCCCTGTACACACGATCGGACTTTCCGACAATAAAACCGTGGATTTTTGTTCAAAGGATGTTGGCTCCAACTTATCTTGCATACACACAAATGTTGGGCAACAATTATGAATGTGGGAACGTGGTGACATACAACACGTATGACGAGTTGAGAAAAAGGAAGTTCAATAGATAGTGCGTCTCCCTCCTTCTGCTTGATTCCAAACATGCATGAACTTTTGTGCGTCGGACTTGTGTACACACGATCAGAAAGTCTGACAAAAAAGTTTTGTTGATGGAAAATTTGAGAACCTTTTAGCCAACATTTGTTGGCAGAAAGTCCGCCAACAAATGTTCGATGGAGCATAAACACAGTCGGACTTTCAGCCAACAAACTCCCATCCAACATTTGTTGTCGGAAAGTCAGATCGTGACCAGTCTCCACACTGCTGCCGGAACACAGTGCTGTATATTCTATGTACAGAGCTGACAGCAGCCACAGGGAATAGTTTGTTTGGATGCACTTGGTCCAAACAAACTATTTAAAGAGGAAGTAAACCCTGATGGGTTTACTTCCTCTTTTTTTCCCTGCAAAGGTAAAGCATAATGGACTACTATGCATCGCATAGTAGCTCATTATGTGTCACTTACCTGACACAGGAGCCAGCGAAGTCACCGCTGATCCCTGTAGTCCGCCGCGTCCATCTTGCTGGTGGCGTCTCGCAGCTCCGACCAATGACAGCGGCGAAGCCGCGATGACGTCACTCCCGCGCATGCGCACGGGAGTCGCGTCTCGCAGCTCCGACGCTGCCATTCTGCGAAGCTGCGATGACGTCACTCCCGCGCATGCGCACGGGAGTCAACAAATTAGGCAAATCCATTCTTGGACTTGCCGCATTTAGTGCGCCTGCGCGCCGCTGTCTACGGCGCATGCGCCGTAGACAGTGGTGCCCATTTTCGGGCAAATATCTCCTAAACCATATAGGTTTAGGAGATATTGCTTGGACCTACAGGTAAGCCTTAATCTAGGCTTACCTGTAGGTCAAAGTTGTTTGAAGGGGTTTACTTCCTCTTTAAGGTAACTAAAAACCTGTTAGGCTTTAAAATTTGCTTCACCCTATTAGGAGACTTTGGGGGCAAGCAGTAAACCAATCCTACAAACAGGAAATTAGATTTTTAGTGTACAGAACACCTGCAGGTTGCATTTTGGAAGATTTAAAAAAAAATCTAAGTTTTTTGCATATTTAAATGATAAGATATTTTTAATTTACAAAATGGCTTATGTGGAAATTATATGTTATATAAATATATTCAGGATTATTGTAAAAGATCATTTGTGTTGCGGTATTGTGCAGTAAACCACACGTTTTACCGCACTGCACATTAACACCAGACTGCGTTCTGTTGCGGTAAAAATAATTTTAAATGAACCCCCCCCCCCCCCCATGCACTATTACAAAAGTTGGCAATGCATCTGCTCTGCTGTGCATTACAACACATATGTCATGTGCTGTTATGTGCTGTTTTTTTGGTGTATCAGGCTGTGCTGCCAGCCCATTCAAAATATTTGAGTTGCCTTAACAGAGCGCACCCTTACGTGTAATAACATTTTCTTGAAATTAGAAGTTATTGCCAGGTACTTTATCCATAGCATTATGCAAATACTCTTAATCTAAAAAAAGGACACCCATGTAGTGAAAACAAAAAGACAGCATCATTATGTAAAAGCAACGCTTTCCTTTTCTAGTGACAGAGAAACCACTACCCAATACAACAATATGAAACATCTGTTTATAAACAACCAGCTGATGCATACTCAGTGAACAGAAACTCTAAAGCCGCGTACACACGTAGCCGTCTGTCCGACGCACTTAGTCTGGCGGACTTCCCGCCAGACTGTCCGTCGGACTTTCCGAACGGGCAACTTGCCCACACATGGCACTTTTTCAGCGGACTAATACGGCGTACTAAGTCCGCCGTACTATCTGTCCTACTTTTGAAATGAATGGACTCACCCACACACGCGGAGGAAAGTCGAGCGTGTTTCCAGGTAGGCGGGGCCCGCGAAGGAGACGCCACCTGGTATGGACTTAAAGGGTAACCCCAACGCCGGAAAAAATAGGCGTGGGGGTCCCCCCCAAGTCCACAACAGACCCTTGTCCGAGCACGCTACCCGGCCAGCCAGGAAAGGAGGGGCGAGCGAGCGCCCCCCTCCTGAGCCGTACCAGGCCGCGTGCCCTCAACATGGGGGGTGCCTTGGGGAAGGGGGCCACGCTGCCCCCCCACCCCAAAGCACCTTGTCCCCATGTTGATGAGGACAAGGGCCTCTTCCCGACAACCCTGGCCGTTGGTTGTCGGGGTCTGCGGGCGAGGGGCTTATCGGAATCCGGGAGCCCCCTTTAATAAGGGGCCCCCCGGATACCGGCCCACCACCCTATGTGAATGAGTATGGGGTACAATGTACCCCTACCCATTCACCTGTAAAATAAAGTACAAAAAAAACACAACACACAAGATAAAATAGTTTATTGCACAGCTCCGGGGGTCCGGGGGTCTTCCGTCTTCGGGGGTCTTCTCGCCGGACTCCTCCGCTATCTTCTTGTAGCTCTTTTACTATCGGAGGAGTCCGGCTTTCTTCCTCGATGCCGCCCTCTTCTTCCGACTTCGGGGGTCTTGTCCCCCCTCTTCGGTTCTTCTGCCGGGCCACCGCGCCTTCTTATAGCTCTTTTACAGGCGGTGGCCCGGTCTTCTGTCGCCACTGCCGCCTTCTGTTCTGTTCTGCTCTTCTCTTCTTTTCTTCTTCTTCTTCAGATGTTGCCTCGTCGAGTCCTCCGCTCACAATGGCTCTGACCAGGCACGCGGCGACTTATATAGGGACATCCCGGATGACGTCCCCGCCCATTATGGTGTCACAGTCCCAGAGGATGCTGGGACTGTGACATCATAATAGGCGGGGACATCATCCAGTGATGTCCCTATATAAGTCGCCGCTTGCCCGGTCAGAGCCATTGTGAGCGGAGGACTCGACGAGGCAACATCTGAAGAAGAAGAAGAAGACGAGAAGAGAAGAGAAGAGCAGAGCAGAACAGAAGGCGGTGGCGGCGGTGGCGACGGCGGCGACAGAAGACCGGGCCGCCTGTAAAAGAGCTACCAACGGCCAGGGTTGTCGGGAAGAGGCCCTTGTCCTCATCAACATGGGGACAAGGTGCTTTGGGGTGGGGGGGCCGCGCGGTCCCCCCTTCCCCAAGGCACCCCCCATGTTGAGGGCACGCGGCCTGGTATGGCTCAGGAGGGGGGGCGCTCGCTCGTCCCCCCTTTCCATGGCCGGCCGGGTAGCGTGCTCGGACAGGGGTCTGATGTGGACTTGGGGGGACCCCCACGCCGATTTTTTTCGGCGTTGGGGTTCCCCTTTAAGTCCATACCAGGTGGCGGGGCCAGCGACGTCTCCTTCGCGGGCCCCGCCTACCTGGAGACCCGCTCGAAATGAGCGGACTTTTCTCCGGGCGGGAAAAGTCTGCTCATTTCAAAAGTACGGCGGACTGGCACACACACTGCCGGATTGTCCGCCGAAATGCGAGTCCGGCGGGAAGATTGGAGTGTAAAACTACTTTCTAAGTCTGCCGTACTTTCGGGTCAAAAAAGTATGCCGGAGGCTACACACGGGGGGATTGTCCGGCGGACTTGAGTTTGCCGGACTTTTCCACCCGCTTGTTTGATCGTGTGTACGCGGCATGAGACACAGTTATTTTCCCATAGGGGGCCACCATCTTGCCTCTTACACGGCATAAAAGGTGAAGCCCAGCTGAACATCAGAAATTATCCCTGCCCTTTCTGTGACAGTCACAGTTATTTCTAGAAGGCAGTAGATATACATTAGAATCTAAGGGGAGAAGGTCAAGATTTGAAAATCAGCAACAGTGTCGTTTGCCCTGCTTAGGCTGCACATTTTGAGTAAATAAGGAAACAGCTGATGGGCAAAGACGGAAACAACTGATCAGCAATATAAAGGTAACAGCTTACCTTTATAATGTTGATTATAAAGGTTAACATTATGTTTGCACGTTTGGGGAAATGGAAAGATTCACTTTAAATTCACAGAAATATCAGCGCGCATCTTTGCCAAAAGCAGAAAAAGCTGATATAACATCCTCTCTGTACCAATCTGTACAGTGCGAGAGGAGAGGGGAAGAGATTGTTTGCAGCAGCGCTGTGGGCTGGATCTGTAGTGCCCACAGCACTGCTCAGTGCCCATACTCTGCAATACTCTGTAGTACTCTGCCAATATTCTCCAATACTCTGCAATACATTTTAACAGAAACAAAGAATTTTTTTTTTGTTTACCACATTTTCAGTCTTTTTTAATTTATAGCGCAAAAAATTAAAAACCCAGCGGTGATTAAATAACACCAAAAGAAAGCTCTATTTGTGTGAAAAAAAGGACAAAAAAATCTATGTGTATAGTGTTGCATGACTTGAGTAATTGTTATTCAAAGTGTGAGAGCACCGAAAGCTGAAAATTGGTCTGGTTAGAAAGGGGGTTTAAGTGCCCAGTGGGTAAGTGGTTAACATGGATCATGTTTAGTTTACCATTGGGCCCCATTCACACTCTGCAGCTCAACAAGGCAAATCCCATTAATTTCAATGATCCCTGTTCACATCTGGGCATTGTGTCGCCTGTAGCAACACGCCTGTTGCTCAAGAAAATGCATGAGCTTCTTTTTAACAGATTGGGCCTCATAGGCTTCAATGGGAGTGCCTGAAAACATGTAACATAAATGTTCTATGAGTGTATTGTCATGCCTTTTCTGCTCTAACAGCAGTTCTCCACCCCTAATCTTCTACACCTCTCTTCCCCCTAGTGCTTTCTATTGGCTACACAAAAACACCTGAAACTGTAAACGCTTGTAATACACTTCTAAAAATGCTCAAAAACTCTCAAATAAAAATACCTATAATTTGCTCTGCTCAAGTGTGAATGCAGCCTTGGGAGCTGCAGCTGAGAGTAGATACATTGTTGCAGCCTAGTATGGCTATTAAATTACATATAAACAGTTCTTGATAAATTAAACACATTTTGTATGCAACCCCTTCATAAACAGGTATATACAGTATCTCAAAAAAGTGAGTACACCCCTCACATTTTTGTAAACATTTTATTATATCTTTTCATGTGACAACATTGAAGAAATTACACTTTACTACAATGTAAAGTAGTGAGTGTACAGCTTGTAGTGTAAACAACACACAGCCATCACTGTCTAAACCGCTGCCAACAAAAGTGAGTACACCCCTGAGTGAAAATGTCCAAATCTCTCATATTGATCACTGGAAGTTCAACATGTCAAAGAACTCTCTGAGGATCTTAAAAAAAAAGAATTGTTGCTCTACATAAAAATTACCTAGGCTATAAGAAGATTGCAGAGACCCTGAAACTGAGCTGCAGCATGGTGGTCAAGACCATGCAATGGTTTAACAGGACAGGTTCTACTCAGAACAGGCCTCTAAATGGTCGACCAAAGGAGTTGTGCACATGCTCAGCATCATATCCAGGATTGTCTTTTGGAAATAGATGTATGAGTGCTACCAGCATTGCTGCAGAGGTTGAAGGGGTGGGGGGTCAGCCTGCTAGTGCTCAGACCATACATTGCACACTGCATCAAATTGGTCTGCATAGCTGTCATTTCAGAAGGAAGTCTCTTCTAAAGATGATGCACAAGTAAGACCGCAAACTGTTTGCTAAAGACAAGCAGACTAAGGACATGGATTACCGGAACCATGTCCTGTGGTCTGATGAGACCAAGATAAACTTAATTGGTTCAGATGGTGTCGAGAGTGTGTGGTGGCAACCAGGTGAGGAGTACAAAGACAAGTGTGTCTTACCTACAGTCAAGCATGGTGGTGGGAGTGTCATGGTCTTGGGCTGCATTAGTGCTGCCAGCACTGGGGAGCTACAGTTCATTGAGGGAACCATGAATGCCAAGATGTACTGTGACATACTGAAGCAGAGCATGATCCCCTACCTTCAGAGACTGGGCTGCAGGGCAGTATAACAACATGATAATGACACCAAACACATCTCCAAGACAACCACTGCCTTGCTAAAGAAGCTGAGGATGAAGGTGATGGACTAGCCAAGCATGTCTCCAGACCTAAACCCTATTGAGCATCTGTGGGGCATCTTCAAAGGGAAGGTGGAGGAGCGCAAGGTCTCTAACATCCACTAGCTCTGTGATGTCACCATAGAGGAGTTAAAGAGGACTCCAGTGGCAACCTGTGAAGCTCTGGTGAACTCCATGCCCAAAGGGTTAAGGCAGTACTGGAAAATAATGATGGCCACACAAAATCTTTATACTTTGTGCCCAATTTGGACATTTTCATTTAGGGGTGTACTCACTTTTGTTGCCATCGGTTTAGACATTAATGGCTGTGTGTTGAGTTATCTTGAGGGGACAACAAATTTACACTGGTATATAAGCTGTACACTCACTACTTTACATTGTAGCAAAGTGTAATTTCTTTGTGTTGTCACATGAAAAGATCTAATAAAATATTTACAAAAATGTGAGGGGTGTATTCACTTTTGTGAGATACTGTAGCTATCAATGCCCAATATACATGTATGATAATAAAGCACCTTATCTCTTATTTGTTGCCGGACTTTCTCCCTTTCTGCTTCCATTCTGGCATGCTTTGCTTTCCTTTCCTCCTCTTGTTGGCGTAGAGCTTCTTGTCTCTCTTCTTCCTTCTTCTGGGCATCTGGATCTTTTTCCTCTTCACCTCCCAACATCTTTCCCATATCCTTTGTTGCCCCTGAACAGAAGAACAGAGATATATGTAATCTGTGTTAAAAAAAATCAGTTGGTTTCTGCCAGCATCATTCCTACATATTCTGCATATCATCATATCAAAGGTAGTTGTATATAATTTTCCTTTTGTTTTTTAAAAATCCCAAAGTATTGGAGACAGTTTTCATGGAGCAATTTTCCATCAATATACAGTATCTAGCATGCTTTTTGTAAAATCTGGATCACCATATGCACAGCTTAAGGTGTGTTCAGCCCTGAAGAAGTGGACTGTTATGTGAAACATGTTGACTGAGTTCAGAAAAGTGTCTATGATGTACACATGTGAACTACTTTGCCATAAAATAGGGTTGGCATATAATTTGTGGTGATATATAGAAACTGATGCATTGTAAACTGTGAGACCTTTTTTATGTATACATTTTACATTTTTCTATAAAAAAAAAAATGTTTAATAATTTTATCTTTGGTGTTAATAGCCTCTCCAGTGCTATGGTTAATCTTATTTGTCCTATTTTATTTCTTATATTTTTACAAATATGATTTTACTAATTTAATGAGTTTGCATTTGATGGTTTACATTTGCATTTGATGGTTTTTGCATTGGTTGCAATCTGTTTTTACTGTCATTCATGCAAAATGTGTTGTCAGCACTCCTGATACAATAAACGGGGCCAGCTATCAAAGTAACAGTCGAACTTCAAACATTACACCAAGACATTAATGAAGCCTACGAATCTCTCCTGGTAATCTATGGGGCCAGGCTGCAAGTTTTACAGTTTGGTCACCAAGACTAAACTGTCAAACTGTAAAACTTATTTCTATCACAGCCTCATTGAGATAGTAATAAAAATAAGTGAAAAAAAAGTTTTAAAAATGAAAGTTATAAAAATTATTATAAAAATACATTTAAAAAAAAAGCCTAAAGCAATTCTTTAAAAAGCCCCTGTCCTATGATTGCGCCATGCATATTAGGTATCAGCAGGCATACCAGACTGAAAGCGAAAATTCTAGGACCGCCAGTCTCTGTTAACTGTAAATTGATGAGCTGTAAAGGCTTTTAATGTGTCATCTATAGATAACTTTGTGTACCTTATTTTTTGCTGTATCACAGGTGTGCACTATTTAGAAGCTTGAAAAATTCTATACCTGTTTACTTAACACAAACTTATCTCATTTTTTTTACCCCAACATTTTGGTAACATATTATTAAAATCTGGTAACAAATCATAATTTGTTTTAGAAAAGTTAAATTTATCAAATTTTGCACTGACAAATATACAGCACGAACAAGCAAGGCCTGACAAGCCACACACAATTTAAAACTTAAAACTTACACTTCCTCAGCAATTGGCTCATTGTATAAGCCTGAGACCTATACCCAGGGATATCATAATAGACTCCCTTGTACAGAGACATAATTTGATGTTGTAATTATCATTTTGGCCCAAACGTACATCCGCCAAACATTACTACAATACCCCTGCTTTGTACCTTGGGGTAACAGAAACAATAAAAAAAAGGGGGGGGGGAGGGAACCCCTTATCACACCAATGAGAAGAACAAACAAGTGCCACCTCCCCACATCTATTGTATACCAAGTTGTGGATGGCATATATTGTCCCGTAAGTAACCACTACATCAGACAGCCGTGGAAGCGTTATTCACCCAGCTGCTCCACACCTTATCAAACTTTTGTGGAATAACTCTGCTTATGTAAGTAGCCTTATATAATTGGGAGGCTTTGTTGACCAGAGCCTTCCATGCTATAATAGTCCGGGGGGGGGGGGGGGGGGGGCAGACTTTTTCCATGCGAGCACTATGAGTTTCTTAGCAGAGTAAAGTAAAATTGTCAACAAAGTGCGGGTGACTCTTTTTTGGAGCCAGTGCATCCACTAATCCCAAAAGACATACCTCCACCACTGGCTGTATATGAATAGCAGTAACCTCCTCAATACACTTAGTGACCCCCTTCCAAAATTCCTGGATAGCCACACAATTCCAAAATACATGTATAAAATCAGCATCGGAGGAAGTGCACCACCAGCAACAGGGTGACCGGGTAGGGAACATTCTCGCTAATCTGGCTGGAGTAAGATATGTACGATGCAAAAATTTGAATGGCAGACACCAGTCTGGTAAAGTTAATGTCCCAAATATTGTCCCAATCATCCCCATCCATCTGAGAGAACACCTCCCCCCACGCCGCCCTGCAATGTGAAAGGAGCTCACCAGTCACAAGAAATTGCTTGTATATAGTAGATAGAACCTTGTTCAGATAGTCCTCTCTAAGGATTACAGATTGCTCATTTCTGGACTAAGACTAGTATCGCAAATTTGGCCATTAAATGCATACCTCAGTTGCAAAGAATGAAGTAAGTATTGGGGAGTTGAAATTTAGCTTTCAGACTATCGAACTGAATGAGTTTACCAACACTCATTATATCTTTCAGTGTTTTGATACCATATTTAGTACAAACGACTATTGGCGGGATATTCAAAAAGTGTACCAGGTTGGGGTTTCTCCATAGCGGAGTGTGAGGGGAAATTGTATTAACACCCCCATCTTGTTACCCACTACCCATGCCCTACAGGTTGCACACTGTAACATTTTATGGAGCTCTAGGTCCAGGTATCAACAGATGTGTCAATGCCTCATAAGAACTTGCAACAGCTGCCTCAAGAGCATTTGCAGCATCATCTGCCGGGAGACTCAACCACCTATGGGCGAAGACCAGCTGACCTGCTAGGAAGTACCTATGAAAATCAGAAACTGCCAGGCCCCCTTGTTTCCTTATTAATTGTAGGACCCTGAGTTTGATCTGAGGGTGACGCCAAGGGTGGTGCCAAAGGAAATTTGTCATCAGTTGATCAATTTTTTTGAATATGTATTTCGGTATCCAGACTAGAGAATTCCGAAATATATACAGAAATAAAGGTAGAAACTTGATATTCAATAAATTCACCCTGCCAATGAGTGATAAAGGTAAATTCTGCCATGCCTGCAACCTAGCTTTCAGCTTTGATAAAAAGTGGAGTGACATGCAATGTAAGGAAATCCGACACTGAGTTGGAGATATGCAGACCCAAATATTTAATCACTTCTACCTGCTAAAGGGGACAATTAGCTGGAAACCTGCAATTGGGAGATGGTGTTTTAAGTGTAAGAATCTGAGATTTCCCCCAATGACTGGTCACTGGAAATTCAACATGGCACCTCATGGCATAAGAAGATTGCCAAGACCCTGAAGCTGAGCTGCAGCACGGTGGCCAAGGCCACGCAGCTGTTTAACAAAACAGGTTCTACTCAGAACAGACCTCACTATGGTCGACTAAAGAAGTTGAGTGCACATGCTCCGAGTCATATCCAGAGGTAGGGATGAGCCGAACACCCCCCTGTTCGGTTCGCACGAGAACCTGCGAACAGACCTAAACTTCGTGTGAACTTTAGAACCCTATTAAAGTCTATGGGACTCGAACGTTCACAATCTAAAGTGCTCATTTTAAAGGGTAATATGCAAGTTACTGTCCTAAAAAGTGTTTGGGGACCCGGGTCCTGCCCCAGGGGACATGGATCAATGCAAAAAAAAGTTTTAAAAACGGCCGTTTTTTCAGGAGCAGTGATTTTAATAATGATTAAAGTGAAACAATAAAAGTGTAATATTCCTTTAAATTTCGTAGCTGGGGGGTATCTATAGTATGCCTGTGAAGTGGCGCATGTTTCTGGTGCTTAGAACTGTCGCTGCACAAAGTGTCATTTGTGCAGGAAAAAAAGTCTTTTAAAATCACTTGCGGCTAAATTGTCGGGTCTCCGTAATACAGAGAACACTCAATGAGTGTTCTCTGTATTAGCCGACAATTCATTCATTCATTGATTAAAAAAAAAAAAAAGCGTGGGGGTTCCCCTAAATTCAATTGCCAGGCCCTTCAGGTCTGACATGGATATTAAGGGGAACCCCGTGTCAAATTTTTAAAAAAAATTGATGTGGGGGTCCCCCCCAAATATCCATACCAGACCCTTCAGGTCTGATATGGATATTAAGGGGAACCCCGCATCAAATTTTTTAAAAAAATTGACGTGGGGGTCCCCCTAAAAATCCATATCAAGGGGACCCCCAGATCCCGCCCCCCCCCCCTGTTTGAAATGGTAAGGGGGTACAAAAGTACCCTTACCATTTCACAAAGAAAGTGTCAAAATGGTTAAATAAGACAAACACACTTTTGAAAAATTCCTTTATTAAAAGTGAAAAAAAAAAAAAAAGATTCCAGCGGTGCTAATCCACTCTTGCTATCCAGCGACGGATCTCCGAGGTCCAGCGATGGATGATCATATCCAGCGACGGGGGATCTCTCAGTCCAGCGCTGTCCATACATCCTTCTTCTGTCTCCTCTCCGGAGACACTGCAGAGAGCAAAGCGCTGACGTTTCTTATATTGGGAGGGCGGGGCCACCCGTCACCTGACCCCGCCCCTCTGACGCTGCAGAGGGAAGCCAGGGGTTCCCCAGTGACGTGTGGGTGACCCCGCCCCCTCTGATGTAACGCAGGCTTCCGTTACATCAGAGGGGGCGGGGTCACCCACACGTCACTGGGGAACCCCTGGCTTCCCTCTCCAGCGTCAGAGGGGCGGGGTCAGGTGACGGGTGGCCCCGCCCTCCCAATATAAGAAACGTCAGCGCTGTGCTCTCTGCAGTGTCTCCGGAGAGGAGACAGAAGACGGATGTATGGACAGCGCTGGACTGAGAGATTCCCCCGTCGCTGGATATGATCATCCATCGCTGGACCCCGGAGATCCGTCGCTGGATAGCAAGAGTGGATTAGCACCGCTGGAATCTTTTTTTTTTTTTTTTTTTCATTTTTAATAAAGGAATTTTTCAAAAGTGTGTTTGTCTTATTTAACCATTTTGACACTTTCTTTGTGAAATGGTAGGGGTACTTTTGTACCCCCTTACCATTTCAAACAGGGGGGGGGCGGGATCTGGGGGTCCCCTTGTTAAAGGGGGCTTCCAGATTCTGATAAGCCCCCCGTCCGCAGACCCTCACAACCAACGGCCAGGGTTGTGAGGATGAGGCCCTTGTCCTTATCAACATGGGGACAAGGTGCTTTGAGGGGTCACAGACCCGCAAAGCATCCTCCCAATGTTGAGGGTATGTGGCCTGGTACGCTTCAGGAGGGAGGGGGGGCCGCTCTCTCGTCCCCCCCTCTTTTCCTGCGGCCTGCCAGGTTGCGTGCTCGGATAAAGGGTCTGATATGGATTTTTAGGGGGACCCCCACGTCAATTTTTTTTTTAATTTGATGCGGGGTTCCCCTTAATATCCATATCAGACCTGAAGGGTCTGGTATGGATATTTAGGGGGACCCCTACGTCAATTTTTTTTTTTAATTTGACACGGGGTTCCCCTTAATATCCATGTCAGACCTGAAGGGCCTGGTAATTGAATTTAGGGGAACCCCCACGCTTTTTTTTTTTTTTTTTTTTTTTAATCAATGAATGAATGAATTGTCGGCTAATACAGAGAACACTCATTGAGTGTTCTCTGTATTACGGAGACCCGACAATTTAGCCGCAAGTGATTTTAAAGGACTTTTTTTCCTGCACAAATGACACTTTGTGCAGCGACAGTTCTAAGCACCAGAAACATGCGCCCCTTCACAGGCATACTATAGATACACCCCAGCTACGAAATTTAAAGGAATATTACACTTTTATGGTTTCACTTTAATCATTATTAAAATCACTGCTCCTGAAAAAACGGCCGTTTTTAAAACTTTTTTTTGCATTGATCCATGTCCCCTGGGGCAGGACCCGGGTCCCCAAACACTTTTTAGGACAGTAATCTGCATATTACCCTTTAAAATGAGCACTTTAGATTTCTCCCATAGACTTGTATAGGGTGTTCCGGCTTTTCGAATTTGCTGCGAACAGCCCAAATTGTTCACTGTTCGCTGAACAGGCGAACAGGCAATGTTCGAGTAGAACATGAGTTCGACTCGAACTCGAAGCTCATCCCTATCCAGAGGTTTTCTTTGGGAAATAGATGTATGAGTGCTGCCAGCATTGCTGCAGACCATAAGCCGCACACTGATCAAATTGGTCTGCATGGCTGTCGCCCCAGAAGCAAGCCTCTTTTAAAGATGATGCACAAGAAAGCCTGCAAACAGTTTGCTGGAGACAAGCAGACTAAAGACATGGATTACTGGAATCATGTCCTATGGTCTGATGAGACCAAAATAAACGTATTAAGTTCAGGTAGTGTCAAGCTTGTGTGGCGGCAACCAGGTGAGGAGTACAAAGACAAGTGTCTTGCCTACAGTCAAGCATGGTGGTGTTAGTGCTGGTGACACTGGGGATCTACAGCTCATTGAGGGAACCATGAATGCCAACCTGTCCTGTGACATACTGAAGCAGAGCATGATCCCATGTCTTCAGAGACTGAGCCACAGGGCAGTATTCCAACATGATAACAACCCCAAACACACCTCCAAGATGATGAATAACTTGCTAAAGAAGCTGAGGGTAAAGATGGACTGGCTAAGCATGTCTCCAGATCTAAACCCTATTGAGCACCTGTGGGGCATCCTCAAACGGAAAGGTGGAGGAGTGCAAGGTTTCTAGCATCCACCAGCTCCGTGATGTCACCATAGAGGAGTGGAAGAGGACTCCAGTGGCAACCTGTGAAGCTCTGGTGAACTCCATGCCCAAGAGGGTAAAGGCAGAGCTGGAAAATAATGATGGACACACAAAATCTTGACACTTTGAGCCCAATTTGGACATTTTCACTTAGGGGTGTACTCACTTTTGTTGCCAGCCGTTTAGACATTATTGGCTGTGTGTTAAGTAATTGTGAGGGGACAGAAAATTTACAGTTATACAAGCTGTACACTCACTACTTTATATTGTAACAAAGTTTCATTTATTCAGTGTTGTTACATGAAAAGATATAATACAATATTTACAAAAATGTATTTTATTTCAATTTATCACATCTTTTAGACATTATTTTATGTTATGGGGGTTTTAAGTGATCTTCAAGCCTAAAATGTGTATTTTAAAATGTGTACAAAAATGAAAAACATGACTTAAGAAAATCGATGACTGTATTTTTACGACTACAGATGCCACATTGCTGGATGTCACAGAATGTGGTTGTCGGGGAAACTACCTAAATTGTGCTATGGGGCCCCAGTATTTGTAATTATGCCCTTGGTAGATATAGATATGGCAGGTTTACAAAAGTAAAACATAAATAGATATATAATAAATGTGAACAAATTTTCTAGGCATGCTTGTGCCTGACTTTATGCACTGACTATATTTGCTGTTCAGTGACTTCAGCATTTTCCTTAAAGTTGAACTCCCGCCTCCCTCTAACTAACTCACTGGCATAAAACAAAAATACCCAAATGCCTCATTTACTCACCTAAACAAGTCTTCTTTCTTTTTTCATGCACAGGAGGTAGGTAGGTTCCTTCTTCAGATGTCCACATTACTACTGTGTGTCGTGGACACTTCCTATTAGATGTACAGTGCCTGAGTCCCCTCAGGATTCAGAATACAGTCTACAGGCAAAGATATCAGTTTGGGGGTACAGACAGGAAACAGCCAGAGCAGGCATTACAGCACTGGGGAATAACATTGGCTATGGACCTTGGTGTCTGTGAGGGAGATGAGTATAAAAACACTCCACAAGGTAAAATAAATATATGCCTACAGATGGGCTTTAAAATAAAACTTCAGGTGAATCCACTTATGTACTGTATCTATTGAAAATCATTACACATATTTTAAATACAACTATGATAATGAATGAATGTTGTTATGTTGGGGCCCTGTATTTCTCGAACAGCAGCAGTCATATTGGTAGAGAAAGGATATGCACTCTAATGCCTTGTACACACGGTTGGACATTCCGACCACAAAATCCGTCGGATTTTTTCTGACAGATTTTGTCCTAAACTGGTGTTGCATACACACGGTCGGACAAAGTTGTCGGAAAATCCTATCGTTTGGAATGTGATGGTGTTCGTTCATTGCGACGGGACTACGTTGAAGCTAGTAGCCAATACCTTTGGTCTCTTAATTTGATCTGAGCATGCGGGGCACTTTGTCCGATCAGAATTCTCTACAAATTATCGGAAAAGGATTTTTTTGTCGGAAAATTTGAGATCCTACTCTCTCTTTTTTCCGTCAGAATTTCCAACGGAAAAAGTCTGATAGAGCCCACACACGATTGGATTTTCTGAAATTATAATCCGATCAGATTTTTTCCGTTGGAATTTACGACCATGTGTACAGGGCATGAGCCAATCTAAACGCTATTGCTTTGCACAGTGATGTCAGTCTAACACTGAAAACTTTCTTACAGTAAGGGAGAGCATGTGGGTGAACTCATTTGTGGATTTCTGATGAGTTTGTGGGATTTTTCATTATCCAGTCACAGGAAGGGGTGATTAGATGACCAAATTGTAGTGCTTAACTGTAGTGTAGAAACATGAGGTTAATGAAATTAAAGACTGGCTGAACAAACTACAAATCTTCTGAAAGTAAGGCAGCTAACATATCTACAGTATATGAACTGTGTCTTTAATTGTTCACTTTGTGTTCAGATACATTAAAGTGGTTGTAATCCCTCTCCCACAACTTTGTCCCATGTAAATCAGCATAAAAAACCCTAATGAACACTGCTTGTAGATATCTCCTTACTTGTTTAATATTGTTGTAATCTTTGTTGTTCTGTAGAATGAAGTCACTGAGCATGCCCAGATCTCCCCTGATTTATGGCACACTCTCTATGTCTTATCTATCTGTTATCAGGACTTCCTACGGCACAACACTGAACTCTGCTAATCACTCAGAGCTTCCTCCTACACACCATGTGGCCTCACATACAGTCTAAACTTGACCATTACTGCAGTCTTATCAGCTGAAGCTGATAAGTCTGACAAAGGCAAACATTAGACATTGGCAAAAGTAAATACTATGAAATAAACAAGTAAGCTATGAACAGGGAAGCATGGTTGCCATAGAAACGTTGGATTGAGAAGGAGGCTTAGTTAAGAGTACAGGAAGTGCTCAATGTAAGGGTGGAAATACACTCCACTGTGGACTCAGAAAACAATACTTAAGATGGTGCTGCCTAACCCCTGGAAACAAGTTTTTTAAAGATTCTTTAAACAGTAAGTAATATGCGATTTGGGCTGGATTACAGTGGCTATAGTCTGATAATTACTTATTATAATGGACTAAATGAAAAGAAGCATCACAGTGAGAGAGTTTACTTCATCTTTAATATAATACCATCAAATGATCCTCTTGCAATTAGAAACAGATATATAGGCTATACAGCAGAGAAGTATAGCTTACAGAGCCTTAAAGCGGAGGTCCACCCTAAAATGGACCTCCGCTCATCGGAATCCAGGTAACTGCACCCACTTCCGGGCTAGCTCTCTGTGGAAAGGGGCGCACGTTACGCCCCTTTCCGCAAGCGCCCGCCCCCTTCAGCAAGTGCCCCGCTGCCTGCTGGGAAACACACAGCTCCCAGAGGCAGCGGGGACCGTCCGGATTGCGCCGCGCGGCTCGCGCATGCGCAGTAGGGAACCGGGAAATGAAGCCGAAAGGCTCCATTTCCTGATTCCCATACCCAAGATGGCGGCGGCAGGACCCGATAGACGAGCGAGCGATCGGCTTCGGGTGCCGGCATCGCGGGCGCGCTGGACAGGTAAGTGTCACTATTTAAAAGTCAGCAGCTGCAGTATTTGTAGCTGCTGGCTTTTAAAAAAAAAAAAAAACGCGGAGTCCCGGTGGACTCCCGCTTAAAAGAGGAAGTAAACCCTGATGGGTTTACTTCCTCTTTTTTTTCCCTGCAAAGGTAAAGCATAATGGACTACTATGCATCGCATAGTAGCTCATTATGTGTCACTTACCTGACACAGGAGCCAGCGAAGTCGCCGCTGTCCCCTGTAGTCCGCCGCATCCATCTTGCTGGTGGCGTCTTGCAGCTCCGACGAATGACAGCGGCGAAGCCGCGATGACGTCACTCCCGCGCATGCGCACGGGAGTCGCGTCTCGCAGCTCCGCCGCTGCCATTCGGCGAAGCCGCGATGACATCACTCCCGCGCATGCGCACGGGAGTCGACAAATTAGGCAAATCCATTCTTGGACTTGCCACATTTAGTGCGCCTGCGCGCCGCTGTCTACGGCGCATGCACCGTAGACAGCGGTGCCCATTTTCGGGCAAATATCTCCTAAACCATATAGGTTTAGGAGATATTGCTTGGACCTACAGGTAAGCCTTAATCTAGGCTTACCTGTAGGTCAAAGTGGTTTGAAAGGGTTTACTTCCTCTTTAACGTTGCTTAATAAAGGAACTATACATCCATACCGACCGCTAATTATCACTCAAGTACAAAAAAAATGCCACTATGGGGGTTACGACATTTTCTTCTTCTATTAAATCACACATGGGAAAGAATAAAATAATATGAGAAAAGTTATGCATATTAGGATTAGCTGTTAATGCAAGTTCTGTATTATGTTAATGCCATTTAAACTATTCTAGTAAATCAGCCCAAAGGATTCCAGTAAGAGCTATCATGGATGAGATTAAATTGAAGGACAGTTATGCAATGCTTACTTGGAAATGGATCCTCAGGCAGTGCTGGACTTAGTTTATATCTAATTACAGAAGAAGAAGTAGTTTTGCTATTTTTCATGGAGTGCGTGAAGTCCTGTGTTTTAAAGAAAACATACAAAAAATATAGAGGCAGCTACAGCAGATCTTTTGAAAATGCCACTTCTCTTTTTAGGCTTAAAGTATAACTACAAAGGCACAGCAAAGTACCGTATATACTCGAGTATAAGCCGAGATTTTCAGCCTCTTTTTTGAGGCTGAAAGTGCCCCCTCGGCTTATACTCGAGTCACCGCTGTCTGACTGCTCGATCAGCGTATCGAGCAGACAGACGGCGGACATTAAAATTTAAAAGCCGCGCCTCCTTCTCCGCCTCCGCCTGTGATAGGCGGAACACTGAATTTCCCAGCAGTCAGTGTTCCACCTATCACGGACATCCGCTCATTCTCATACTACGGACGAGTATGAGAGGATGTCCGTGATAGGCGGAACACAGGCTGCTGGGAAATTGAGTGTTCCGCCTATCACAGGCGGAGGCGGAATTTTGAATTGTAGAATGGCCGCCGAGAAGAGCGGCGATCCATCGGCACGGCACGGGACGGAGGAGGCACGGGACGGAGGAGGCACGGCACGGGACGGAGGAGGCACGGGAAGGAGGAGGCACGGCACGGGACGGAGGAGGCACGGGACGGAGGAGGCACGGCACGGGTCGGAGGAGGCTCGGGACGACGGCGGCTCGGGACGGAGGCTTGGGACACAGGTAGGCTGGACACACACACAAGGCTGCACGGACACACACACACACACACACACACACACACACACACACACACACACACACACACACACACACACAAGGCTGCACGGACACACACACACACACACACACACACACACACACACACACACACACACACACACACACACACAGGGATGGATGGATGGATGGATACACACACACACACACAGGGATGGATGGATGGATGGATACACACACACACACACACACACACACACACACAGGGATGGATGGATGGATGAATACACACACACACACACAGGGATGGATGGATGGATGGATGGATACACACACAGGGATGGATGGACGGACACACACACAGGGATGGATGGACACACAGGGATGGACGGACACACACACAGGGATGGACAGCCATGTCTCACCCTCGGCTTATACACGAGTCAATAAGTTTTCCCGTTTTTTGGGGGTAAATTGGGGGCCTCGGCTTATATTCGGGTCGGCCTATACTCGAGTATATACGGTAAGTTGTTTGCAGAAATAAGCAGAGACAGAAAGGACTAGCAAGAGAAAACTGAAAAGCCACATGTATATAAATACAAATACACAAGCACACATACATAAATAAACCTAATGTGAGATTTGCAAATTATAGCCATAAGGCTAAAAGACCCTTATATCCCATACACAAGATCGGACTTTCCGGCAGACTTGGTCCGGCGGACCGAAAACCGTCGGACAATTTGATCGTGTGTGGGCTCAGTCTGTCTTTTTCTTCCCAAAAGTCAGACGGACCTAGAAATAAAACACGTTTTAAATCTTTCCACCAGGAGTCCACCGGATCCAGTTCCTATCGAGAAGCCCGTTCGTTTGTATGTTGGTCCGATGGACCAAATACGATAAAGGGCAGCTACAGCACCTGCCCGCGAGAATGTTTCCAGCGCGATCCTATCACGCTGGTTCTTGGTGACAGGGTACTGTACATCTCGCGCTGGCTGCAATAGGAAACACACATTTTCCTATCGCAGCGAGGGCAAAGGGGGAATGCCCCTCCAGGGGCATTCCAGGCCCTTAAGTCTGGTATAGATTTTAAGGGGAACACCCTACACCAGAAAAATAGCGTGGGGGTCCCCCCAAAGTCCATACCAGACCATTATCCAAGCACACAACCCTAGCCGGTCAGGAAAGAGGGTGGGGACGAGCGAGCGTGGGGGTCCCCCCAAAGTCCATACCAGACCCTTATCTAAGCATGCAACCCGGCCGGTCAGGAAAGAGGGCGGGGACGAGCGAGCGCCCCCCCCAAACCGTACCAGGCCACATGGGTGCTTTGGGGAAGGGGGGCGCTCTGCGGGCCCCCCTACCCAAAGCACCTTGTCCCCATGTTGATGAGGATGAGGGCCTCTTCCCGACAACCCTGATTGTTGGTTTTTCGGGGTCTGTGGGCGGGGGGCTTATTAGAATCTGGTGACCCCACCCCTTATAAGGTCACAGTCCCAGCATGCCCCGGGACTGTGGAATCATAAGGGGCAGGGCCACTGGGTGACATCACCCGGTGATCCCACCCCTTTATGCCTATATAAGTCATCGCAAACTGTGTGTATGGCATTACAGAGGGAGAGAGCACCATGTCAACATCGGAAGAACAGAAGAAGGAAGAAGATGGCGACAGCGACGACAACAAAGGAGAAAGCCGGGCCACCGCTAGCAAAAGAGTGGCAAAAGACCAGAAGATAGCGGAGTAGCCTGGCAGAAGAACTGGAGAGCAGGAGAAGAGGCCAGAGAGCGGGAGAAGAACCAAAGAGCACAGAGACGTCAGAAGGGACCCCCAAAAAATCACACAAAAAAACAAAAACAAAAAAAACAATAGACTTTGAGGGTCGTGGCACACTCTGTTTGCAGCAGACTGAAAGGATGAGCTCACGATGCCTCTCACTTCTTGTCAGAGGCACTGAGCTCAATGGACAGCTTGGAGCCTGCAGAGTTTGACAGGCAGCCTGTCAAACTCGCCTATTGATTTCAATGGGGCCACTCTGCAACTGCAGGCCAAGCTCTTTTGCAGCAGCAGCATAGTCCAATAACATAAAAATAATATTCAGAAATGTAAAAAAAAACAAGGAGGCAGCAGTAGCACCTCATGAATGCCTGTCAGCTGGTGCTATACCACTCTTTGAAAAGCAATCTGCGACAGATCACTTTTCAGAGGGCAGTAAGCGTTACAGCAAATGTGAAAGAAACATCATCCATTTCACACTCCCCACCAACCAGGGCACTCCACAGCCACTTCCCATGTTAGTCACCTGCCTTCAACTTATTTCACAGGTGACCATTTCCCAACCTGGAGATAACAGATCCTATTCTAAAAGATATCACTCCCAGTTACTTTCCCTACCCACTGATTGATATTCCTCCATGTCCATCTCACACCCCCTTGATGACAGACCTCTCTCCCCAGCCTGTCCCCCACATCCTCTCATCTGCTGACCTGTGGCTGGGGGAATCATGCACACAGTGTTATTGTGTTCTGCCAATGGGGAGCCTTCCTTACCCACAGAATACAATGATCAGTGTTGCTAACTATAGCTGGCTGCACTGATTGTTTTGGGAAAAACCTGACAGGCTAGTTGTACTCAAGTCGATTAATAGATTGACTTGTGTACAACGGCTAGCCTATACATAGATCGACTATGGCTGGTCTCTGCTTCCCTTCATTTTATTTCAAGTATGGACCGCTTAACCACTACGTAGTCCCTAAACATCCTTCCACAAACCTTTATATTTTTCCTTCCCAGATTCCTTCATCCTTTTCACCTGTACATAATGCCCGCTGTCATACCATTCACACTCCTCTCCTGTACATACTGCTAACTGTCATACACTTCATAGTATGACACTACATAGTGCCCACTATCTTACAGTTCTCTCCTGTACATAGTGCCCACTGTCATACCCTCTACACTTCTCTCCTATACATAGTGCTCCCTGTCATACCCCCCCCCCCCCACACAATCCTCTCCTGTACATACTGGCCACTGTCATACACTTTTCTCCTGTACATAGTGCCCGCTGTCATACCCTCCACATTCCTCTCCTGTACATACTGCTCACTGTCATACCCTCCACAATGCTCTCCTGTACATTCTACCCTCTGTCATACCCCCACACTCCTCTTCTGTACATACTGCCCATTGCCTTACCCTCCACACTCTTCTGCTGTACACACTGCTCACTGCATATCCTCCACATTCCTCTCCTGTGCATACTACCCACAGTCATACCCTACACAGTCCTCTCTGGTACATAATGCCCACTGTCATACCTTTTACATTCCTTTTCTGTACATACTTCTCACTGTCATACCCTCCACAAGCCTCTCCTGTACAAACTGCTCACTGTCATACCCTACGCACTCTTGTCCTGTACATACTGCCCACTGTGTTACCCTTCACACTCATCTCCTGTACATACTGCTCACTGTCTTCCCCTCCACACTCATCTCCTGTACATACTACCCACTGTCATACCCTTCACACTCCTCTCCTGTACATACTGCCCTCTTTCATAAACTCCTCTACGGTACATAGTGCTGGCTGTCATACCTTCCACACTCATCTCCTGTACATACCACCCACTGGGATACCCTCCAAACTCCTCTCCTGTAATACTGCCCACTCTCATACCCTCCACACTCCTCTCCTGTACATACCACCCCATGATACCCTCCTCTCCTCTATATTCTGCCAACTGTCATACCTTCCACACTCCTTTCCTGTGCATAGTGCCCACTATCATACTTCCACACTCCTCTCCTGTACATACTGCCCACTGTTATACCCGCCATACTCCTCTCCTGTACATACTGTCCCCACCATACCCTCCACACTCTTCTTCTGTACATAGTGCCCACTGTCAACCCACCACACTCCTCTGCTGTGAATACTGTCCACTGTCATACCCTCACACTTCCCTCCTGTACATAGTGCCCACTGCCATACACTCCACACTCCTCTCCTGTACATAGTTCCCACTGTCATACTCTCCACACTCCTTTCTTGTACATACCACTCACTGTCATACCCTCCACACTCCTCTCCTGTACACAGTGCCCACTGTCATACACTCCTCTCCTGTACAGAGTGTCCACTGTTATACCCACCCCATTCCTCTCCCTCACCTGCACATACTTCCCTCTTTTATACCATCCATACTCCTCCCCTATGCCTCTTATTTACAAAAAACAATTCTTTAAAATTATATTGAATATTCTCAATGTTACCAACTCTAGAATGGGCATACTTTTGTTAGTTCAACTAAAGGAAATCTTCTCAGTTCTCATATTTTTTCTGCCCATTATTAGTACTGATTTAATTTTGTGATTACTACTGTGATGTATAGAGAAACATAGGGGATGTCAGCTACTTTAAATATACCACTGGTAAAAAAAAGTGTCCCTGAAAATATTTTTGAAATGTTGGCAACTATGCACTTGGCCACTGCCCAATGGCCCCCGGGTCAGTAGGGGGCCCAATGAGAGGCTCCTGGGATCCTGTGATATTAAAACGGTAGTAAACTTTGCTAACGTTACTACTTTTTAGATGCCCTGAGGTAAGTTATGCCATAATGTACAAGTAAGCACAGCATAGTAGCACATTAGGGTACACTTACCTGTCAGACTGAGCCCTGCAGCGCTGCACTGTGATCAATCCGGCGGGTCCTGGGCACTTCCATCTTCACCCGGTCTTCCTTCCGGGTTCTGTGCCTTCAGTCACTTGCCTTGGCCGGGCTGCATTGCTGTCACTCCCACTCATGCTCATGCACATCCTCTCTCTCTCATCCACCCTCTCTCTATTTAATTTAATTTGTTTAATTTGTTATTGTTATATAACAAAAAATTGTATGCATTTTTATTTATTTATTTATTTTTATAAAAAGCCCCACCAAAATCCTCAGCACCAGGCCCACGATGTTCTTAATCCAGCCGTGATTTCATACATGTCCTCTCCTACATGCATTTTTATGATTGTATGTTTGTGTGGGGCAACGGATATGCTTTGACATTTTTTCATTTTTTGTTACTTTCATATTATTTTAGTTTAGATTTTTTAACATTTGTATTTTTTCTTTACTTTAAGGCATTGCGATAACAAGTGAGTGCTTCTATGTTTTACAGTCTGCAAAGGACATTAGGTCCTTGATTTCCCCCCACTCACCATCCTGACAACATTTTTTTGTGGTCCTGGGCTTTCAGGAACCACAATCTCTTTTATTGTGAGATCCATACAAGTGATCAGGCTATGCTACAGCCACCCAGATCACTTTTACTAAAATCTGGTGCCTATTAAGTAAAATATAAATAACTTCACTGCTTCTACTTTGGCCACAAGCTTGTTTTAAAAGGTTAAGTAGTTAATGAAGAATGTGCATTAATACACCAGTAACATATCAGTTCTATTATTAATCAAAATTGATTTAGGCTAATTTCTACTACTGCACATGAAGGATAAATATTATTTTGGTATATCAAAAGGACTCCCACAACTCTATTAGCATGCCAAAATAGCAATTTTTTTAGGTTAACCATTCTGTATAATACAAACTTTTTAAAGAAAATGTGTATAACGTTTACATTGCTAGAACATTTTCTTGACATATGACATATTCAACACGGGGTACTCCATTTGAAAAACATCATTATGATAGCTCCCGGTCAGATCCAGGTTAAAAGGATAAAAAAAATAAAAATGGGTTAGTGTGAATACCCATCACTTAGAGAACGATATATGACTTCCATAAAAGTTTTTGTCCACACGTAGTGATAACTGAACACCAGAAAACACCAGAACCCCACTAAGTGGACAGAAGTAGAGCCTTGTAATTTTTTTCTGGCTTTTTTGTAAGGCTAGTTTGCAGGATTTTGGTAAAAAAAAGGGGCACAAATGTCTGAGGACTGATTGCAATATATAAAACGCAATTGGTGAGGTCATGATGACCAATATCGTTGGTCAATTTAGGTGGCAGGTTACTGACTCACCTAATTAGGTGGAGTTCCTTATCAAGACAGGGGAAGCAGTCAAGATAAAAAGGAACTGGGAATAGGACCCAGGGTGTTTTTGCCTTCAATAAAGGAAAAGGAACAAACTGCAATTTAACCTGCTATATCTATATTAGAACAATTGGTAGAAAAAGTGTATCACTGAAAGGAAAGCATAAACAATAGGACATTACACATGGTAAAAAACGTCACTTAACAACACATGCCCATAATCTCAGCCATATCCAAGTCATCCTCAAGTCATTTGGTGTGACTTAACACATCATGCTTAGGTACATCAGGCGAGGTGAGTTCTGGGAAACCTTGAAAGCACAGACCCATATCCGTATTGTGCTTAACCATGGACCTCCAGACTCCCTATTTGCCTTTAAAGCTGGTGCATTAGGTATCTACAGTATTAAAGATATTGATCATCACAGACAAATAAATGCAATTTTGGGCTGGAAGGTGTCCCTGCCAGTTAATTAACAAGGCAGGTTTGGTTTCTTGGTGCAGTATTATCAGTCATAGAGATGGTAAAGCAGTAGAATGCAGCACATGGTGATGTAGCAATGTGACTTGAGTCTAGGAGGAACAATAGATATGCAGTAAGCCTTTTAATCATTCAGCATCATGTTTCCATAAAACATTTAAGACAGCCCTGCATGTGAGTTAAGTAGAAGGATATAGTCAGCTGAGTCAAAGCAAAAAGCTTCAAAAGGTATTCAGGCTGTGATCACTTGCTGGGTATACCAGCTTGAAAAAGGCTCACTGTTGGACGATATTGAGTTTGTCCTCGATTGCAAGGACAAGGTGGTAATTCCAGAGTCCTTTGCAGGGGTCTGTGGGCATGCAGGGTGCAAATCTCTGTATTCCTAGTCCTGGTGACACACACAAGGTGCCATCCACTCAAAACCGGCACGGGGCCGTCTGGCTGTCTCCTTCTGGTTTCCGGTTGTTCATGGACTTCAGGTTTGCGGAAACAAGGTGGGGGCTAAAAGATGATGAAAAGCCTGGGGCTGGCTATTGGCAACGGGCATGTGTAGGCACATGCCTCGACATGTTTCACCCACTTGGGATATGAGTTTCTTCAGGGTGAAGTGTTT
Organism: Lithobates pipiens; assembly: GCF_037356315.1. Classification (NCBI taxonomy): domain Eukaryota; kingdom Metazoa; phylum Chordata; class Amphibia; order Anura; family Ranidae; genus Lithobates; species Lithobates pipiens. The sequence continues at coordinate 300,796,972 of NW_027507903.1, forward strand.
GCCTAAACAGAATCCTTAACATGACCATGACTAGGCCAAAAGTGATGTAACAGGAAGCAATTCCCTGGGTGTCACTCTGAATGCAGATAAAAAGGGTTGTATATAACTTACAATACCTGGTTGATCCTGCCTGTTCCTGTGTTCCTATCTGTCAACTGACCAAGCTAATCGTGACTGCCAATCCATGATAGTGTGGCCAGTTTACATCTTTCCATCATTTTCCATCACCATGCTCTCTCCTCAGTGTCCTTGCATCTCTCTCTCTCCCCTCCTTCGCTCCCTGCTCATCTGCGTGAAGCTGATCAATTCCCTGCCTCACCCCTCCAGTGTAGCCCAGCTTTAAATGACTGATCATTTAACAGCAGCTGCTCTTTCCCTCCTTTTTTTTATGTACATGTGACCAGCACAGCACCAATCAGTATTGTGCTGACACTAGGTCAGAGGGCACAGATTCCTCTTCTTCTTCCTCTTCTATTGGACTTATAGGCTGGGTGAATACCTATTGGACTAGTGTGAATTGGATGTTTCCCCACATCCAATTCGCACAGCAGGAGATTGTGACCAGCTCTCTATGGAGCTGGTTCACACATCTCTGCAGCAGCTCTGATGCAAATTTGCACAGGAGTCCTGTGCGTCTTTTGGTCTATTTCAGGTCCAAATTCAGCCAAAAATGTGGGCTGAAATCAGACCTGAAATGGTGAAAGGACCTGCACTGGACTTCTGCTGTGAGCCGCTGCATGCTCATATGTGAACCCAGCCATGGAGATTTAGAATGAGTGAAGAAAAAAAGACATGACAATACAGAAGTGCTGCATAAAAAAGGCATTTAGCAAAAAAAAAATAAAAAAAAATAAAACACATACTGCAGGTTATATTGGTCTACAAGAGAAAGTTTATGATGATTTTTTGTCCAGAGACTTTACAACTACTTTAAGGTGAATATGCTGTTAATTTTGCTAGAAAAGTTGCTCTGTGCAAGAGAATTTTCTCCAGAGTTTAGTGAATGTGGTGCAATTTCACTTAGCAAAGAACACCCAATAACTTGCAAGGAAAAGAAAAATATATCTGCATTTTTTTCTAACATGTGATTAGATGAAGGAAGCCTGCAGAGCTTTGTCTCATTCACTAAGCTCTGTGGCTTAGTCCCTTGTAAAGTACAACTTTTCTTGTAAAGTGAACTGCCTTTTTGCCTTTAGTAAATCAACCCTTATGAGTTAGTATTAAAAAATGCACTCCCTGTGGTGCAGATATATTATCGCAATAGTTGTAATACAAAGAAAAACAGAGAAATTGCAAGAGTAATTGAGCTTCATTAAAGTATTTACGGTAAACCAAAGATCTCTATATTTAATAAAACAATAAAAATGTGAAAGAAAAAAACCCATAACAATAAAATACAAAACAGCAAGTGTGTAATGTGAAAGTCATATAAAAATGACTAATCACTGCAATAATTAAAAATATTTGCTAATTGAAAATATACAATGTTTACCCTTACTCTAAACCCAGATTTTACTAGTACAAGAGGATAATAAAAGATGATCTATACAAATGCACACAGCCAAATGCACATCTTGAATTGTTTTAAGATGGAGATTGGCAAAGTTTGTATTGTATAGAAAATATTTCAGTTGCAGATACCAAGCTGGGAACAGGAGTGCTTTCTAACAATGCCTGGGGGTTGTCAGCAGCAGAGCTTGTGGATTATTTCTATGCTTCCTCCGTCAGCTTAAATACAATGGCACAGACACATATGGTCTTTTACAATCTGCTTTTTGTTTTTGGTTGTTTTTTTTTTATATTTTAGTTTGGGTAAATCTATATGTGGTACCTTATCTCTGCTGGTACTTAGTGCATCATTAATGTACTCACTAATACAAATTAGTGGACACAGTTTATGCATTCACTGCTCTCTATATGTGATGACTGGAAGGATGTTGGTGTATATCAAACACAAGATGGTTGGAACCAGCCTTCAATTTATTCAAATAGCATATTTAGCATTGTAAAGTCATTGTGATAATGAGAGTTTGCAATCATTTTGTTCTGATTCAAATCCAACTTGCAGTAGTGTTTTTTTTTTTTTTTGAGTTGTGCACACAGCAGGTGGTGTTCCTCAATATTCATGTAAAGCCTTCAAGCCATTTAAATCCATAACCTAGAATGATTTTGTGCAATGGCTCAGTGAGAAGATCAAGTCATTAACCTTACTTTCTTTTAGTAGACATCAAGGAAAAGTCTGAGATTTATAGAAAGTAATGAACTGCTGGTTAATTATAAGACACTGTAGAGAAAAGGTTATATACAGGTTACCATTATGATGGACATTATAGCTGCTAAGAGCTAAAATGTTTGAAAGCTGGACAGTGTATGGACTTAAAATATTACCAGTGCGTTTTTTCACTTTGGCACTTGAAAAATGCATCTGTGTGTCCAGTTCAGTTCAGTCATCAATAAGATGCTGTAAGAGACTATAGAACTTTCGAAGTAATACCAAATCACTATTCTACCCCTTGATCCACAGAATGAAATGCATAAGCATGAAGCTATTAAACTTATAGTGAAGGGCATCACTTTGTACCAGCTCTCTAGGGACTGTAAAGCCTGGTTACATAAATGCCATTTTTATTGGCTTTTTCTAAAATGTAATTTAAAGGAAATTGGCATTTTTAATGTTTCACTTACAACATTATTAAAATACTGTTTCCCACCAAACTGAATTTTTAAACATTTTTTTTGGTACATTTTCCCCAGGGCAGTCCCCTGGCCTTGATGTATTTATTATAGGTACTTATATATAGAACTGTCAATTTATGCAGCACTTTACATATATATTGTACATTCATATCAGTAGCTGTCCTCAAGGAGCTTACAATCTAAGCTCCCTAACTTACATTTATACACATACTAGGGCCACTTTAGACAGGACCCAATTAACCTATCAGCATGTCTCGAGTGTGGAAGGAAACCAGAGTATCCAGAGGTAACCCATGCGAGAGCAAAAAGAGCATGCAAACTCTAGGCAGGTAGTGCCATGGTTGGGATTCAAACCAACAACCCTAGTGCTGCTAGATGGAGGTGCTAACCACTTAGCCACTGTGCTGCGTCATGCTATTTGTTTAAAAATCCCTTTCCTTTCAGCCCAGAAAATGTCCAATATTATTTTTTAGCATTTTTCTCCCATTGACATCAGTAGGGTTTGAATTTGGCATCTGAACTAGTTATGTTCTACGAACTCTCAAACCAAACCAAGTCTCTACTAGTTACCTTTTTTCTTAGGGTGACAATATATTGATTGAATTATTTTTATACATGAACATAATAATAATGTTGATAATATATGGGTCTTAATTATAACTGGACAAAATGTGAATATTAATGTATAAAATAAATTCATATCACCCTGCTCAACTAATGAAGATTTGGTTGACTTTCCATTATAAAGCGTTACTTCCACTTAAACTTCAATTTTTTTTATATTGGTTAGAGTGGGTAAAGATAAAAGGCTCTGACATTTGATTGTTATTAGTGTGTACTGTACTTCTTGTCCTGGGCATGGTTAACAAGAACATGAATGTAAACGCAGCAGAGGTTCTAACATTTCGCTGCTCTATTCAAAACCGGAGGTGGGCTTTAAGTGATTGGTTATACAGAGCATTACTGAATGAATTCTCCAGCATTGGTCTGTATAGTGACATGGAAGCCATTGTCACAAGCTCTATTCATTCTGATTTATCCAACAGGGCCTTTGCCTAGTTACATGTAATGAAATTGCAGTACATAGATTGAAGGTCGATACGGGTCTTAAACTGCAATTAGAGGGAGACAATATTAATCAAAGTAAATGCGAAAGTCAATTGGGATAGTGGAAGAATGAAATTGTTTAGAAAGAAGATCGGTCTTACCCCCTAAAGCTTGTTTCATAACGAAATCCATGTTTTCTGTCTGAGATTTCCTTCCTTATCAAAGAGATATTCACATTCAGAACAGCTGGTGGGAGGTGCTATTAATTTAAAAATAAAGAGAAGAGGGTCAGAACATAAAGAAATAAGCACTTCACAAAAATGAAACAATACAACATATTAGGTAACATGGGTTAAAAAAATGCAATTAGATCCTGCACATAATTTTTTTTTTACCCATAATGGGACCTTACATTAAAGTAGGGCTGTGACCAAACAATAAATTCACATATTTAATGCAAGCTGCCCATACCGGTAAGACTGGGCTCTCTATTTCTCTAGATACCCCCTTAAAAGATTTGTAAATACTTGTTATTGGACAGGCACTTTTTTTGATATGGTAACAATGCTCTTCCTCTTACAGTAAATCTGTACAGCACTGTCACCTTTGCTGCTGCTATAGCTGAAGCAAAGTATCTGCTAAAGCAAAGCCAAAACATATTTTTTTCTTTTAAATGGAGTAGGGAAGGGTTAGGACCTTGTCAAGTTTTTAATGGTGTCTGTGTCCCTGCTGAGGAAATTCAGTCTCTCCATGTGTGCTGGTGAGCATTACCACCAAGACAGAAACTGATGGGAAATCCCAAATTTTACAGTTGTCACCAGAGCATAAGGTAAATGTAAAACTACAAATGGCAGAACCTGTGTGACAACTTTTTAAGAGCTGAATTCCTTCTACTTTGGGGAGATTTTCTCTAACTTAAAAGAGAAGTATGGGTTTGTTTGTTTTTTTCCACAGTCATACTTACCTAGGTAGATGCTGCATCTGTCCCCCGTCACCCCATCACTGAGAACCAAGTCATCAAACGTCGCCGATGACTCAGTTCTCACAGATCCCTGAGCGGAGAGCTGCTGCTTTTCAGTCAACAGCTCCCCTGCTCTGCTCCTCCATGCTCATTGGAGCGCTGAGGTGTAGAGGGGCAGGGAGCAGCCATTTCAGCCTCTCAGCGGCTCACTGAAAGGCTGAGATGCCTATCAGTCCAAGCACCTGGTGGATTCAGACTTCCGAAGTCGAGATGAAGTGGTGCGTGAACTGATCCTGGTAACATCAGCAAAGAGCGGATGTCACAGGAGCGCAAAACTAATTGCAATCCTATGACCCTTAGGAGAAGCCCAGCCAAATGAGCTGAAGTTGGATTTTTCCTGTCTCTCCAGGACAGGAAGCAAAGGAAAATCTCCCCTAAATGATACAAACAGAACTTAATAAAAGGTAAGGGTTTTAATCTTCCTGCTCTATCCAAAACAAAAAAAAAAAAAAAAGTAGCTAAAGGGGCTTAAAGAAGGAATCCAAATAAAAAATAACAAGGTAAAAAGGACCAACCCATTAAATGATATAATAACAAAACCAGCTTTTTCAGCAAAACGTACTAGCGATCCACATACATTTCCTACAGAGTACTTTTTCTGCCACTAGATATCATCAGTGTGATGGCTAGTATTATTTAATCCACATCTTCTGAGCTTAAGTCATTCTGGACTCACACCAGCCTGTGACTGAACAGTAAAAGGAGAATCAGAACAGGGATGAACTAATCTCTCTGTCATTCTGCTCTTTCCTCCTTTCAGCATACTTCTTTTCAACACACGAACTGATTGGCCCCCTGTACTTCTTCTTCCTCTCACACTCCAGCTCTGGTTAACAGGGACTGCAAGAGTCTGAAACCAGGTCAAATTCAGGAACATACTGTGCTTCCATTAAAAATAAAATGTACTTATCTATTTAATGATTATATAGTTGCATTAAATTGAGTCATTTATGTCTCGCCAGAGTTCAGCTTTACGTAACTGTATCCTAGTGAAATATTTAAATTTGGGTTTGGTTTGCAAAAGTCCCAATGCTGCCATCAGTATAACTATTCTTCCAGTTAATTTGCTAAACAATAGATGATATCAGGTGCACAGAAATCTCTTAATTTTGCTGACATTTTCTTTTAGTTTAACTTGGGAGCTTTAATGTATTTTTAAACGACTATTCTATGCTTCTGTCTCACTGCAAAAGAAACTTCCTAATTATATGCGTTTGAACAAAGAGGGACATGACACTTTTTCTGGCAAAAATAGAATCCTGGATTATTTTTGGGACCAGCTATTATAGGTTGTACAAAGCCAACACAAACAGCAGATTTACAGAGGAATGAGCATGGCGCTTAAAGGAAAGCTATGTATATTCTCTTTTCATGGGACAATCAATGAAAACATGATACTTCAGTTACAGAGGGGATCTAGTGGGCTGAGTCATCTATTGTGTTATTATGTTTGTAGGAGACTCCGGTGACCACATTCTCCCATCATAGATCTCAGTTCTCTTTTCATCCCAGGTTGTTCCCAGTCTTCCGCTGAACTGTTCATAACATAAAAAGCAGGCAGCAGGTGGGCTCAACGGGACTTACAACATAAGGAATTTCCAACATGGTTTTATTAATGTCAATATTTCAGTGGGGCACAGCCCACCATTCTCAAGACAGTCTGTCTTGAGAAAAGTGAGCTGTGCCCCACTGAAGCATTGACTTTATTAAAACCACGTTGGAAATAACTCCTGTTGTAGGCCCCTTTAAGTGTAACTGCTGCCTGCTTCATATTATACATACAGCACTTTTTACATAAATTGCACCTGGCCAATAACCCTAAAAGTGTATTTAAGGCAAACGTATACACTACCTGTTCTTAACATAAGATTCATAAGATAAAATTCAGCAGGTGGCATGCATCAGGGTAAGGGTTCAGGAACCTCCCATCCAGAGATCTAGTCACTGGTATCCTGATATAAGAAATGTTAGATGGTTTGGAGCCTAACTCCAGGAATTTCTGTAATGATTCTCATTTATCCATGGTATAGCTAGTAATAGACACATTGAACTGGACTTGTTTTGTAATTTTGAAGTCATTCTATAGCTTCTCCAAGCTAAGCAGAGTGCCCATGATGATGTTAAAAGGTTGGGGTTGCCAGTGTAACTGGCAAGGAAAGCCTGAAAATAGTGTGCAGCTCTGTGCTGGGCAAGGTGGAGATACATTCTCTAAAGTGGTTGCAAACCTCAGACATGAAATATGAACAAAGCATATCCCTCTATAATGTGTACTAAGTGTCATTTCTGTCTGCCGCTTCTTCCCTCTGCTATCAACATGAATAATTTCTGACAAGTTTTCCTGACACCAAGAGAAAACATGATGGGGAGGGAGCTCCAGTTGATTGACTGCAGTAGATGTGCTCTCCGCACCTTTTTTTTCTCATATCTTAGACAAGCTTTATAAATTCTGAACTTTGAAAGGATGTAGAGAAGAGAATACTGCAGACAAGCAGGTACAACTGATGTAAAATGATTTTTTTCATCTCTGTTTATCACCTGAGGCCAATCACTTCACTGAGAATATGTAAGGGTTTACAACCATTTTAAAAGCCAGTAAAGACCAGTGATATACTGATAACATAATGGTCAAAACAGTATGGTTGGAGCATATGCAAGTATTCAGTTAAAGACTATTGATTTTACTTTGACTTTTCTTGTCTGCCTACGTGCTCCGGTTGACTGCCGCCAGAAAAGGCTAAGTAATTAGCATTTTCAGAAGAAAATTCACAAAAGCAGCCTTCATATTTTCTTTGGAGAAAGTTTAATTTAAATATTTCTACCAGATCACAGAGCTTCACTTTTACAAAAACACTCTAACCAGTTATTTATTTGATGTAAACAACTGTGATAAACCTATAGACCCTGTAATGAACCGCTGGAAAGCTAAGATAATTATGTGCTGCAATGTTGTTGGAGTGGCATCTGACAGTTTTTTGCGTTCAAAACAGTCCCAATTACCACAATTATAAAATGTTATGGGAATTACCTGAATCTAGTTGCTAGATCATGTAAATGAGGAATGGCATACAGCAACCAATGGGAAACATGTCAGTTTAATCCGAGGAAAAGAGATTATTTCCTCTTCATTTACCAAAGGATTAAGCATTTGCAATGTGGACATTTCTTCCACAGATAGGACCCAAAACTGGCAACAGATAAATATGAAAAATTTAGCCGTTTGTGATCACTGGCATACACAGGGTTTACACGCATCAGGCAAAGTCATATCATCAGAACGGCAAACTGGTATACCAAGAAAAATCCTTTTTACCCATCACATCGCTATAAATTTCCACAAAACTGCACTGACACCTGTCCTTTTGAGGAATACTTAAGGAAAACACTATTTTAAGCCTTTCTGCATCATGAATGTTAATAAGCAAGCTCTTTTGTTCATATGCATCTGTATGGTATAGTTGCCTTAGTTATGTGTATATTGTACTCAAATAGGTCACGCTGTTATAGCGAGAATTCTATTTAAAATGAGCTGAAGTTTCTGTCTGCAGTTATGTACTTGAAATCAAATATCTAGGTATTTTAAAAGAATATTCACTTGTACTATTAATGTTTGATTTGTCTAAAAGTAAATCATGCTGCATCATATTTTCTTAATAGTAAAGTATATGTGTAGCCTTTTTTTTTTTTTTTTTTTAAGAATTGGGAATTGTTAAGTACCATGCAGGGACTGTTGATGGACACTCTCATACTGTTCTTCCATAATCAACAAATATTAGGAGTCTGGCTATAACATATATGTTGCCTGATGGTATTGTACCCCCACGCTGTCACATTCCATTTATCTGTTGGTTCCAGAGACCTGCTGGAAATACAGCTCAGCTCTTAGCAATATGTTACATATCGTCTGGTCCTGCTCAGCCCTACAGACCTTCTGGACACAAATTAGTATATTTCCCCATGTACAAGTCAACAATGGTTCCAATGTGTAGAAAATATAGGGTTAATAGAACACCTGACTAGCTCCCTTAAGGGGACAAGACAACTTGGTTCCACTGGATAGAATTCTCTTTCTCAGAAGAAAACAAACAGCTCCTTGGCAGTCCAACACAATCCAGCCCCAATCAGACACTTATCTCCACTAAACCACCCCTTCATTTAACTAATATCTTATACTCCCCCTACATCTCTATTACTCTTTCTCATTTTAAGCCCCCCAGACCCTCTCCTCCCTCCCTCCTCTTCCCCCTCATTTTCCCATCATGGTTCCCTGTGTCTGGCGTGCCCTTCTTTCACCCACTTTCTCATTTCACCCTTGATCCTATACTGCAGGGATCTTTAAACTACGGCCCTTCAGCTGTTGCTGCACATCCCATGAGGGATTGTAAAACTCTGACATTCACAGACATGACTAGGCATGATGGGAACTGTAGTTCCTAAACAACTGTAGAGCCATAGTTTGAAGACTCCTACTATACTGTCTCCCTAGCCACCCGCCGTAATCCCCTCCCATGCTCCATAACCTGATACACCAAAATTCACATTGGTAATCCTTCCCCTACACCCCATTATGCTTTAAAGCACTTACCACCCTCACTTCAATCCACTTTCCCTTATTGTAGAAAAAGAAAGGAAAACACAGCCGGGGATTATTTAGTTACCTCAACAATCTTGTGTAAGTCTCCCTATAACACCATGATTATGATAACTAAGACTTTCCAACACCATCAACCCCCATTGGTTTTGTTCAAATTTTCCCTGTAATGTTTCTCATCATTACAACCTATGTTGTACTATATCATATATATCACCATGATCTTGGGAACATATATACTGTATTATCCCCTGATGATTTGGTACCCTCTTCTGTGCCAGTGGGGAAATTTCCTTTCCCTTTCAGCTGTCCTAGTGACATTTTAATGGAAAGTTAGCGAAAAAAGATGTGGATTAACCCTTGCTTTTTTTCTCATGGATAAAAGTCCCCAGTACTAGACTTGCACAATTTTTTAGGTTCCAAATTAGTTTTTTAACTAATTTCGACAAATTCGTTAATTTGTAAATATCCGAACTGACGAAAACCTGTTTAACATATTTTTCTAAATATTCGTAAATTTGAATATTCAAAAGTTCGTCAATTCTAAAATTCGTAAATTAGTAAGTTACGAAATGTGAAAATTTGAAAATCTGAAATAATAACTAAGTAATAATAACTTAGCTATTACTAACTATTGAATTATAGATATTGGAACTTCCTTTCAAATTTGGCTGTTAGTGAACGTAACGTATACAAATTTATCTAAAATGATGAATTATCCGAAATAACGAAAGCCGTATATAAACGAATGGAATATAACACATTAATAATAATAAATAACAATAATAATAATAATAATAATTTAAAAAAAACTTTTTGTTATTATTATTATTTACTTGTTCCATTCCATTTGTTTCGATGCAGCATTCATTATTTTGGACTAATAAATTTGCATTCATTACGTTCACTAATAGCCAAATTTGAAAGGAAATCCCAATACCTATAATTTAATAGTTAGTTATTATTAGTTAGTTCGCTAGTTATTCTTTTTAATTTTTGGATTTTCTTTCTTATTTTCGGATTTTAGAATTTTAGAATTTTTCAAATTTACGAATTGCAATCATAATGAATGACCTGAAGAATGAAAAAAAAATAAAAAAATTTAATGAAAACAGGCACAGACAGAAAAAAAAATATGATATAGAGCCTAACCCCTCTCAATTCTATCCAAAACTAAAAAAAAGATAGGCCTCACATGAGCTACCGGGGTAGTAAAAACAGGTGGTTGAGCCATGGTTTTACAACCCCCTGACTGCCCACTTGTTCTCATGCCATGACCACAATGCTTTGTGTCACAGCAAATTTAACATGACATGTCAAGCTGAAAGGCAACACTGCCTGTCAAATTCACTCATTCAAGCCATTGAACACTGCCACTTGGCCAAAAAATTAAAATAACAAAAAGTAAAATAAGGCTGTGGCAGAATAACCCTCTGAATGCCTGGTAGCCGCGGCTTATTTTTCAGAGAAGGAACTGGTGTTAACTTAAAGTGGAATTGTGTTGCCTGCCTTCCCACTCCACTGCTCTATGCTGGCATTGCTGATAATCAGATACATTCCTCATTCCTCATTAATGGTATCACTCAGACTTGTGGCTAAGAAAGAAGCTGTTTCAGACCAGGTATGTTAAGTTACCAAGTGTAGAGGGCAGCAGCGTCAAACTACAGAGTTTGTTGAAGTCACATTTAGGTAACTGGAACATGGAGGTGATACTATGAAAATGGAGGTTGTTTATATATGACAGAAATGTATATTTCTCAAGGAATAAAGAAAGTGTGCTTATATTGTAATATTGGATAGTGATACAAAGATTGGGTTTAAAACTAGGAAGAATCTTCAAAGTGGCTTTAGACTTTTTACACTGTCACTAACTGTCGGTCGGAAAGGTCTTCATGGAAATAGGCAAAAAAAAAAAGAAAAACAAGATAAAATGATGAATCTTTTGGCTTAAGCATTACATTCTTCAGCATATAGACAAAGAAACAAAAGAAGAATGGATGGGATTTGAATGGTACTGAAGCCTTCCCTGCAGGAAACACTCATCTTAGATTTGTAAAAACAAATGTTTTGTTTCCACATCATGTTAAAACACTTGAGAAGGTATATCCCGTAAAAACATAGTTATATCCAAAAGACATTGATCATATCCAGAAAAAAATTATAAATATCTCAGTCACTCCTAAGGGCTAATTCACACATATGCATTTTTGGGCTTTTTGCACTTTGCACATTTGCACTACAGCCCATTTAACATGGTTTCCTATGGAACACAATTTGTAGAGCAAACCTGATAAATGCAAAAAGCACTAAAAATGCATAGGTGTGAATCCAGCCTAACACCTTCCCCTGATTATTCTTTGCATATAAAGCATTATATATTGTGAAAATGAAGTCACAACTAGACATCCAGATGAGGGGAGGTGCTAGTATCATGGCGCATTTTGCAATATAACTTCTTCAGAAGTTCAGGGGGAACAGTTGGACGTCACTTCATAAGAGAAAGTTAAATCCAGCTGATAATATGTCTTTCCATATGCACATACACATAGAACTAACAATAGAGTTTTTATTAAAAAAATAAATAAAAAATGTTTACTAAAACATACCAATGCTCATACAGTTAACATTAATAAACACTATTTTTACAAATGTTATATCTCCTCCTTAGAAACTGTGAAATGGTACAACCATTACTACCCTGTTGACAAAATGATTTGGTCCCAGACACCACTGATAATGCTCACCTGATTATGCCTTCTGTACAGATCCTTCACCTTGTCACAGAAACAACAAAATGAAGCTCAAATTACTTTCATCATTCTATCAGTTGATCTCTCTGTGTTTATGCATCCGTGTGATTCTGTTCCCTTGTAACTTTCTGACTAACACACCATTTACAGTAGAGTCACAGTTTGTCATTTTTACTAATGTGACAGCCAAGTCACAGCAGTTATGTTTGCCTTTCTCCATGCAGCACTGTCTGCTCTGCCTCAGACTGAGGTCTTAATGTACATCAAATCCATATATTTAATTTAATTTAACTATAACTCTCTACCACTACTGAGAAAATAAAATACAAGTACTGCTGGTCATGTACTGTACAGTGCAACTGCAGGTGTGCTAAATGTATTAAATAATCAGTTCTATCTTTAGTGATGAGAAAACTGATTTGCAAATCTGGTGAATCAGCAAATGTATTGATTTGTTTGAATATACACATAGAGATTTTGTCAGGATTTTGGGAGAATCCTATCGTTCATAAATATCTATGCCCTGGTTTGCTAAATTTCACACAATTCCTCAATGTGACTAGGGGTGTGCTCACTAAAGTGAGGCTAGACCCTAATAAGGTCTTATTATCCAGTAAGAGGCCATTTTACACACTTTAAAGTGGCGCATGACTGGGTGATCACCTGCAGCACTCGGAAAATAGGAAATGCACGTGTTAAACTTAATTTAAATAACTATTTTTTGTCCAGGATATTGTATCAACTTTTAATTAATTTCTTGATTCTGCACATCACTTTTGCATGACAGCACTGACTTTAGGAATCTGAATAGTATTTATATTGGTCGGATTCATTTTTTACTTACATGCAATTAATTGTTTGTTTTAGACACTTTATATAATTTATGATTAATTGTTTATTAGCACTTATTTAAATATTAGGATTTTTATAATAGCTTACCTGTAAAATCCTTTTCTTGGAGTATACCACGGGACACAGAGCACCATAGTAATAACTATATGGGTTTTAGACAACCTTTAGGTGAATGGACACTGGTATAATCAAAAAGGAAACAGGAAGTGCCCCTCATTATATAACCCCTCCTATACTGGGAGTATCTTAGTTTCTGTAGCAAAGCAATATATACACATATCTCAATAAGAGGGGAGGGACCTCTGTGTCCCGTGATGTACTTCAAGAAAAGGATTTTACAGGTAAGCTGTCATAAAAATCATATTTTCTTTATCGTACACCACAGGACACAGAGAGCACCATAGTAATAACTATATGGGATGTCCCAAAGCAATGCCACCCGAGGGGAGGGAGACACAAAGCAAATAGCCGCCACCAGGTGTGAGGACCTATACTGCTGCCTGCAGCACACTGCACTCGAAGGTGGTGTCCTCATGCCATCTTACATCCATTTGATAGACTCTTGTGAATGTATGTACTGACGACCAAATAGCGGCCTTGCAAACCTGAGGCACAGAGGCTTGGTGATGCACTGCCCATGAAGCACTGACTGCCCTCTTAGCCCTTGTACAGCCGGTCGGAGATTCTGACGGAATGTGTCCTATCGGACCGTTTTGTCAGATATTCCGACTGTGTGTGGTCTGCATCGGACTGTTTCCGTCGGAATATCCGACGGACCAAGTTTTCCAACTTGCCGGTAAAATTTTCCGACAAAATGCTCCTATCGGACATACTCCGATCATGTGTAGCCTACTCCAACGGACAAAGTGCCACGCATGCTCAGATCAAATTCCTAGACCAAAGCTATTGGCTACTAGCCTGAACGTAGTCCCGTTGTAATTAAATAACGTTGTCACGTTACGTACAATCGGATTTTCCGACAATTTAGTCCGACCGTTCGTATGCAACATCACTTCCGGACCTCTTCCGGAATTAATCCGTCGGAATTACTCCGACGGATTTGGTTGTCGGAATCTCCGACTGTGTGTACAAGGGCTAAGAATGTGCTTTAATCTTAAAGGGAGGAACCCTTCTTTTCAGGCCATAAGCTTGACTAATCAACTGACAAATCCACTTAGCAACAGTAGATTTTGATGCTGCCTGACCCTTTCTAGGGCCATCCGGGAACACAAACAAAACATACGTTTTCCATATCTGAGCAGTCGCTTTCAGGTAGGCTTTAATTGCTCTCACTACATTGAGAGAATGTAATAATTTTTCTTCTACAGAACGAGGTTCTGGGAAAAAGGAAGATAAGGAAACATCTTGATTCAGATGAAAACCAGACACTACCTTTGGCAAAAAGGTTGGGTGCGAATGCAGCACAATCTTATCCTTGTGAATGATTAAGTATGACTTTTTACAGGAGAAAGCAGCCAATTCTGATACTCTTCTTGCAGAGGTTATTGCAATTAGGAATACCAATTTCCTTGTCAAAGGATCAAAGGAATATTCCATATAGGTTCAAAGGGTTGTCTTTGCAACACTGACAAAACCAGATTCAAATCCCTTGGGCACAAGAATGTGGGCTTCAATAGCCACACCGTTAAATTTAACGTTTGTAAGGCAGGATGGAATACCGGTTCCTGTGACAGCAGGTCCGGACGAGGTGGAACAGTCAAAGACTCCCCTACTGCCATTAGCACGATCCCTGCATACTAGGGTCTTCTGGGCCATGCCGGAGGCACTAGGGTTACCGGATTCCCTTCTTCCCTGATCCTGTGAAGCAGCCGTGGTAGCAGTTGAACTGGAGAGAATGCAAAAATCTGTGAAAACTGATTCCACGGGATCACTAGCGCATCTACTCTGAGTGCAAGTGGATCCCTTGTTCTCGCCACAAAGTTGTCCAACTTCTTGTTGAACCTGGACGCCAATAGATCTACGTCTGGCGTACCCCATCTTTGGCATATGGCCAAAATTACCTTGGGATGTAAAGACCATTCTCCTGGCAACAGCTGTTGATGGCTCAAGAAATATGCCTGGCGATCTTCCACTCCTGGAATGTAGACTGCAGATAGGCAAGGAACATGCTTTTCTGCCCAAGACAGAATATGTTCCACCTCCCTTTGGGCTGCATGGCTTCTGGTGCCTCCTTGGTGATAGATATAGGCCACTGCTGTGGCATTGTTAGATTGTATCCTGACAGGAGCATTCCGCAACCTGGATGTCCAGGCTATTAGAGCCAGGCGTACTGCCTGAATCGCTAGGATATTGATGGGCAATGTCTTCTCGGACTCTGACCCCTTCCCTTGAATCGTGGTCTCTTCTAGAACTGCTCCCCAGCCCCATAGGCTGGCATCCGTAGTTACTACTTTCCAGGAAAATGGAATGAAGGATTTCCCCTTCTGTAAATTCCTGGCATACTTTTTTAGCCAGATTCATTGGATAATCCAAGGCTTGGATCTGTTTGTTCCAAGCAGACAGAATACTGTGTTGTAACAGTCTTGAATGGAACCGGGCATAGGGAACTGCTTAGAAAGAAGCTACCATCTTCCCTAGTAATCTCATGCAAAGGAAAATGGAAGGACCCTTCTTTGTCTTGACCATCTGGACCAGCTCTTTTAGAGTGTTGACCATTGCCTGCGGCAAGAACCCATTTTCCTGGGTTGTGTCTATGACCAGGCCCAAATACTGCAAATACTGCAGCCTTCTTACCGGCTGTAAGGATGATTTCTCTAGATTGAGAATCCAACCCAGGTATCTCAGATAACTGACTATTCTGGACACCCCTTGATTTACCCTGCTATTGACTGATCTACCAGTAGCAGGTCATCTAGGTATGTTATTACTGCTTTACCTTGGCCCCTTAGTCTTGCTAGTACTGGGGCTAACACTTTTGTAAACAGTTGGGGAGCAGTGGCTAACCCAAAAGGCAAGGCCACAAACTGAAAGTGGCACTGCTCTATCGCAAACCACAGAAACTTCTAGTGAGTGGGAAATATTGGTACATGCAGATATGCATCCTTGATATCTATGGATGCTAGAACCTCTCCTCCCTGTAGGGTGGAAACAACTGCCCGAATCAACTCCATTCGAAAGGAGCGGATGTTTAGGAAGTGATTCAGATTCCTGAGATCTAGAATGGGTCTGACATCTCCATTTGGTTTTGGTACCATAAAGAGATTTGAATAAAACCCCATGTCCCTCTCTTCTGAGGGAACCTCTATTATCACCGCCTGATACAATAATTGGTCCAGTGCCAGAAATAAGGATTTTATCTTTACTGGGTCCTTGAGAATGTTTTATCTTAGAAGATTCAATGATGGAAACTCTTGGAACTCTAGTTTGTAGCCTAGGGCTACTACAGAGAGGAACCACTTGTCTTGGATTTCCTCTTGCCAAGTTTCTGAAAACCACTGCAGTCTTCCCCCCACTCGATTGAGCAGGGGAGCCCCTTCACAAAGAAGCCTTGGAACTAGAAACCCAGCCAAGAGCTTCTTGCATGGTAACTCGGCTGACCAGCTGTTTAGTCACATAATCCTGCTCTCCTCAGTGAATGGAGTTTAACTTGTCCAAATGGACAATGTACAAGTATTAGTGATCCAACTAATAAGAAGTTGGAATCTCTACTTAAGGCCTCATTTGCTGTAGCTGGTGCAACCTGCAGTGGCAGCAATAGGCATCTGCCAATCCCTTCAGGATCCCTTCGGGATGAATTCAAGTAGGTTTAAAAAAAAAAGTTCCTGCTCAAACTGAAGAGGCCTAAAGTTTATCTGAGCTATCTAGGGCCCTATATTTTGCAGGATCACTAATCTTAGCTGGATCACTAATACTTTTACATTGTCCATTTGGACAAGTTAAACTCCATTCACTGAGGAGACAGCTGCATCTACTGCTGGCAAATCCCATCTCTTTGAGAACTTTTTCTCCATAGGATAAAGAATTGAAAATCTTTTAGGAGGAGAAAATTGCTTATCTGGGTGATCCCAATCAGCATAAATCAGTTGCTCCAGTAACAGGTGCATAGGGAAAGCATGAGAACCCTGTGGGGGTTTTAGCGAACCCAGGGAGGGGAAGGAAACATCCTCCACCTCTGCAGGAGGCAACTCACAGTGCCTTGCGAAAGTATTCGGCCCCCTTGAACTTTTCAACCTTTTGCCACATTTCAGGCTTCAAACATAAAGATATAAAATTTAAATTTTTTGTGAAGAATCACCAACAAGTGGGACACAATTGTGAAGTGGAACGAAATCTATTGGATATTTTAAACTTTTTTAGCAAATAAAAAACTGAAAAGTGGTGCGTGCAAAATTATTCGGCCCCTTAAATTTCAGTGCAGCAAACTCACTCCAGAAGTTCAGCGAGGATCTCTGAATGATCCAATGTTGTCCTAAATGACTGATGGTGATAAATAGAATCCACCTGTGTGTAATCAAGTCTCTGTATAAATGCACCTGCTCTGTGATAGTCTCAGGGTTCTGTTGAAAGCGCAGAGAGCATCATGAAAACCAAGGAACACACCAGGCAGGTCCGTAATACTGTTGTGTAGAAGTTTAAAGCCGGATTTGGATACAAAAAGATTTCCCAAGCTTTAAACATCCCGAAGAGCACTGTGCAAGCGATCATTTTGAAATGGAAGGAGTATCAGACCACTGCAAATCTACCAAGACCTGGCCGTCCCTCTAAACTTTCAGCTCAGACAAAGAGAAGACTGATCAGAGATGCAGCCAAGAGGCCCATGATCACTCTGGATGAACTGCAGAGAACTACAGCTGAGGTGGGAGAGTCTGTCCATAGGACAACAATCAGTCATACACTGCACAAATCTGGCCTTTATGGAAGAGTGGCAAGAAGAAAGCCATTTCTCAAATATATCCATAAAAAGTCTTGTCTAAAGTTTGCCACAAGCCACCTGGGAGACACACCAAACATGTGGAAGAAGGTGCTCTGGTCAGATGAAACCAAAATCGAACTTTTTGCCCACAATGCAAAACGATATGTTTGGCGTAAAAGCAACATAGCTCATCACCCTCAACACACCATCCCCACTTATTAAAAAATGGAGAAGAGGGGGGCCAAAAAGGGGGCTGGGGGTCACCAACCCCGGGACTTTTAGGGTATCAAATCACAGAAAGCAAACCATTTCGTTTAATTGAGAAAATATTCAAATTGACTCAATTAACAATTGAAATAGATAAAACATATAATTTTATTTACATTTTACAAAATCAGTGACAAAACTTTACTGTTACATTCATAAAACTAATCTTGCACGGTACAGCGTGGGAAACCACTCCAGAATTACCCAACTTTGTCCATGAAGAGAAAGAAATGAGCTGCGATTTTCAACATGTTTCGCTCAATTTGAGCTTCTTCAGGAAATTTAAGCAGCCAATGATTAACACTAAAACAACAGAGGTATGCAATGAGTAAATATTAATTAATCAATAAAAAATAATGCAATTAGAAAATGAATTAATATCCAAAAAGAAATAATGTGATTATTGGTGAATCCCCACTGTCAAACATGGTGGTGACAGCATCATGGTTTGGGCCTGCTTTTCTTCAGCAGGGACAGGGAAGATGGTTAAAATTTACCATTCACGACCATTCTGGATGAAAACCTGTTGGAGTCTGCAAAAGACCTGAAACTGGGACGGAGATTTATCTTCCAACAAGACAATGATCCCAAACATACAGCAAAATCTACAAAGGAATGGTTCACAAATAAACATATCCAGGTGTTAGAATGGCCAAGTCAAAGTCCAGACCTGAATCCAATCGAGAATCTGTGGAAAGAGCTGAAAACTGCTGTTCACAAACGCTCTCCATCCAACCTCACTGAGCTCGAGCTGTTTTGCAAGGAAGAATGGGCAAGAATTTCAGTCTCTCGATGTGCAAAACTGATAGAGACATACCCCAAGCGACTTGCAGCTGTAATCGCAGCATAAGGTGGCTCTACAAAGTATTAACGCAAGGGGGCCGAATAATTTTGCACGCCCCACTTTTCATTTTTTTATTAGTTAAAAAAGTTTCAAAACTCCAATTCCTTCCACTTCACAATTGTGTCCCACTTGTTGGTGATTCTTCAAAAAAATATAAAAATTTTATATCTTTATGTTTGAAGCCTGAAATGTGGCAAAAGGTTGAAAAGTTCAAGGGGGCCGAATACTTTCGCAAGGCACTATATATCCAGAATGAACTACCGTATATACTCGAGTATAGGCCGACCCGAATATAAGCCGAGGCCCCCAATTTACCCCCAAAAAAACTGGCAAACTTATTGACTCGTGTATAAGCCGAGGGTGAGACATGCCTGTCCATCCCTGTGTGTGTGTCCGTCCATCCCTGTGTGTCCGTCCATCCCTGTGTGTCCGTCCATCCCTGTGTGTCCGTCCATCCCTGTGTGTCCGTCCATCCATCCCTGTGTGTGTGTGTGTCCATCCATCCATCCATCCCTGTGTGTGTGTGTCTCCATCCATCCATCCATCCATCCCTGTGTGTGTGTGTCTCCATCCATCCATCCATCCATCCCTGTGTGTGTGTGTCTCCATCCATCCATCCATCCATCCCTGTGTGTGTCTCCATCCATGTGTGTGTGTGTGTGTGTGTGTGTGTGTGTGTGTGTGTGTGTGTGTGTGTCCAGCCTACCTTTGTCCCGAGCCTCCGTCCCGTGCCTTGCCTCCTTGCCTCCGTCCCGTGCCGTGCCTTGCCTCCTTGCATCCGTCCCGTGTCGTGCCTTGCCTTGCCCCCGTCCCGTCCCGTCCCGTGCCGTGCCGTCCCGTGCCCTCTTCGTCGGCGGCCATTGTAAAGTTCAAAAGCTGCGCCGCCGCCTTCGCCTGTGATAGGCGGAACACTGAATTTCCCAGCAGCCTGTGTTCCGCCTATCACAGACGTCGTATCATCCTCGTCCGTAGTACGAGGATGATACGATGTCCGTGATAGGCGGAACACAGGCTGCTGGGAAATTCAGTGTTCCGCCTATCACAGGCGAAGGCGGAGCCGGAGGCGCGGCTTTTGAATAGAATGGCCGCTGTCTGTCTGCTCGACACGCTGATCGAGCGGGCAGACAGCGATGACTCGAGTATAAGCCGAGGGGGGCACTTTCAGCCTCAAAAAAGAGGCTGAAAATCTCGGCTTATACTCGAGTATATACGGTAAGTCCATAAGGGATTAGATTAGCAATTTATGTGATTGCAAAATTGAGAAAGGTTCTTCAGATGCTGAATCCTCAGAAGAGGAGTCACCTGAACCTCCTTCTGTCAAAGATACCCCAATATCATCTGCCCATTGTTATATAATACTGGAAGGTCAAGGGCAGGAGAAGGGGGTCTGCTGCACTTTCTCACCTCCTGGGAGGAAGATGCTAACATCTCGGCTATTTTCCCTTTCAAAACAGCCATAGCCAAAGCCAAATCTTCCTTAGTGAGGTATGCAGAGGCTGGAGGTAGCCACCATGCACCATGCCTGTGAGACAAATTGGCTCAGATTCGCCAGATGCTCCAGGTCTTTCAGGGGAGGATGGAACTGCGGGCGTGCGACTAGCCTCAGGCTCTGACCCCAGCTACTTTGCACTCTTCCCTGATGAATTGCCCCTCCTGGGGTAAGACATAGTCCTAAGCACAAAAAAGCAGAGGTACTAAACAAAGTGCATCTACTGCTGAGCTTTCGTCTAGCAATTACATAACATGCTGCTATAAATGCTCAGTCTCAATGCTCAGTAAAACGCGCCAATTAAAATGCCTTCATCCACACACCCATACAGCTTACATACCACTTGTATGGTCTGTGTCCCTCTGTCAGCCAACCAGACACTTCCAGAGTGTAAATCTTTAAAGCAGTGAGTCTTGTGCTCCATGTGCACACTGGTGGTGTTTAAGCCACACCCCCTTCAGACTTAGACCCCGTCCTTTTTTTTAAGGGATCCCTTTCCCGCGCTCTGCACGGAGATAGCCGGCCCCGTAGTGAGGGCAGATCGAGGAGCGGGGGGTCTTCAGCAGGGGGGAACCTGACCTCTCTTATGGTGGATGGTCCCCCCAAACCCCTACTGATGGCTGACAGAGCATGAGAAATAGCAATGCTGCTGCAGGAAGCCTTTGCTGACACTTGAGCACATCACAGGGGAAGCATGGAATGCTGGAAGCCAGATGTGTAGCTTTTACACCCTCTGGTAGCAAAACCCTTTGGACCTGTACAGCACCACTGCTGGAAAACTCTTTGGCTGTATTAACATGACCAAGGTTTCCCGGGTCCCAGGGCCCAACAATCAAAAGAGAAGCATTACAGAGAAAAAAAAATAGTTTCTTCTTGTACAAGGCCCCAGTACCATCCATTTGGCTTTCAAGCCCATTAGATGGATCAGTTTACACCGCCCCTTGATCCCGTCAGGGAATACTTAGCGGAGCTCTCTTAGCACTTCATCAACCATGACCAACACCTTAGACACTGGCAAAAAAACTGAGATACTCCTGGTATGGGAGGGGTTATATAGGGAGGGGCACTTCCTGTTTCCTTTTTTGGTTATACCAGTGTCCATTCACCTAAACTTGGCCTATAACCCATATAGTTATTACTATGGTGCTCTGTGTCCCGTGATGTATGATAAAGGAAAAGTAATTTAAGCACATTTTAATGACAGTGCAACACTTCCCTCTTCTCTCAATGGTACTGCTATGGCTTTAAAAGACCACTGGCTCTGCAGAATTCAGGTAGGTGGAAAAAAGGTGGCTACTTAAGACATGATTATAGTGCCTCGGTACAGCATCTTGGTTCCTATGCCATAGCTACTATTGCCTTTATCATGGCTAGATAATATATGACTAAAGCCATACCCATAATGGTCAAGTCTCACTGTTTTGCTGCCAGTGTTTTTGTTTCATTCTATACACATTAAAACTGAACTCCAGATATGATCTTTATTGCATACTTACTTTGGACTAGTGTATGTATTTATGTAGTTAGTACTGTATATCTCATAACTGATGAACTGCTGTGGAAGCTGACAATCTCTGTAGTATTCAGAACTT
Source organism: Lithobates pipiens (assembly GCF_037356315.1). Lineage (NCBI taxonomy): Eukaryota > Metazoa > Chordata > Amphibia > Anura > Ranidae > Lithobates > Lithobates pipiens. The sequence goes on from NW_027507903.1 coordinate 300,818,992, forward strand.
CTACAGTGATAGCAACAATCTTCCAAGCTGGACCAGTGTAGGTACCTAATTAAGATCATACTTCAGCTTTAACTGGATTCTTCACATTTAAATGTTACATATGAATGTTATGAATTAAAGGTATCACTAAAAGCCAGAAGACCCCAGTATAATGAAATGGGCATTGCTTTGGGGTCTATTGAAATGATCAACTGCTCCTTTTTACTGCCGAGCTACTCATGTAAAAGAACAAGGGCATAGTACATCTAAAATGGCAATTTAGGACTATGACGTCTGCCCCAGAGCTACAAATTTTTTAATAAAAATGGGTATAGTTCTTGTTGTATTTGACTATGCTACTAAGCCCTTGTGATTTATTTTAATAAAAAGAGTAAAGTTTATTTTTAAACAATTCTTACTAGCAATTATATTTTTCTAAAGGGCAGTTAATGGCATTCACTAAAATATGGCCATTTTTCAGGAGGTTATCTTGACTGAACGCAACACCAGAAAACTGTGCTTCGGGCTGTGCTTCTTTATTTAGCCTTCTTAGGTCTCGGCAAAGCTGTGATAACATTCCTAGCTGGCAGTTTACGTATTTGGCCAGAAAAATGTAAATACAGTACGTTGATTGGTATCTCTGTATATAAGGTGGCTGTTTCAATCAGCTTGAATGTAACTAAAATTGAAATACACATCTTGAGTGAATATAAAATATGAGGCAATTGCCTTAGGGTACGGTGGGTAGGCAATGTTAAAAAATGGAAGAGGTCATGGAGAAAAAAATGTCAGCAGAATAGTACCATCTCCACACTATTAAGTATATTAACTATATTAACGCCACGTGCAATGGTATAATGGCTAACAGTAATGGATAAGGTCCTTCAGACCAGCTGTACAGATGGGTCACATAGTCTCAGCCCTCACAGCCTTAATCTATTTCCGCCATCTTTCATCTATTATGACTACATCTTCTCTCTTCAGCTATTAATCTACTCTCCCCCCCCCCCCCTCCTACTCCCATATAGCCATTTTTATGTGCAGTTCTTCTCCCTACAGAAAATATCTCCTCTAGCATATGTAATATATTATGGAAACCCTGATTGTGCCATGGCTGCCTACTCCTTGACTTGTGTAACTGTGATTAGTAAAGGGTGCATTAAGACTGGTAAGAAAAACGAATTAACAAAAGCCCCTTCACCCATTCTTTTAGCAGATCTAATACTAAATTTCACTGCAGTTCTGATGATGTCTAAGGCCGCGTACACACGGGCGGACTGTCTGCCCAACTTAGTCCGCTGAACAGTGTTTCAGCGGACAATCCGCTCGTGTGTGGGCTTCAGCGGACTTTTTCAGCGGACAGTCTGACGAACAAAGTCTTACGGAATTTCCGTAAGACAGTCCGTTCAAACTTGGTTTTGTCCGTCCAAACTTGGTTTCAGCGGACAGTCCGCTCGTGTGTAGGCAAGTTGGACGGACTAAGTATAGCGCATGCTCAGAAAGGGTTTACACGGCCGAAGGTTGCATTGCAGTGTATAGGACGTCGTTTTTCTAGTCCCGTCGTATGTGCTGTACACGTCATCACGCACGCTTTCAGCGGACTGTCTGCTCATCGTGTGTGGTCAAGTCCGTTCATGCTAATTTTGAACGGACTGTCTGTCGGATTGTCTGCCGAACTTAGTTGGGCAGACAATCCGCCCGTGTGTACGCGGCCTAAGGGTGATAAAGAGTAAGACGTGGCTTGTGTTAAGCTGACCATACCACCGCTCAGCAACCAACACCATGGCCCAGCTTGACAAACTTTGATCTGAAGACCCAAAATGACTTTTCATTCAACTCTATGCACTGCTAAAAGTAGACCTGCAGTGGTATGTCCACTTTGTAAGTCCATAGGTACACATGCCCCTTTTAATGCTTGCAAATCAGCTTTGCAGAAGGGCAGAAAAAATGATTCAGCTCCTATAGACTTCAGTGGGATTCAGCAGTATGTTTGGCATTTGCAAACATCCTGATAGGTTTGACCAATGTGCAGCAAACTGAACTTTGGCCAGTTCATTCATCACTAGTATACATTAAAATATGCACTCACTCTTATATGGCTATACAGCAATATATAACTGGGGATGGATATTTCACAATGTATGTGCATTACTTTACATACCGTTTGCCAGATATTATTATTCCTTAATATGCATTTCAACTGTGTATTTGGCTGCCAAGCTGGAGTTGCCCTTTAACTGTCAACTAAATATTTAATCTGCTTTGTGTTAAACCATATCTGTTCATAAAGTCACCTAGTTTCTATTTTCAGAATGCATTCAATTTTCAGTTTCATAGGAAAGGTACCTGTAACTGATCCAGATTTATTGATTTTCTTAAGCAAATGGAGGAAGCGGTAGAGCTGTAGCATAGATAATGCAGGGAAGTTAACACTGACTGCTATGTGATTCAGGGTGAGGTCTTCTGGGAAAAAGAATAAGTAAATACCTATAAAAGTAGCACTAGATAAGCACTTCCTAAAACTGTGTCACTCCCCTAGGCACCAGCCACTGAACTAGATCTTTTTAACCCATAGTGTTCTATAAAGGTAGTCCAGTGGGGATCTGCCCTTTAAAGGTTATCTAAACAACTAAGCCATTGAAAACTACTGTCCCTGCAATACTTTTATATGTTTACTTTGTTCACCTGAAAATGATATATATGTGTGATATATGTATATATGGGAATTTAAAGGGTAAGTGGAAGATGAATTATGACTGTGACATTTAATTTATTCCTTCAGTTTTAACTGAGGGGTGGGTAGGTCAGTGGTCTTTTAGAAAAACAAAGCCATACTGACATGGTGTTGACCCAGGAGAGCTTGAGGCTCTAAAAGGGAACTGAATCATGGTGGATTCGCTTTTTAATATTTAAAGGACAAGTAATTTGACACTAACATGGCTCTACATAGTAACATAGCTCTATATCTGGAAAACAAACTTTACAGAAAGATTGTATGCATAAATAATGCACATGTTGTACCTCATAGCAACACAGTTTTAGTTTACAGAAGATAAATGACTAAAGGAAAGATTTGTTTTGTATTATGTTATATGTTATTGTCATGTGTTCTTTGCTATTAACAGGACCCACAAATATTGAAAAAACGTAATTTTTATACTTTGACAGAATATGACACATTTCCAGCTGTGTTACTCTTTCTTGTGTAACGACCTGCTGGGTTACATTTTCAACCATTTATATTATCAGCCATTTCAGACTGGAGGAGGCTCAGAAGAGGCTCACTGTGAAGTGTTTTAAAGGGATTAAGAGACAGGAAGTCAGCAGCAAAATGTATTCACTGGCACTCAGAGCTTTTTCTCTAGCTTGATAAGCTTTTAAAACCCTTTCAAATATACATGTGAAAGCTATTAACGCTCCCCTAAATATATCAACTTTCAGCTTCAGTTTACTGGTCTAAACTTAGAATGAGTAAAATACGGGATTGCCATTGCTGGCCTCCCTCTAAAAAGGTTAATTGATCAAATGTCTCTGGTGTACCTGGACAAGCTTTTGACAGCTGAAATCAGAGGGAAACAGAACCCCTGAACCTTATCTCATACAGCTTATTCAGGAAAGGTATTCTTTAATGGTCTGTGCTTTTGGTAAAATACCATGAAATATTGGCCTTGTAAAAATAAAATGGCATTGGATACAAATTTTTCTTTATACTGTGCCCTGATTGTGGCACTACCTGACAAACTCTAATTACATTGGCACTTAACTGGGAGATCATTGGTGTCTGATGGAGGTGGGTCCTCAGTGTGTAAATAGGCTGGTGGTGTGAGTAGAAGGGAGTACACACTAAAATTGAGTGGTTGCTGAAGCTAAGATATGTTTGGGTCTGTTTTGTGTATGCTGAAAATTTTGTGTTGCATCTGACGTACTCAAGAAAGCCATTATGGTTACCAGTTTAAGAGTAAATGTGGGTAAGAAAAGCTTTAAAATGGCATTGTCTTTGGATAACTTAAAGCAAGGCAACTGCTGATCAAATAGTGGCTAAGATGGCAACTTCCTTGGCTGTAAAGGATTGCATGGTTTAGTTCTGCTTTAAAGTAAGACAAGTTAAAACCCAGGTATAGTTATTTTTTTGTTTTCTATTGCCTGCTGCAAAAATGTTTGCTTTAATTCCTGTCTTCCTGTCTTAATTCCTGTATTGGAGATACAACAGAAGTGAGGAGTATACAACAGGAAGTGAGAATAAATCCTATCTGAGACAGTTGTCTACAGAACATTGGTCCTCACTGGAAAATATTCCCCTGACCACTTGAACTCATGACAACTCAAGAATTGTAGTTTCCCCTTAATTTCTGTCTCAGTGACAGTCGTCACCTGGACAAATAAAGGGGCAAATGTTCCCTAGTTTTCTGTAGCCCTGATGAGGAGCTTTCCTCTTTCACATCTAGAAATACATACCCTGGCAGAGTGTTCAACCTTTCCTTACTAGCCAAAAAAAAAAACAACAAAAAAAAAGGTTTGCCTTTATATACGTCTAAAAATCTTTGTTTCTATGTATAGATTTTATTTAGATGTGTACACTGGCTATATTTGTTACAAATATATTGTTACAAATTGTTTCAGCTCATCTCTGCACTAGTGACTATCATAGGTGCATTTTCTCCTACAGCAGTTGTTTAACAAGGATATCAATTGCAATATCTGTTATACAAAAGCCATGCTAGGTGCAACAACAAAATATTTTAGGATAATCCTGTCTCTTTCAATCTATTTGTGGTCTGCTTTAACATTGAAAATGTTAAAGCAGACCACAAATAAATTGAAACCATTTTAATGTCAAAAATAGAAGAACAGAAAGATCCAGACACCATGGGTTTGAATCCAGAGGGAGCATTGAATTCCCTTTTAAACTAACTACTTGTATCTAAACAAGTAATTAAATGTTTTTCAAACATGTACTGCCAAAACAGAGTTCATGTAGACACACACACACAGAAACTATACTGCATTTTATGAGCCTTAGGCCGCATACACACGGGCGGACTGTTCGCTCAACTTTGTTCGTCAAACAGTTTGACAAACAGTCCGCTCAAAATTAGCATGAGCGGACTTGACCACACACGATGAACGAACAGTCCGCTGAAACCGTGCGCGATGACGTGAACGGCACGTACGACGGGACTAGAAAAACGACGTCCTATACACTGCAATGCAACCTTCGGCGTGTAAATTCTTTCTGAGCATGCGCGAGACTTAGTTTGACGAACAAGCCTACACACGAGCGGACTGTCCGCTCAAACCAAGTTTCAGCGGACAGTTTTACGGAAATTCCGAAAAACTTTGTTCGTCAGACTGTCCGCTGAAACTGTCCGCTGAAGCCCACACACGAGCGGACTGTCCGCTGAAACACTGTTCAGCGGACAAAGTTGAGCGAACAGTCCGCCCGTGTGTACGCGGCCTAAGAATTAATTGATATATATATATATATATATATATATATATATATATATATATATATATATATATATATATATATATATATATATATATATATATATATATATATGTATACATATCAATATATAGATATATATATATCTATATATAGATATATCTATATATATATTTCCTGGACCTCCCCATATCAGCCTACCGTGGATCATCTCTGCACTCTCTGACCCCTCCAGGACAACCTTTTTCTTAGCCCATAAAGGGCGGTTGTCAGCCTTTTTTCCTCCTCGCTCCGGACACCTTTTAAAGAGTTTGTTTATTTTTGTTTATTTCTTATTTATTTTTTTCTCCATTCACCCTGTTTGGGTTCAGCTCCCCCCTCCCCATATAGGTTGTAAAGCTCCTGAGGAGGTGGGTTCCCATGGTGCTAGGATAGTATGGTACAGTATAAATGACTGTGTATTTCTGGCAATGTCACTGGCAATATAAATGACTGTATATACCTTGGTTAGGCAGGTGCTGGCACTCCCTCCTCCCTGGTGTTTGTGCGTACAGGCAGTGGTTTGGCTCTCTGAGACCTGTGGTGTGCCATCCCATGTGTATTCCTTTGAGAAAGCTCAGAGTCGGGCGGGTGATGTTAGAGGCAGCTTCCTCATTGGGTTGCCTATCAACCGCCAAAATGCTCGGTGCTGATTCGCAGCAGGCTCTGTCTTCTAGGTGCAGGCCAGGGCACTCTCTGAGACGCTCTGTGTTCAGGAGGACTTATCGCTGCTCTAATGCACTAATATCAGCCTCCTGCTGATCAGTCTGCTGCTCTGCTCTGGTAAGTCTGGCAGGACTTTAAATTTTTTTTGTGTATTTTTTTCTGTCAGAGTGTTTATATTTTTCTATGCCTTATAGGTCTGTGGAATTCTTCCTGCCTGTCTAGCTGCCTTAGCATTGAAGATTCAGATGGAGGGGCTTCTATTTAATTTAAATATTTTTTTTGTTCAATAAAAAAAAAATAAGTTTTGATTTATTAAAAAAAATAAAAAAAGAGAGCACAGCTTCTGTGTCTTACAGAGAGAAGAGCCCAGAGCAGGATAAATGCTCTCTATGAGGTTCCAAGTCAGCATTCTAGACTAGACATGGGACTAGAATGCTAGGGACCAGACATGACAAGTCGCAGAGTTGCATGCAGCTGGATAGAAGCTCGCCTTCACAGCATTCCAGATCTCCCTCGCCTTTACCTCACTGTAATCGCTCAGATTTGAGCCAAGGGAGGTCAAGACATCAGAAAGCCTCTAGAAAGAGAAAATCTGGGTGCAGACACAGAAGAAGATCCTCTTCTTCGGATAGGTCTTCGTCATCAGCCCAGGCAGAAGAAAGATCCTGTTGGGCCTGCTCAGCTGAGGTCCTCTCAGGAAAGCTGGTATGTGAATTTTGCTTCAAGGAGGCAGCTTGGGACAATGTGGCAGATGTACGTCAGGTGAAGTCGTATATTAAGTCCGCAGTCAAGGAGAGGTTAAAGAGCATTTCTAGAAAAAAGTGCTCACCCTACCCTTTCTTCGGCTTCTGGGAATTCAGAACAGGAAAAGCCAGTTGTTTCAACCCGGAGATTGATAGAGGCTCTGATTCATCTGATGTCGAGGTGGTAAAAGATGAATGGACAAGGCCTGAGAAGAAGATATACATCCACAACAGAGTGTCAAAGCTTTACCCCTTTAGCGCTAAGAATGCAGATTTATGGGACACTAAAGTGGATGCTTAATTACAGAGGTTGGCCCGCCATATTACGCTTCTGCTGGATGATTCGGTTTCGTGCAAAGACCCTATGGATTACAAAATTGACACAGATCTAAAGAGGTTATATTCTGTGGCAGGAGCAGTGTGTAGGCTGGCGGTGTCACTCACTTCATGCAGAAGGACATTTTAATTCAATTTCCTGCTCCAATGGGATCGCCTCTTCCATAGTCCAAAATCTGGTGCGTTTCTGTTCACTGGTTCTGGAGCGATTCAGGCAAAGATTTTTACCTGAATGTGCACCTGTACTGGACCAAAAAACACGTATTTTTTCAAAACCACACTACAGCCGCCACACACATGTGTAAACCAAACAGAGCAAGTGGTTTTGTGTATGGTATGGAAATATGTATCACTTTCCATATTGATATCAATTGTAGTTTCAACACTACCTATCCTGTGTGTTCTTTTTAACTTTTCAAATAAAATGTACTCTTTTTTACAAATACTGTTTTTACTTTAAGACTTTAGGATCTAGCCTTATAAAGTCCCACTAGAGGGAAGTTTTCAGTAATCTTTTTGGACTAATACAATTATTTAATTGTTTAATGGATGCCTGAACTAAACTATCAGTGATGGTGGTAAAGAAGAATTCCAGTTCAGCTTGGACAACTATAACCATGCATATACCTTACCTGTTGAATACCTCTAGAAGCTGGAAATTATTGTATCAGACACCACTACTAAGTGATCTCCATTAGCCTCCAGGTCCTATTTCCTCAATGAATGCATGAAGTGTTCTCTGATTGGATTTAGCGAAGCACAGTGGTATAGAGGTCTCTCTCACCTAGCAGTAAAAAGGGTTGCTGGTTCAAATCCCAACCACAACACTACCTGCCTGGAGTTGGCATGTTCTCCTTGTGCCTGATTGGGTTTCCACTGGGTATTCCGGTTTCCTGCCACACTCCAAAGATATGCTGGTAGGTTAATTAGCTTCTGTCCAAAATTGGCCCTACTGTATGAATGTGGGTTGGGGACCTTGGATTGTGGGCTCCTTGAGAGTAGGGACTGATGTGAGTGTGCAATGTATGTGTAAATTGATGGTGCTATATGGACATCTTAATGAGATGCAATGTACAGGGATAGAGATAATTGTAGACACACACACTCACTCAGGTTGAACTGGATGGACTGGTGTCTTTAGTCAACATTACTAACTATGGAAGTGGGCTAGTGACATTGAGAAAATGCAAAGCATAACTATTAAAACATTCCATACCTGGAATACTTCTTTAAGAAGGAGTTTTTACATAGTAAGGCTAAACTGGCAACCACCTTTCCAGAACTGTTGTTTTGTCCCTTTCTGGACTACCAATGTTGGAAATATATCAGAATATAATAATAACTTGAGTTTGAACATTATGTTCCTTTTACCATGCTGTATTCATGGGAATGTGTGCATATAACTACACAAACATTCACACACTTCTATGCAAACCAAAGTTTTCCAGGATGCTCAGCAAACCTTTCAATATCATATTGGTCATTTTTAAATGAATTTCTAATTTTCCAGTAAATTGTGTTTGCTGTCTAAAACCTATCTTCTACATATGAGTAAATTTTCTGCATTCTTCAGGAATGTTTGCCGTTTAATGATAAGCAAGTCTATTTCATTTCAGTTTAGATGAAATCCTCTAGTCACTGGCAGTAGAAACTCATTTCCTGCTGCTGAGAGACACAGTTTCCAACACAAGACTTTGATATCTGCATCAAGCAGCTCAGCATTCGGGGTAGCAGCATTTACTGTATCACAGGACCAGATAATATGGGTGAAAGCAGATAATGATTTTTTTTCCCAAAATATTCTGTTACTGCTTAAAGAGCAAGGAACAAGGGAGATGAAAAAATAATACATATTTCATAATGCATCCAATGACATACAACAAATGGAGGTGCCATTAATTATTAAAGTACAGTGAGTCTTGCCAGGTTTTGCAACTAAAGACTTCTTTGAGAATGGGCAGGTGACCTTTATGTACATATCCCTAAGGCAATAAATGGGAGATAAGCACTATTCCTTGGCCTTTCACACTATATGGTGCATATTTTTAAAGAAGCTTTTGTGTCATTGAAAGATTTGTCACATTCATAAAGCATATTCACCTCCATGTTTGGTTGATGAAGTCACTGCTCACCCAACATTTTAATTTATGTTTCTTCAATGGAAAATCTAGTCAGAGTATTATTGGTTTTATTTATATAATAAATGATGCTATACTTAATGGTATTTTAAACCTTTGTTGTTTTATTGCTTTTATCTATTCACAATTCCTTACATGTGGAGACGAGCTCTGTTTCATCCCACTGGGTTGTTACATTCATCATGGTAAGTTCAATGCACTGCATATAAGTTTTAGTTTAAAGTGGACCTGAACTCAAAAAATGAAACCGTTCTATTTTATAGGGCAGCTAAGGACAAACCTCACCCAAAACTAGGATCTAGCGTTAAAATCCTAGGTACCAGCACAACTCAACCTGCATATGACTATATAGCAAGCAAAACATATGTTCTGTTAATTATGAATAGCCTTTATTTTAAGAAATAAACCTTAAAGCGGTTGTAAACTGCAGGTGATTAAAAAACAAAAATTCGATGCAAGGCAATGTCATAATGTGCTAGTATGCATCGTATACTAGAACATCATGATAAACTTAAGAACAAAGCCCTCCCATGCCGCAATGTCACCACTGAGACAGTTGACATCTTCCCCCATCTTCCTTCCAGGTTCACTGCCTCCAGCTACATGAGTGTCAGGGGACGCGATGACACATGCACGCGGGAGCTGCTGTTTTCAGCATGGGCTCCGAAGGTCCGGCACTGTAAGCTGGACCTTCAGAGCACATGCACCGGTGATGTCATCAGCTGCATGCACTCTGAATATCTCTTAAACTATCTCCAAGTTTAGAAGATATTCACAGTACCTACAGGTAAGCCTTATTATAGGCTTGCCTGTAGGTACAAGTGGCAGTACAAAGTTTACTACCACTTTAAGGTACCCACATGTTTCAATAAAAATATTTTATTTTTAGTTTTTAAATACTGATCAGATCTATACTGACATTTTTGCTTTCCCTTTTAAAGGTAAAGTATATAAAACCCTGTTGAAGATTCACAATGCTAAGCTACTACCTCATAATTAGAAGGTTTGTCAACTTGCTGTGTGTACTCTTTCAGTTGACCGTTGGGATGCCTATCTGATAGACCTGATAAGTAGCACAACAGTCAACTGAAGAAGCATACATGGCAGGATGGCAACACTATTGCTAATTGTGAAATAGCAGCCCTGTGCTTTCTGCCTTAAAGAGGACGTTTTGTTACTGAAAGGATCTCCACGCAACTTCATAAACACATTCACAAAGAAAAAAAAAATGACTTAAGAAAACTGTACACAGTAAAAATATAGTCGCAAATAAAATGAGAAATAGGTCATAGTTTTATATACAATTTAAAGGAAATCAAAATAATGAGAAAGCTTGGGGAATGTTTGATAGTATACTGTGCCTAGTAAAATCAAACATATGTTTCTATATTTGAACTTTCACGTTTCTGGATAACCAAAGGAAAACCTCAAAGAATGTATTGGAAAGCAATTGATTTGCATGAGTTTTAGATCTCAATGCCAAAGCAATCTAAAGCAGTATCATAGAAATAACATTATAGGGAATGTGATCAAATGTTCTGATCTTAAAAAATAAATAAAAAATAAAACATAATCAAGTAACACATCCTGCAAAGTCACATCCTTTTATGTGGAGTCCTTGAACAGATCCCCTGCTGAGTCGAATTGGATGGATGTAAGTTTCTTGTCATCCATGCCCATTCAGTTTTTATGGGTGGCCAAATGTAAACGGACTCCTTTTTCCATTTTCATCAGACAACTTCTAATCTTGTCCACAAAAATGGTAAAGGATGCAGATCTATTCCAGAGAAAGGCGGATGTAAATGGACACAAGTCCATTTACATATACCTGTTCATAGGGCTACATGGACCTTTTGATCAGGTCCACCTGAAAAACTGACAGGTGGGCCTGATTGGAATGTCTGTGTGAAAGGGCCCAGAAGAGATGTGTGTATAAAGCAGCACACAGTGGAATTCTGTAATCTTATAAAGTCACTGACTGACATAACTGTTTCCCTGCATGCATTACTATTCTCTTATATACTCTTATCTTATAGGTAGGTGCATAGCCACTATCAGCCAGAAGGTTGAGAGAGAGAGAGAGAAGCGTGCAGCCCCTCATCATACCAATACAGCAGGAAGAAGTGTAATGTTAACACTGATTGCTGTACAGTAGTAGCAGGACTGTGCACACAGGTAGCCTCTCCTTTCTCAGCACATTGTTGACCTACAGTCACTGGGGGATGACATACCAATGGAATGCAAGCTGTAGCCAATTGCTGGGGAGCAGTCTGACCCAGGAATGCATTGCATAAGAGTCACCCAGAGGTCTGATGTGGGAGCCTATTCAGTGATATGGCCACTGTTATTAGAGGAGAGAGTCTTTAGTGGCAGTGGGGGGCTTCAGGGACATCCTCTACACTGACAATAGCACTTAATTACCCAGTCACCAGAGAGGTTTTATCAATTTCCATGGCAACCTGGTAACAGAGCATTGTTGAGCTGCATTATGGGGGGGGGGGTAGCTCTTGCATGAATAAACAGCTCTTACATGAGGAAACAAAGCCATGCCTCTCTAGAAAGCTGACCACCTCCACACAGATACACAGTTCAGGACAAGTCATAGTTAATCAATATTTAGGAAGCAGTCTGATGCCTCCAGGCAATGCCACCTGCTTGCCTTTTTTGGGTACAACTTGCACAGTTCAGGTCTACATGAAAATTTGTATGTCTGCATATGTTCCTACATCAAGCATGCAGGCTCATATAACTTCTGCAAAGAGTGGGAGTGCATGCCAACGGATGTTCAATGAATGCAGGAAAATCTAGGTTTGTGACTGTAGATTAGCTTTATTTTTCCATTAGCATGCATTGAAATTACTTAATGCCAAGACATTCACTTGTGTGCTTTTTTAAATTTAAATATGGTTATTTGATACAAAAGTGAAACAGGTGTTACATGCATTCCAAGGTACAATTATAGTGCAATGTACAAAGAGATGCATGCAGATTTAAATACAAAATCAACAAATGCCAACAAAGGTGGCTATATATTGAAAAGTAATCAAATATTCCTGAATTATATATTCAAAACAACAGCTAGCAAACTGATCAGTATCCAACTTGGTTAAGTCTTATCTGCGCTTTCTAATTTATCATAATCAAGGGAGGGAGGGAGTCCAGTGTGTAGCTATAAATTACTACCTACGAAGGTTTATTAGGCACCCAGAATGGTTGATAGGTACTTTTTTAACAAAATGCTACTGACATTAAAAACTCAGCACTCCCAAATATATAGCTTAGTGTAGACTAGTAGGCTGAGTTAGCCCCTGCATTCTTCTATTTTACATACTCTAGCAGAAATATCTTCCAATTTGCAAATCTGCAACTGTCCACCCTAGTGTTTTGGTTGTTTCCACCTTTGCTTGTTCCAGCAGTTCCTTTTGCAAACCCACTCATAATAGGCACAACAGGTGTGTAGATCCAGGATATCAAGTATAGATGTAGTATGGATTTTGGTGCAACTGACACAATAAGGGCCTCTATAAGGTGATACGAAGTGTAATAATTATGTGGCAAGTGTTGTTGTCCATAATTGATCAAATATACATTTTCACTGATCTGAAAGTAGTAACATGCAATATAACAGATTTTTCACCACCATTAATCGTTGCTATGCTCTATTGACCAGACCTGTAAATGAGTTATCGCAGAACCCTACAAAATTAGCTGAACAAAACAGCATGTCTTTTCATTCCCTAATACACCATCTGCAGTATTTGTTCACTGTGTCAATATTTGTGACAGGAAAGATTAGAAAACAATGGACTCTATGCAAAAGGTAGGATCACTGCATTCGCTTTTATACTTGGTTTTTCATACAGTCCTGAATCCTGGCAGGTGCTAGTGACAAACCAATGTGATCAAAAGGAGCTGTCCATTCAGCACTCAGGAGAATGCAGAAAACACAGTGAGCTTTATCAAAGCTTGAAGAACGAAGTGAATGTTAGATTAGGCAAATAACTTGCATACTAGATTAAAGCAAGTGAAGCTTTGAAAAAGTGCAATGTTTACAAATGAATATGCTGACGGTGAACACAAAAAAATTGATATTAGAAAAGCTGAATGATTATGTGAGAATACTTACACATATGCTTTATAAACAAGTAATCCCCAATTTACATAAGGAAGATGTTCTGTAAGTCTTTACATAAGAGCTGATATGCATTTAGTGGCAGGTCAACTCCATCAGAGTATAAGCATACAGAAAAGGTAAGTGCACATAGCTACCAAAAGTTGTAATAGCCAATTATTCTTTATGGTAGGCACAGTTTATAAGCTGCAATTTTAAAAGACATAAACACTACTGGAACAATTATCAGGCCAGGGTATGAAGACATGGATCTGTGAGCATCAGTAGAGGTCTATTCATGGTTGGGGTTGGGACAACATTAAAATAGGGAGCTGATTACATGGCCTGCATTTTATCACTCATTTCTAAATGCAGGATGCTCTGCTGACTTAAATGATTAGTGGAGAGTCAGTCAAATTAAATTGATGGGCCACATCACAACTAGCCTTTCTTCCACATTTTTATTTTGCTTTTTTTTTTACTAATTTATTTTAATAGTACACTAGCAGAGCACCACTGTGCTTTTTTAAAAATGCAGTATGAGCAGTAAGAAGCTGTACTGCTTTTTAAAATGGATCACTTTGTGTGAAAATGTGCATACACTTTAACCTTCACATTATTATTATTATTATTATTTTATAAAAGGAACAGAAAAAAAGAATCAACCTCCATTGGCATGATGGGTAGAACAAACAGCCAAAACTTTCCAAAATGTGTTTTTCTGCATAGTTAATCCATTTTAAAACAGACTCATCCCTTAAATACAACTAAAAAGACAAATGAATTGAAAACATTGTATTCTCAGAGCCCTAATATCACAGCGGATACAGGGGAAGGCAAAAAAAAAAAAAGATATACATTGGGGTCCAATTTTCTCCATGCAGGTATATTTTGTGCATCTAAAAACACATTTTGCCCTCTGCTCTAGCAATCTACTCATCTGATTTGAACTGACACCTGTGGAAAACCAGTCATCATTTTTTGTAGCTCTTACTGTAAAGAAGTCTTCCTGTATCTGAAAAACCTATCTAGTGGCAAGGGAAAGTCTATCACATTTATGTGAAATACAAGGCGATCATATTAACCCTTCACCCTCACCAATGACTCTTGTCACTACCTCACTGGAGAATTTTTTTTCCTGCCTCTTAGGTCATCCATACCCCTTATTTATGTAGATGCCTTCCTTTGCAATCATTCCATTTTCAGAACATTCAAAAATGTATTTTTGTAAAATGGATTAGGGAGAAACATAATGAACAATCAAAATGATCTGTTCAAATTTAAAAATGTAATTTAAGGACCAATATCATTAAAAATACTGTATTTTGATAACATTGTGGGGTTAATATACATATGATTTATTTATATTTTCTCCACATTTATATACATGCCAAGTGACAGTGAAAGGGTTGGGACAAGCTATAACATTGTCAAGGGTTACAGTGGTAAACTTTCCTTTTGAGTGATGCTGAGGGTGTTTCAGCAAAAACATAGGCCATTTTTAATAAAAATTGACTGTTGTATGCCCTCCAAGCAGTGGTATAGTTAGTTCCAACCCCTGTCTGTCAGCTTCTGTTGTTCATGTGAATGTTCATGTGAATGTGAGAAAAATCTAAATGAAGAAGTAATAAACGTGAAAAAAAACAAAGAATTATTATACTGGATTTTATCACCATGTATTATTATTAACAACATTATCATATAATCGCTGTTATCAGAATACAATATTTTGCATGAGGGTGATCCTTTAACCACTCCCCACTTGGCCTATAGCAGAATGATGGCAGGCGGTGGTTCCATTATCCTGATTATGACATCTTGCAGGATAACAGCTGGCACGTGCCCCTGGGGGTAAGCAGCATAGCGTTCGGTGGTTCGGCGTGTCAGTCTGACACACCGTAACACTGATCTCGGTAAAGAACCACTGATGGGGACTCTTTACCACGTGATCAGCCGTGTCCAATCACGGCTGATCACAGTATAAACAGGAAAAGCCGTGTATCTGACAGATGCAGGTAGAGGAGAGCCGATCGGCTGCTCTCCTGTCAGGGGGGTCTGTGCTGATTAATTATCAGTGCCCACCTACCAGTGCCACATATCAGTGGCACCCATAAGTACCCATCAGTGCAGCCTTTCAGTGTCCATCAGTGCTTCCTATCATTGCCCATCAGTACCGCCTATCAATGGCCATCAGTGCTGCATGCTAGTGCTATCTATCAGTGACCATCAGTACCGCCTATCAGTGCCCATCAGTGCTGCATATTAGTGCCCATCATCAGTGCCCATCAGTGCCACCTCATTGGTGCCACCTCATCAGTGCCCATCAGTGCAGCCTCATCAATGCCCATCAATGCCCATCAATGAAGGAGAAAATGTACTTATTTACAAAATGGTATAACAGAAACAAAGAAAAATGCTTATTTTTTTCCAAATTTCTGGTCTTTTTTTATTTTTTACGCAAAAAATAAAAACCCAACAGTGATCAGATACCACCAAAAGAAAGCTTTGTGGGAACAAATGATAAAAAAAATGTGTTTGGGTACAGTGTTGCATGACCGCGCAATTGTCATTCAAAGTGCGACAGTGCTGAAATCTGAAAATTGGCATGGGCAGGAAGTGGGGAACGTGCCTGGTATTGAATTGGTTAAAACAACCTTTGTGTGTTTATAGGAAGAAATGTTACGTTATGCAGAGTAAAACAACAGGATAGGTTCATGATTAAACAGATCTCTCGATTTTCCTCTATAATCAAAACAATCAGAGGAATCAAAGAGAATAGCTTTCAGACAATATTAGATGCAGCTGAGTTTAGATTCTCCATCCATATATGATGATACATTTGTGTGGTTGACTGATGTCTTCAAAATCAATGTGCTCTTTGTTCAAAAAGTTTTCGGCCTGGATTAATTAACAAAATGTATTGGCTATCATATAGACTGCCATTTACGTACTGAGCAGCAGCCATCCTGCTTGATAGGGGTAGAGAGGATTTCAAGTTTATCACATCTCATATTTCCATTTACCATGTACTCTTATGCCTATTCTGTATTCATGGTATACATAATGTGTGCATATTGAACCTTCATAGGTTTTGACTAAGCAGGCAGAGGTTCTTCTAAAATGATGTGGTGTCTGTAGCAGATATAATGTATATAATATCTAATTTTGGAATTGCCTTTTACGTTTGTTTGTTTTACGTTTGTTATATGAAATGAAATGGGTCAATAATCAAAAGATATAAATGGATTTATATAAATGGACCAACAGTACATTTTATGGAGGAGTAGTTAAAGGTTTCAGCCATTTATAAGAATTAGGATACCCAAGAAAAACCTAACAGTGAAAAACCTAGAGATATTTTTCAACATATAATTGATCTAGTGTTCAGTGACACTAACTGACACTAATGCTGGTTATACAGTATACTCTTCTTTTACGTGTAATGTAAGATTGCAGAGAACTACAAGTTGCAAAGCCAAAGTACAAACATACAAGTTATATCACTTTCTTTACGATCTATAAACACGTTATTATGTTTTGTCCTTCTATTCATCTTTAAAGTATCTTGGCCATTTAAGTTAACAACTGTGACTAAACAGAATGTGGGAGTGCAAAGCATGCTTGATACCCTCACTTACTTGAACCTTGAAATGAATTGCACTCAGAGTATCAAAATCAATAGTATTTTCTATTTGAATTCCTTTTTCTATTTCATGCACCTATATTTGCCTATACAAGCAGACTAAACTTTCCAGCAAGATTGACAAGGGTTGAGAAAATCCATGCTATGTCAATCGCTCAAGCTAGCTGGATAGTGTTTTCCCAAATGTTGTCACTTTTTCTAGGTAGCTTGGTCTGTACAGATGGATAATAAATATAAAGACATGGGCAATAAAAAAAAAAAGCTACAACATTACACACAGTAAGCCAATACCGTTTTGATGATTCAATAATTTTCCTCAACAGTGGTCCCTTGAGGTAAATTGTAAGTCTCTTAAAGCCCAACTGCAGGAAAAATAAAGGTCTGCACTCGATGTTAGGAAGCCCAAGTACTTGAGGAGTTAACTGCTCCTTTAGTCTAGAAGATGGTAAGAGCACTATTACTTACCTACCCCTTGCTCCCCTTGCATATGATGCTCCCCAATGCTCTGGTAGTGGACTGTCTCTCAGCATCCTCACATTCAGTGCAGGGTTATGAACCAAGCAATGGTCTTGATGATATCAGAGGACCTTAGACTGATGGAGCATGGGGGAGAATGGGTTGCTGGAACTAGTCTAAAAGCACAGAGATGCAGGGTAAGTAAAACTGCTTTTCCTGGTCCCCTAAATTAAACAAGCAGTTAACCCGTGCAGTGCAGGCACAACCCAACTTTATAAAAGAGACTTTTCATTTTCCTGGAGTCCAGCTTTAAAGTATAGATCTAAATGTTGAATTATCTTCCGAACATTCTAGGGCATCCTTTATCAAACAGGGTTCATCCAGAGGCTGCTAGAGTGCTTCCAAGTAACCTCTGACATTATTGATTTTTTTAGCTATCTGTAAGGGAGGACCCCAAAAGCACATTCTTGCAAGAGACTATGTCATGTACCTCTAATGCACTATTGGCTAATTATTACCAGGGGTTCTCTGACACCAGAAAGAGATTTCAAGGGTTCCTCTATGTAAAAAAAGATGAGAAAGGCTTACTACTAGCCCTGCTTGGGAACCTCTTCAGATTGCTCTTGTTGCATATGGGGAGCTGTCCATTCAACACCACTTTGCTCTATTCATTCTACTGCTATCCCAGCCTGGGAACTCTGCTCTATTCATTCTACCATTAGCTCATCCTGTGAACTTCTTCATATGCCCCCTGCTGTATATAGGGAGCTGTCCATTCAGCACCACTTCACTCCATTCATTCTACTACTAGCCCTGCTTGGGAACTTCTTCAGATTGCTCCTGTTGCATATAGACAGCTGTCCATTCAACACCACTCTGCTCTATTCATTCTACTGCTATCACAGCCTGGGAACTTCTTCAGATCCCCTTGTTGTATATAGGGAGCTGTCAATTCAGCACCACTCAGCTCCATTCATTCTCCTACTAGCCCTGCCTGGGAACGTCTTCAGATTTCCCTGCTGTATATGGGGAGCTGTCCATTCAGCACCACACTGCTCCATTCATTCTACTACCATCCCTGCCTGGGAACTTCCTCATATATAGGGAGCTGTCCATTCGGCACCACTCTGCTCTATTCATTCTACTGCTATCCCAGCCTGGGAGCTTCTTCAGACCCCCTTGTTGTATATAGGGAGCTGTCCATTCAGCACCACTCAGCTCCATTCATTCTCCTACTAGCCCTGCCTGGGAACGTCTTCAGATTTCCCTGCTGTATATGGGGAGCTGTCCATTCAGCACCACACTGCTCCATTCATTCTACTACCATCCCTGCCTGGGAACTTCCTCATATATAGACAGCTGTCCATTCAACACCACTCTGCTCTATTCATTCTACTGCTATCACAGCCTGGGAACTTCTTCAGATCCCCTTGTTGTATATAGGGAGCTGTCAATTCAGCACCACTCAGCTCCATTCATTCTCCTACTAGCCCTGCCTGGGAACGTCTTCAGATTTCCCTGCTGTATATGGGGAGCTGTCCATTCAGCACCACACTGCTCCATTCATTCTACTACCATCCCTGCCTGGGAACTTCCTCATATATAGGGAGCTGTCCATTCAGCACCACTCTGCTCTATTTATTCTACTGCTATCCCAGCCTAGGAACTTCTTCAGATCCCCTTGTTGGATACAGGGAGCTGTCCATTCAGCACCACTTCACTCCATTCATTCTACTACTAGCCCTGCTTGGGAACTTCTTCATATGCCCCCTGCTGTATATAGGGAGCTGTCCGTTCAGCGCCACTTCACTCCATTCATTCTACTACTAGCCCTGCTTGGGAACTTCTTCAGATTGCTCCTGTTGCATATAGAGAGCTGTCCATTCAACACCACTCTGCTCTATTCATTCTATTGCTATCCCAGCCTGGGAACTACTTCATATATAGCGAGATGCCCATTCAGCACCACTCTGCTCTATTCATTCCTCTACTATCCCTGCCTGGGAACTTCTTCGTGTATAGGGAGCTGTCCATTCAGCACCACTCTGCTCTATTTATTTTACTGCTATCCCAGCCTGGGAACTTCTTCAGAACCCCTTGTTGGATATAGGGAGCTGTCCATTCAGCACCACTCTGCTCTATTCATTCTACTACTAGCCCTGCCTGGGAACTTCTTCATATCCCCTTGTTATATAGGGAGCTGTCCATTCAGCACCTTTCTGCTCTAATAATTCTATTACTATCCCAGCCTGGGAACTTCTTCATATATAGGGAGCTGTCCATTCAGAACCATTCTTCTATATTCATTCTACTGCTATCCCTGCCTGGAAACTTCTTCAGATCCCCCTGCTGTATGTAGGGAGCTGTCCATTCAGCCCCACTCTGCCCCATTCATTCTACTACTATCCCTGCCTGGGAACTTGTTCAGATATCGGGAGCTGTCCATTGAGCACCATTCACCCCCCAGGCAGCACACTCCTAGCCCTGTCTGCACGGACGGATGACTAACCTGTAGGTAGGAGCTGAGTGTCTGTCCCCGTTCCCCAGCCGTGTTGTGATCTGTATGGAGAGGAGGAGGAGGAGGAATGTGCTTGTGTTCCCCTGGATGATGATAATGATGATGATGATTCCTCCTCTCTAGTCACTCCCGACTGACGCGTTGTCTCCCCTCCTCCTCCGTCTCTCCCACTCCCTCTCCGAACAGCGCAAATCCCAACTAGTCTTTGCTCCGCATTGATTGATAATGATCAGCTGGCTCTCAGCCTCGTTCAGCAGCCACTCGACTGTATAGGAAGGCGCCTCCCATTACAGCTAAACAAATCTTCTGAAGGGGGGTGGGGGGAATGCTGGATGGTGCTGATGTGGGGGGGTGACCTTGCATTTTGACAACAAGCTGTAAAGGCTGGGTCCCCCGGAAGACAACCCCCATTTGACCTTCTTGTAAAGATCTTAATGAGATACTTCATTATTTCTGTCAACTTTGCTTCATTGGGCAGCGTAATATTAATCATGCCTGACTACAAAGAGCGACTTCACCCTTGCCAAACTCATCCCTGGTAGCAGGCAGAGAGGGTTCATGAATTAGTCATGCTGAGCAGGCTGGTGCTCTCCTAGTGCGGGTATTGCAGATACGGGAGCTTTGTCATGGGCTCTTCCAGCAATAACACTGCTTATTATCAGCACAATGATTCACAAAGGCTGTGCATGTAGCAATGGATGTGTGCGGTACAATCAGTCCAACATCTACTGACTACAGCAAACAAATATTACATTGGCTGCTCTGCTTTATTGCCCATTATCATTGCTCTTAGCACTTCCTTGTAGAGCACTGTGCTCATTTAACCAGCTGCTGAGACACATTAGACATCGCCCAGTAAATACATCATAGTAAGACATTACATATACCTAATGTGCTAGCAAAAATGAAATGAATCTAGGAAGAAAATCTTTCATTTTTTTTTCTAGAAGCATATTGTACAGATGCATACTGAAAATTCAGAAACAAAATTGCAATCAAATGTCTTGCAAATTCATAGCAACTGGCACAGGGATTTTTGTACTTATTTTATGGTGTGTACACAGCTCACATCATGATTTAACCACTTCAGCTCTGGAAGGTTTATCCTCCTTCATGACCAGGCCATTTTTATTCATTTTTTGCAATATGGCACTGACAATTGACAACACAGCCGTGCAACTCTGTACACAAGTACAATTTATGTCATCCCCCACACACATATAGAGTTTTATTTTGGTGGCATTTGATCACTTCTGCCGTTTTTATTTTTTGAGGTATAAACAAAAAAAAGACTGACAATTTTGAAAAAAAATAAAATAAAATCCAATTTGCACTGGAAGTGCACTTGGAAGTTCAGTCGCTTTAGATCTGAGGGGAAGATCTGAAATGAGTGGAAGCTCTGCTGATTTTATCACCCAATCATGTACAAGCAAAAATGCTGTTTTTTTTTATTTCCCTTGCAGGTCCCGCTCGGATCTACAGCGACTGAACTTCCAAGTGCACTTGTAGTGCAAAAGTGGATTTGTCTTTAGTAAATAAACCCCAATATGTCACTCAATAGAAAAATAGAAAAAAAAAATCGAATTTCTTCATCAGTTTAGCTCAATATGTATTATCTGCTACATATTTTTGATTAAACAAAAAATTCCAATAAGCATATATTGTATTGGTTTGCACAAAGGTTATAGTGTCTACAAACTATGGGATATATATTAATGGAATTTTTATTCATTTTTTTTTTTTTATTAGTAATGGCAGTGCTCAGATACTTATAGTGGCACTCTGACATTGTGGTGGATAAATTGGGCACTAAGTGACGCCTTTTTTGGTTACCAGTGACACTAATACAGTGATCAGTGCTAAAAATATGCACTGTCACTGTACTATTGACATTGGCTGTAAAGAGGTTAACATCAGGGGTGATCAAAGTGTTAAATGCATGCTTACTTGCTGTATGGGATGTGCGTATACTATGAGAAGGCAGAGATCCGTGTTCCTGCTTCCCTACTGACAGAACAGTAACAGCAATCTGCCCTTTTTACATATAGGCGATCGCCATTCTGCTTCTATCCCAAACAATCGGTGGGTCCCAGAGGACATTGAGCCCACTGGACCTGTTAGTTGGCTCCAGCCGTGTTCAATAAAAGCGGGAGCGGTTCACCAGCAATGCGTGTGTGTGCCCCAGATCCAGAAGTGCAGGATCATGTACAGGTACGTGATTCTGCACAGGAGAGCCATCGGACAGGAACACAATCATCAGAGTGAGAGTAATAATTCTAGTACCAGACCTTCTGTGTATCTCTAAACTGGTAACCAATAAAGGCTTATAAAGCCTCACCTATGGAGATTTTAAAATACTGAAGTTTGGCACCATTTCTCAGGCGTGTGCAGTTTTTAAGTTTGACATGTTTGGTATCTAACACCATATTTTACCAAAAATGTAGGTATTATATTGTCTCTGTGTGCACTGAAATTCATTAAAATGTATTTATGCATTAGTGTGTAAAATTGCGTTAAAAAACTGCTGCGCAAATACCGCACAGCAGAAAAATAAGTAAAACCCACCATTTTATTCTCTAGGGCCTCTGCTACAAAAAAATTAAATTTTTAGGGGTTTTAGGTCATTTTCTAGCAAAAATACAAATTTTTACTCGTAAACAAAAAGTGTCAGAATAAGGTCTGGTCTTAAAGTTGATGATGCCTGAAGTACTCCTTTGATGTTGCTCTTCTCTATGTGGCCAGGCTGTGAAAAGTCTCAGACATGTGGTATCATCAAACTCAGGATGAGTAGCAGAATGTGTTTTGGGGTGTAGTTGCAAGTATGCCTCTGCCGAGTGTGAGAAATAACTTATGATGCTAATATGACATTTTTATGAAAAAAAATAAATAGTTAAATTCTTAATTTTCCAAAGAATTGTGCGAAAAAATTACAACTTCAAAAAAAATCACCATGCCTCTTACTAAATACCTTCTACTGTCTACTTTCCAAAAAGCGGTAATTTGGGGAATATTTGTACTGTCTTGGCATGTTAAGGCTGCAAAAAATGAGATTTCATTACATCAGTATATGCCATGAGTACAGCCAGCTTCACACTGAGCCGTGTTAGAGCCAAAGTGCCTCTCATTTTAGTGACATTTTAGCTCTGTTTAAGAGCAGCTTTTCAGTGCGATTGGGGCACTTTTACCCCCCACTAGTGGCCGAAGAAAGGGTTAAACACACCCACATTGTGGCACTTCCGAAGCACTTTTCAGGTGCTTTGGTAGTGCTGCCCATTCATTTCAATGGGCAGAGCATTTTGGGAGCACTGTAGCGCTCCCAAACCGCCCCAAAGATGCTGCTTGCAGGACTTTTTCTGACATCCTGCAAGAGCACCGCCCCATTGTGAAAAGTCACAGTGAAATGAATGGAAGGCGGTTTTCAGGCGTTATTTAGAGGCTATTTCTTGCGCTAAAAAGCCTGAAAACTGCCTCAGAGTGAAGCTGGCCTACATCAGGTGTGATCAATTTTCAATGATTGGTACCATAGCTTGTAGACTCTACAATGCCCCATACACACGATGAGATTATCGGACGAATGATCATCCGTTTTTTATTGCATGCTAATCTCAGATCGAATCTGATGAGTTTACTAAAGTCACGAAAATTCCCGCACGACAGAAAAAAAATTCGGAAGTGATGTCATGTGTTGTAATGCATTTGTATTGCATTTTCGAACGATAGCCGTACTGATTAAACGAAAATCGTACGCTCTGGCATCGTACGAAAAAAATTTCCGTGCATGTCCGATAGAATAATATCGGATGAACTGTCCTAATCGGCTCTCGAAAGCTCTGTACTAACGATCCGATTATCGTACGATTGCTTCGAAAGCGTTATTTTCCATACAATTTTCTGATCGTGTGTACGGGGCATTACTTTCACACTGACCAACTAATATACACTGATTTGGGTTATTTTTACCAAAGAAATGTAGCAGTATAAATTTGGGTCAACATTTTAGAACTTTTTTGCAAAAAGTTATAACAGAAACTAAGAAAACACATTTTTTTCAAACTTTTCGATCTTTTTTCATTTGTAGCACAAAAAATTTAATCCCTAGTGGTCCCTTAGTCCCTAGACTAAGTACCACCAAAAGAAAGCTCTATTTGTATGAAAAAAATATAAAAATTTCATTCAGGTACAGTGTTGCATGACCGCGTAATTCTCATTTAAAGTGTGACAGCTCTGAAAGCTGAAAATGCGCCTGAGTAGGAAGGGGGAGAAAGTGTCCAGTAATGAGGTGGTTAAATTGTGCCTGCCCGTTAAATGGCACCAAACTAAGGTAGCTATAAATCTCCATAGGTGACACTTTACATGTTACCAGTTTAGAGTTACAAATTAGGTCTGTCACTAAACCTATTTCCCTCACTCTGACATTCACGGCACATGTGGTGGGATTGCCATTTACATTATTTTATTATTTCTTTTATTTAAAAAAATTACATTTGGATCTTAATTTTTTGGGGGGAATTATTTTGTTGCTATCGGAAGGGATGAACAACATACCTTGTTCTAGCATGGGCCTTGACAGGTCCTCTTTCTAGAGAAAACTCTCCTTTGCCCTCCAAAGCATCTGATCAATCCAACATCAGTTCCTGCCCCAGGAACTGGATTACATCTATTGCATCCTTAATGGCCTCCCAGAACGCACAGGAGAGCCAAAAAAAGGTGACGGCAGTGGGAGGGGTGTCCGACCCCCTTCAGCCACATGTAAAATGAATCTAGTTGCTAGGATTACTTTTACATTGAAGGGAATCACCAGCTCAAGGTTAAACAGGATTCACCAAATTTTCAGCAAAACAAGCTGGGGCAGATTCACTCATCCCTATTTGCTAGAATGAATGTGAAGAATGCATGTGCACCAGGCAAACACAACAGACTGTGGACAGCTGCTGAATCACACAAGTACAGTAGCTGTAGAATTTGTATGTTTCTCAGTATGTGAATCTGCTGGCAAAAGCTCGCCATTGTGCTGAATTTAAATTTATGAACCAATTTGGCACTAGGACAGTTAACGATCAAGTTCATTTAATATACATAAGAGAAAATAAAAACAGCATTTTTTCACCCCCTAGAGCTAACCATGCCAGAACACCAGGTATTCAGATGGGTATACGTGGAAAAAATTTGCCATGCAATCACTGACAATATTACCCCTTTAAGTAGACTCTGTATGTATTTACAATAAAGAAACTCACATTGGTGCTATAATCCTTGTCTTATGTCTTTATATAATATAGTTTAGCTTGTTAGTTAATCCTTGCTCATATACCTTGGCCAACAATGTTGACCAACTCTGTGTTAATGATTTATTATGCCTTACAAGGAAACACATAAATAGACCCCTGCCCAGAGTCATTTTTGGGTGATCTATTATGCCTCAGTTACTGTTTCTCACATAAAATCCCATCTCACATTTCACAGCAATGTCAGGTGACTTTTAGTGGTGTAAAACCCGATCCCAAGGTCAACGGGTTACAGATCAATAATGTGTGACTTTTGACTTTTAATAAATGTTAGTGATTTCAGATATTTCTGTTTCTCTCTAACCTGCTGTCTCCTGAGGGCTTCATACATTCAGAGTTCTGGAAGAGCTGCCTTCAATTTCAATTGTCTGCATATTCAAACAGAGCTAGCAGTAAATGCTATTTACAAAGTTTACATTTTACAGCACTGGTGTACACTAAAATTGAGAGAAAGCTTGAGTAACACTGTAGCACTCCAGCCACATTTTTTTTGTGTGGAGTTGTGAAGGATCCATTCGCAGCCAGGTGTGTACTGATGCTTGGAAGTTCAGTGGAGAGACTCCCCTTTCACAGGCTAGGCTATTGAAACAAGCCCAGCTTCTATGCCAGGTATATATTTCTATGGAAAATTAATTAGAGGTCAGGGTGCTACATAGAAACATATGTACAATTTTTTTGGCATTTAACACCTTGGCCCTAAGGCCAGGTCTTGGTTACATGGTCAACTCTGGAAGATGTTAGGACCCCATCATTATTGTGAGAAAAAAAAGCATGTACATTATGGCCAAATTAATTATTCACATGCTCCAAACCTATTAGGGCCGGTTCACACTGCGGGCGATGCGAGGCGACACGACTTGCCTCGCCGCAATCTGACAAGTCGCCCCCGTTCTGTACAATGGAACCGTTCTGAGAGGAGCGACTCGAGTCGCTCCGACTCAGAAAAAAGGTTCCTGTACTACTTCTGGGCGACCTCGGGGCGACTTGCATTGACTTCTATACAGAAGTCATTTGCAAATCGCCGCTGAGGTCGCGGCAGGTCGCGGCGAGGCAAGTCGGTGTCGCCTCGCATCGCCCGCAGTGTGAACCGGCCCTTACGTATGCAGCAGTTTTTAAACTGGCATATTTATTTTAACAATGTTGATCAAAGACAAGTGAAGAGTATCTTCAAGTATAAACTACACTCTTTCTAGCACCCCTGTACAAATAAAATATGCCTTGTTTTTTTGTTTTTTTTAAGATAAGAGATGAGCAGATCCTATAACATTCTTTTTTTCACTGCTCTGCCAAATCTGACCTGCAATTTTCTCTGGGACATCAGATATGTGGCTTATTGGACCATGAAAGCAGATTGTAAGAAGGTTCTAGTTCCCTAGCATACTCCCCTCACTTTCTAATGTTAGGATGGATACAACATAACATGATTACATATGACCTATACACACTAAATCATTTGTCAGATAAGATAGTATAATACTACTGAGGAAAAAAAAAAAACAATACATTTTTACTAGGTATTAAGTAAATTTGTGTAAATACATACTGGTAACATGCTAACTGGGAATCTTTTATCTCCTACTAAAAGAGGGGAATAAACTTTGAATAAACTCTCCCTAGGAAGTGGTGTCAGGTGTCATGAGTGAAATACTAATGCCGCATACACACAATCTGACTATGCGACAAGACCCCCGAAGAGGGGGGCAAGACCCCTGAAGTCGGAAGAAGAAAAGGCGGCGACAGAAGACCGGGCTACCGCTAGTAAAAGAACTATAAGAAGATAGTGGAGGCCCGGTGAGAAGAACCGAAGAGGGGGGCAAGACCCCCGAAGTTGGAAAAAGACCCCCCGGACGGCGGCGGCGACGAAGAAGATAGCTGGGCTCCTCCACTAGTAAAAGAGCTAGCAGAAAATAGTGGAGGAGTTCGGCAGGAAGGCCACCGGGGATGTCCAATAAATTATTTTAAAACCATGTGTTTTTCTTTACACTTTTTTTTCACAGGTGAATGGGTAGGAGTACATGGTACCCCAATACTCATTCACATAGAGTGGGGGGCCAGTATCTGGGGGTGTTCCCAGATTCCGATAAGCCCCCCGCCCGCAGACCCCGACAACCAATGACCAGGGTTGTCATCAACATGGGAACAAGGTGCTTTGGGGTGGGGGGGCCGCATGGAGGGGGTACGGCTCAGGAGGGGGGGTGCTCACTCATCCCCACCCCCTTTCCTCACCAGCCAGGCTACGTGCTTGGATAAGGGTCTGATATGGACTCTGGGGGGCTTCCCCTTTAAGTCCATACCAGGTGACGGGGCCAGCGAGGTGTCAATCTCACCGATGAAAGCGGCGACATTGACTTCCTGTACTAGTCCCGGCTACCTGGAGTCACGTTCAAAATGAACAGACTTTTCTCCGTGTGTGGGCAAGTCCGTTCATTTCAAAAGTCAGGCGGATTGTCCACCAGACCTAGTCCGCCGGAAAAGTCCGGTCGTGTGTGGGCAGGTCCGCTCATTCAGAAAGTCCGGCTGTTTGTCCGCCGACTAAGTCCGCCGGATAGTCCGATTGTGTGTACGCAGCATAAGAGTTCTAAAGCGCTCAAGGAAACATTTTATGAAAACAACATAGGGCCTGATTTAGCAAAGAATATATGCATATGTATGCATGAACAGCCAGCTATGAGCTCACTATGTGCACAGATGCTCATGCACAGGCTACAGCATATGTATATGGAACTTCCTAACAAGTATGGTTTGCTAAGGAATGCATGCTCCAGATATTAAATGTACTCCATTTAAACCATGGTGTGCCTAATAAAAATGTAATGTTCTCAAATGGTTTTGGGTCAATCCAACAACTGTTAGCATTTTTCTATATGCATGTAGGCACAAAATCTGTATCAAGTGCACTTGAAGTTTGTAAAAAAAAAAAAAAAAACTAATTAAAAAAAAGTCTCAGTAAACCAGGGGAGTATTGTACTATGGGTAAATGTATGTGTGCATGTGCAAAAATGTAATCGGTAGTTAATGATGATATGACAGCATAGAACAGGGGTACTGAATTAAAATTCATGGAGGTCCAATCAGCAAATTTTCTTCATACTAAGGTCCAAATCACATGTTTATGTGATCCTTCACATTATAGCCCCCTTCCTCTTCAATCGCTGTCCCATTTTTTCATCAGGTCCTCTGGCCTCCCAGCATATCACAATTCCCCCTTTACATCACAGTTTCCCCTTCACAGCAGTGCCCTCAGACCACCTTCACATCACACTCCCCTCTATTGGCAGCAGTGCCCTCAGACCACCTATTCACATCCCACCCCCATCCATTCCCAGC
The DNA here is from genome assembly GCF_037356315.1 of Lithobates pipiens. Taxonomy (NCBI): domain Eukaryota; kingdom Metazoa; phylum Chordata; class Amphibia; order Anura; family Ranidae; genus Lithobates; species Lithobates pipiens. The sequence goes on from NW_027507903.1 coordinate 300,847,682, forward strand.
CAGCCCTCAGCCCACCTTTACATCACACCCCCTTCCATTGACAGAAGTAAACTCGGCCCACATTCACATCACCCCCTCCTTTCCCTACAGTGGTGTCCTCTGCCCCCTTAACATCACCCCCCACAATGGTGTTCTCTGTCTCCCCTTTACATTACCCCCCCACAGCAGTGTACCTTCACACAACCCCCCTGCCTTCAATGGTGTCCTCTGTCCCCCTTTCCCATTACCACCTCCCCACAGCACAGTCTTCTGTCCTCCCCTTAACACTACCCCCCCCCACACATAGCAATGTCATCTACCCCCCTTAACATTATCCCCCACATCTTTGTCCTCTGTTCTCACACCTTCACATTACCCCTCCCCCACAGCTGTGTCTTCTGTCCCCTCCTTCACATGACCCCCTCCCCCCTCAGAGTGATGTCCTCTGTTCTCCTCTTCACATTACAACCCCCCACAATAGTGTCCTCTGTCCCCCTTAACATCACCCCTCCCCCACAGCAGTGTCCTCTGTCCCCTCTCACAATAACCCCCTCACAGCAGTGTCTTCTGTTCTCACCTTCACACAACCCCCCACAGTGGTGTCCTTTCTCCTCCCCTTAACATGCCCCCGCACAGTGGTATAATCTGTCCCCCTTCACATTACCCCCCCACAGCTATGTCCTAAGTTCCCCCACCTTCACATTACCCCCCTACAGTGGTGTTATATGTCTCCCCTTCACAATACTACCCCAAGAGCTGTGTCCTCTGTCCCCCTCTTCACATTACCCCCACAATGGTGTCCTCTCTTCCTTTATTTGAATTACACCCCTCCACAGTGGTGTCCTCTGTCCCTCTCTTCACACCCCCCTTCACATCACAGTGATCTCATCTGCCCTTTTACTCTTCTACTTACGTAGAGAAGAGCATAAGGCTGTACTGTTCTAAACTGCAAGCAGGAGCGAAGACGGGCAGGCTATACAGTTCTGAATGGCGCGTGGGAGCAGAGTTAACTGTTCTTCTTAACAAGCTGATGATTGGCTGCTAGGACCGCCCTGTGTCCTAGCAACCAATCACCTGCTGGTTAACTTAAAAAAGTAAATTAATGTAGCCCCAGCCCCTGCTTGCCGATCAGAAATGTATAGCCTACTGCTCTTTGCTCTGCTGAGAATGACAGCAGCCAGAGCTTGGGGGAAAAGCCGACTTTTAAACGGCTTCTGGATAGGGCAGCAACTTGGTCTGGATCGGGACCACGGTCCGCCATTTAGTGATGCTTGGCATAGAATATAGATTTTTTTTTAACACGCCATTTAGCTTGATGCTTACTTATTATTTAAAAAATGTAATTGATGCATTTTTAAGTAAAATGTTGAAATGCAAATGCCTTATTGTAGCTTATAAAAACATAAGGGAAAAAAGCATAATTATTCCAACATTCAATGTGCATAGTAAACCAGGATGATATCATACACACTGAACATCACTGTACTCTCAGCTAGATACGTTGTGGGAGCATGATCAATGTGTGTACATGGGCCTACAATGCAATAATACTGTAATGATTTGTGCATGTGGTTGCTTCAAAAAAATCAAGCCCATAGTGTTTTCTTTATACTACCAGAATATTGTGTGTGAAACATATTTTTGGGCTATAGCTTGCTTTTGCTTTTTAGCCACCCATATGTCCATGGACACCCAAGGCCTCACTTGATCAGGCAGTTCTTTCTGCCTGCTTGGCATAAGGAGGTTCTTCTGGCTAGGATACTGGCAGGAGAGACTACAAAGAGCAGAATCTTCAGCCTTACGTCTCCTAAATATGCTGATTTCAGCAAGCTCTGAAAGCTTCCTAAAGTACATCTAAAGCCAAATCATGTTTTTTCATTTTTAAAGCGATGGAAATGGATGAAATCCCTGTCCTATTAACACTGTAAACACAAGAGGAAAAGGAGCTCTTTCCAAAATGAGGAAATCCTATCTGAAACAGTTATCACCAAAGCAAGTGCCCCCAAAGGAAGAGTTCATTTATGTTCCTGTTCTGTTGACAACTCAAAATGCTGTATCATGCAGCACTTCCAGTCCTACTAAGAATGGTCACCAAAAGAAATTCAAAAAGTGAATCTCCCTAGCGGGTACACAGACAGCAGTAAAAGCCCATCATGACTTCCAAGCCCTCAGCACTGTATCAAAAGTTACAAAGGTTTTCATTTTAGGCACATGTCACTGTAGTAGTTTCTGGATTACAGAAGGAAAAGTCAGCGTGAGCTTTTGCTACGTATAGCAGTTTTTTGCAATATTACAGTGACAGCAGGCTGTTACAGCCAGAGACAGAACAGAATACATGTTCTAGGAAATTTCACAGAAAAAAAACATTTTTATTATTATTATTATACAGGATTTATATACCACCAACAGTTTGTGCAGCACTTTACAACATACGGGGAGATTGTACACTACAATACAATTCAATCCAGGGGGAATCAGAGGGCCCTGCTTGTTAGAACTTACAATCTAAAATGAATTCCTTTTTAGAACAGGAGTTCCTGCATAGCGATAAAGGAAGCACTGTTGGTTATCAGGTAAAGGGGCAGGTATTGTATCTCATAGCTTTCTAACCTTCTCTGTACTCCCCTGTTCCTGTACACAGATGAAGAGAAAGGGCATGTCTACGGAGTATAGATTGAGAAAGGAGTGCAATTTCTACAGCTACGAGAGCCACATCTTTCTGCAGTGAATCTTTCTATTCATTACTCTGTTCTTAGTTGACATATAATACAGGTGGTGTAGCTCAGCATGTTAAATTTAAAAAAAAGACGGTAAACCTTTTTTTTGTTAATCAGACCCATTGAAATGAAATGAGATAGCTATTTTCTTCAATGTTCCTTTCCCACTTTGCATAACATAGACCTGGGGTTAATTATCCTTAAAAGATGCAGAAAAACTCTCAAACATTGAAAATGCACACCTGTGCATGTGTTTGTGTGCATCTCTGTTCTGTTGTGAAGTTATTAAAGCTGAACTCCAGCTTGCACCAATATAAGTATCCATAATTCATACCAATGGGACTGCTGGGAAAGCTCAAAATCGCTTACCTAGTTGGGGCTACTACAGTGATTGCAGTGATCTTCAAGCTGAGCAGCTTCCCCAATGCACACTGACCACAGGATAGTCTTGCAAAATAAAATGTTGGTAGTTGCACTTTTTATATTACATGATATTTGCACAACTGTTTATCAAACCCATATTTTCATTAAAAAGTACACAAAATTTTATTTTAGTGCATAAATGAAATATTATAACCATTATTGGTGCATTATAAAAGATGGGTCTAGTGTACCAAAATACATTTTAACTGTGCCTTGTGAGCTACTATGATTGTGTTTAAAAAAATAAAATATAGTCAAAGAAACAATAAGCTGCCACCAGATCTCATATGTATGTGCCAACAGACCAGTATACGTAATGGTATAGCACTTTTTCCTTATACTACTATATTCCAACTGCTATTTGTGTATCATATCATGATTTATACTGAATCAAATCACAAAAAAATATACATTCAATAAAACCTAAATAAATAAATATTGTTTATATACAGTCTCTTAACATTTCTTGTGGTGTGCGTCTTTTTTTCATCAAACATGCTCCTTTAACTGTGTAACCACCAGTTGTGCTCTCACCTGCACTCCATGACCTTACATACTATGTAAGGTCAAATAAGGCTTGTGTCCCCCTCTGTGGACATGTATATCTCTCACTAGCGAGACTAAGGAGATATACATATACTCTTACCAGTTTAGATTTACAGAGGAGATCTAGTACTAAAATTATTGCTTTCACTCAGATGTTCACATGTGGTTTGAACATCATTTACATTCATACATACTTTTTTGACCCGAAAGTATGGCGGACTTATAATGCAGTGTTGCACTCCAATCTTCCAGCCGGACTCGCATTTCGGCGGACAATCCGGCCGTGTGTATGCCAGTCCGCCGTACTTTTGAAATGAGCGGACTTTTCCCGCCCGGAGAAAAGTCCGCTCATTTTGAGCGGGTCTCCAGGTAGGCGGGGCCCGCGAAGGAGACGTCGTAGGCCCCGCCGCCTGGTATGGACTTAAAGGGGAACCCCAACGCCGAAAAAAATCGTCCACAACAGACCCTTGTCCGAGCACGCTACCCGGCCGGGCCAGGAAAGGGGGGGCGAGCGAGCGCCCCCCCCCCTCCTGAGCCGTACCAGGCCGCGTGCCCTCAACATGGGGGGTGCCTTGGGGAGGGGGGGGGCGCGCAGGCCCCCCACCCCAAAGCGCTGCGCTGCCACTTATATAGGGACAAGGGGCGGTGTCACATGGGTTTATGTCACATGGGTTGGTCACATGGGTTGATATCACATGGTGACAGTCCCAGCATCATCCGGGACTGTGACATCGTAAGGGGCGGGGTCACCATGTGACACCAACCCATGTGACATAAACCCATGTGACACCGCCCCTTGTCCCTATATAAGTGGCAGCGCAGCGCGTCCCTGGCATTGCGGCCGGAGAGATCGTCGAGTCAACATCTCCTGGAGAAGAAGAAGAAGAAGAAGAAGAACGGAAGGCGGCGGCGGCGACAGGAGACCGGGCCACCGCCTGTAAAAGAGCTATAAGAAGGCGCGGTGGCCCGGCAGAAGAACAGAAGAGGGGGACAAGACCCCCGAAGTCGGAAGAAGAGGCCGGCGGCGAGGAAGAAAGCCGGACTCCTCCGCTAGCAAAAGAGCTACAAGAAGATAGCGGAGGAGTCCGGCGAGAAGACCCCCGAAGACGGAAGACCCCCGGAGCTGTACAATAAAGTATTTTATCTCGTGTTTTTTTTGTACTTTTATTTTACAGGTGAATGGGTACATTGTACCCCATACTCATTCACATAGGGTGGGGGGCCGGTATCCGGGGCCCCCTTATTAAAGGGGGCTCCCGGATTCCGATGAGCCCCCCGCCTGCAGACCCCGACAACCAACGGCCAGGGTTGTCGGGAAGAGGCCCTTGTCCTCATCAACATGGGGACAAGGTGCTTTGGGGTGGCACCCCCCATGTTGAGGGCACGCGGCCTGGTACGGCTCAGGGGGGGGGGCTCGCTCGCCCCCCCTTTCCTGGCCGTCCGGGTAGCGTGCTCGGACAAGGGTCTGTTGTGGACTTGGGGGAGACCCCCACGCCGATTTTTTTCGGCGTCGGGGTTCCCCTTTAAGTCCATACCAGGCGGCGGGGCCAGAGACGTCTCCTTCGCGGGCCCCGCCTACCTGGAGACGCTCTCGAAATGAGCGGACTTTCCTCTGCGTGTGTGGGCGAGTCCGTTCATTTCAAAAGTAGGGCGAATAATATAGCGGACATAGTACGCCGTATTAGTCCGCTCAAAAAGTGTGTGGGCAAGTAGCCCGTTCGGAAAGTCCGACGGACAGTCTGGCGGGAAGTCCGCCAGACTAAGTACGTCGGACATACCGCTACGTGTGTACGCGGCTTAAGAGCTGTGAAAATGTGGAATAGACTCCCTGCAGAGGGGGTGCTGGCCAGCTCAGTGGATTGCTTTAAGAAGGCCCTAGATTATTTCCTAAGTGTACATAATATAACTGGGTACTAACATTTATAGATAAAGTTGAACCAAAAAAAAAGAAAGTTGAAAATCCAATTGCCTCTTGGGGGATCAGGAAGGAATTTTTTCCGCTGCTTTAGCAAATTGGATCATGTTCTGCTGGGGTTTTTTGCTTTCCTCTGGATCAACTGTGGGTATAGAATTGGGTATATGGGATTGTATGATATTACTATTTTTTTTTTTTTTTTTTTGTGGTTGAACTAGATGGACTTGTGTCTTTTTTTAACCTGACTAACTATGTAACTATATTAGGGATGAGCCGAAATCCCCCCAGTTCGGTTCACACTAGAACTTGCGAACAGGCAAAAATTTGTGCAAACACGATTAAAGTCTATGGGATACGATCATGAAAAATAAAAATTGCTCATTTTAAAGGCTTATATGCATGTTATTGCCATAAAAAGTGTTTGGGGACCCGGTCCTGCCCCAGGGGACATGTATCAATGCAAAAAAAAGTTTTAAAAACAACAGTTTTTTCAGAAGCAGTGATTTTAATAATGCTTAAAATAAAACAATAAACATTTAATATTCCTTTAAATGTTGTGCCTGGGGGGTATATTTAGTATGCCTGCAAAGTAGCACATCTTTCCCATGTTTAGAACAGTACCAGAGCAAAATGACATTTCCAAAGGAAAAAATTTCATTTAACCACTTGCGTACTGGGCACTTAAACACCATTCCTGCCCAGACCAATTTTCAGCTTTTGGTGCTCTCACAGTTTGAATGACAATTACTCAGTCATGCAACACTGTACCCAAATGAATTTTTTGTCCTTTTTTCCCACAAATAGAGCTTTCTTTTGGTGGTATTTGATCACCTCTGGGGTTTTTATTTTTTGCGCTATAAATGAAAAAAGACCGAAAATTTTGAAAAAAAAACGCATATTTCTTTGTTTCTGTGACAGAATTATCCAAATTATAAATTTTTCTTCATAAATTTTGGCCACAATTTATACTGCTACATATATTTGGTAAAAATAACCCAAATTAGTGGATATTATTTGGTCTTTGTGAAAGTTAGAGAGTATACAACCTGTGGTGCGAATCACACAAAATTGATCACATCTGATGTACTGGTGGCCTATCTCGCTTCTTGTGACCCGAACAAGTCAGGAAAGTACAAATACCCCCCAAATTACCCCTTTTTGGAAAGTAGACATTCCAAGGTATTTAGTAAGAGGCATAGTGAGCTTTTTGATGTTGTCATTTTTTGCCCACAATTCTTTGCAAAATTAAGATTTTTCATTTTTTTTTTCTCCACAAAATTGTCATTGTAATAGGTTATTTCTCTCACATGGCATGTGTATACCACAAATGACACCCCCAAAAAATTCAGCTACTCCTCCTGAGTATTACAATACCACATGTGTGGGACTTTTTCACAGCCTGGCCACATAGAGAGGCCCAACATGCAGGGAGCGCCATCACGTGTTCTAGGAGCATAAATTACACATCTAACTTGTTGACTACTTATTACACTTTTGAAGCACCAGGACAATGACATGTGACACTGACGACAGATGGCACTGATACATGGCAATGATGACACTTATACGTGGCACTGATGACACGTGGCACTGATGACAGGTGGCACTAATATGTGGCACTGATGACAGATGGCACTAATATGTGGCACTGATGACACGTGACACTTATACGCGGCACTGATGACACGTGACACTAATACATGGCACTGAAGACACGTGGCACTAATACATGGCACTGATGACAGATGGCACTAATACGTGGCACTAATACGTGCCACCGATGACAGATGGCACTAATACGTGGCACCGATGACGCGTGACAATGATGACAGATGGCACTGATAAGTGGAATTGATGACACGTGACACTGACAACAGATGGCACGTGACACTGACAGGTGGCACTAATGACAAATGGCACTGATACATGGCACTGATGACAGATGGCACTAATACGTGGCACTGATGACAGATGGCACTATGTGGCACTGATGACACATGGCACTGATGACAGATGGCACTTATATGTGGCACTGATGACAGATGGCACTGGGGACAAATGGCACTGACAACAGGTGGCACTGGGGACAGATAGCACCAACAGGTGGCACTGGGGGCAGGTGGCACTGGGGGCAGGTAGCACTGGGGTGGATGGCACTGGGGTGGATGACACTGGGGCAGGATGGCACTGGGGTGGATGGCACTGGGGCGGATGGCACTGGGGAGGATGGCACTGGGGCAGGATGGCACTGGGGGAGGATGGCACTGGGGGAGGATGGCACTTTTTTTTACTTTTTATTTACTTTTTTTTTTTTTTTACACTGACGGCCGCTGCAGCCATTCATCTCTCCCCTCTCACACTCTGTCTGTGTGAGGAGGGAGAGCGGCGCTGAGAGATGATCTCATATGTTTACATATGAGATCATCTCCTATTGGACAGGCCGGTCGCGCTGTAAACGACCGCTGTGATTGGCCGTTTACAGCGATCTATGTTTGCCTGTCCCCGGGGGACACGGCAAACACAGAACTTCCCCGATGCGTGCCCGCGGCGGCGCGCATTGCGGAAGTAAACATTAGGACGTCCAGGGACGGCCACCCGGACGAAAGCGCCTGCTCTAGGGCCGTCATTCGGCTATAGGGCGGGCGCGAGGTGGTTAAAACTGCTCACAGCTGTAATGAATTGTCAGATCTCGGCAATATGGATAAAAATAATTGAAAAAAAATGGTATTGGACTCGACATCAGGCTCATCCCTAATATAGATACACCCAGCACTGGGAGACAGGAGCACTTTACATTTTTTTTTATTATTATTATTTATTTTAATACATTATTTTTTATTTTATTTTTTATTACATTTTTTTAATCACTTTTATTCCTATCATGTAAACATCCTTTGTGATAGAAATAAGCAGTGACAGGTCCTCTTTATGACGAGATCTAAGGTCAATGACACCCCACATCTTTCTACAATGTAAAGCATTACTGAAGATTAAAATAAGAACACTAATGCTTTAAAAAAATGGTCTTGTTTACATTAGGCTGGAACTGGAAGTGACGTCATGACATTGCTCCAGTCCTCCTAGATCATAGGGATTAGTGGAGGCCATCTTTCCTCTGCTTATCTCTGTTACCAGCAACTGCAACCGCCAGATCAGGTATTGGGGCTACTTATCATCTAGGTAAGCAAGAGGACCACCGAAAAGTGGTGGGGGGGGGGGAGGTGACCTGGGGGGTGACTCCTCCCATCATTTCTAAAAGTGATCCAGTGGTGAATCACTTTTAGCACTTACAGAATTGCCTGCTGAAAAAAATGTATGGCTGCAGCAATATTCCATAACCCCTCTATTCCACTTAACCCAAGGACGTCATTTGTCTATGGCCTAGTCAGAAAGCAATTCTAACTTTTAAAGTTAACAGCAAATGATGAACCCAGAATTATTGCTCTCACGTCAACCTTCACAGCGATATAAAGTATGTGTAAATATGTACAATTGCTGTTTACATATGCATCTGCTCTCTATGCGTTTGCATTCACATGTGTGTGTGTGCAGGGTGATGGGTTAACATTCTTCTTGTTACTCTTATTTAATGTATTATAGTTTTTCTTTTAAGATTCATAATTCATAATTCATTTTTCAATCAACTTTTTTGCTCTCACAAAAGGGCTAACTAGCCCCCTATGTGATAACATTGACAGGTGACGGGTTCTCTACAGCTGATAAGACTGTGCTTAATCAACTATTTGAACAGCATTTCATCCAGGATTTTGACAGCTCTAAACCCAGAAATTCGAAGAGCTGGATGTTACCGGTTTTATTGAGCATAAAGCAGATCCAGGGAATTTTCCCCAATCTGCTCCTGCTTGCAATCCTGACATTGTTTACTGTGGTCCTGGGCTTCCTGTGATCGTCAACATCACTTTATCTAAGAGCCTGGAACCGGCTAAATGAAATGTGAGTTTGTCTTACTGACTTGAGTACCAAGACAATTATAAGCATACCTTAATTGACAGGTGGTTAATCCATGGTACTGTAGCCTTCAACCCACTAGTTCCAACTTTGACAACCAGTCCCCTGAAACTGTATTTCAGTTATGCCTGTCTTTAGCTGATTTTGCCACTGCCCCTCTATCCAGCTGCATCATGTGCCATGTTCTATTCCAATGATGTGGCTGCTGTCTATGCATTAAATGATATAATGTATGATGTAGTACATTGCTCAGTGTAAAAAAAAATCCCTAAAAAAAATAAGAAAATCAGCTTGGGGGGGGGGGGGGGGAGTGTTAAATATGTTATCACTAACCCTAGTTTTGGGGACAAGAGAGTGCATCAGAATCTAAATCAGTTGATGTAACAGGTTATGAAGGTTTTATTGTTTTTTTTCTTTACCTTTCCATTAAACAAATAAAATTTCCAAAATATCTAAAGGCCTTCTTGTTGAAAAAAACACATACAGGTTTACCTTACTTAACCCATGCTTTCAGAACATTATACATTCTACTAAATAATGGATGCACTTCAAACTGTAACACTAAATTTTCTGTTAAAATTTTGCTTAGTAAAGCTTGGCGTTTCCTTTGAGTGGTACCTTCCTTTTTTATTGTTAATCAATAACACAGCTTACATAGTCTAGAAATGCAGACTCAGCTTTTCTACTTATAGAGATGGAAGCATTGCTACAATGCATGAAGTGGCTTTTTAAAAAGACTCTGTTACTTTGTGAAGCACAAAGTCAGTTCTCTAAGAATAGTTTATACATTATATGGACTGTTGTCATTTAAAGCATCATTTTGTAAAGCTGCACAATTAAACGTTTTATTTCCAACAGTAACACATTATACTGTCAAAACTATACAAGCATGCGTGAATAATTGCAAATTAGTTCCACCCATGTAGGAGGATGTGACTGCTGATATATAATTGGCGACTAGTACTAATTGCATGGTATTTAAAACTTTGGCCTGGTTATAGGGGTATAAATATACCCTGGATTCACAGCAATTAACAGGCTTGCCGGCTAGCACTGTGCTGGAAAGCATTTAAATATAAAATCACATTATACAATCTTACTACACAACTAAAAATAAATATGAAATCCCACAGTTTACTAAAAAATATTCACTTAAAGTCTTACTAGACTACTAAGGTCATGAGCAACATTTCTAGTAGTACAGGCCTAAACATAATTAAAGGAGTCAGGATTAACAAAGACATCTACATTTTGTATGTACAGCTCATTTATATAAAACATCATATGTCAGCTGTACCATAGAATATTTCCAGAACAGTGTCCTCTGAGAGAGCCCAGAATGGGAGGTCATATTAGCTTGGCTGGGGTGGTGCAGTCTTACCAGAGCCAGAACAATGCAATTCATAAGAGTTAGGACAAAACTTATAAATTAGGTATCTTCCTTTAAAAAGTCTAAATTGTGCTATTAGATTGATAGCAGTCTAATAGTCACTACTGTAGCACCCCCTGAACCCAAGAAGGATATTAGGGTCCCCAAGAGATAAAGTGGGCTAGACTTTCACTCCAGGGCTAGTCCAAATATGAGGAATTTAATACATTGAGCACCATAAAAAGTATTTATTTGGTATCAGTTAAACAAAAATGGGAGAGAGGATTAAGGGCATCAGAAACCCAAAGCACCTTTGTTTCTTACTGTATGGGCTATTTAGTACAAAAAAAGGGACCTTGAGGGGGGGGGGGTGTGGCTATCGTGTGGCTGGAAGGACGCTTGAGCTCGTAGCTCCTCCAGGCAGCCGGGGAAAATGGAGCACAGAGGCGGCGGATCTCCATTAAAAAAGCATCCCCCAACTCCTCAGGAGACCAGGAATCGTCCGCTATGGGCAGGAAGAAGAGAGAACCGGCCGGCATGAGTAAACTCCCACACCTTTCCCCCCCCAAGCGGCACACACGCGGCCAAGATGGCACCGGCGGCTCATCGCCGAACACGTCTGGCGGCTCTTCTCCCGCAATGCACAGCCCTGGCTCAGAGAAATCCACAACCTTACAGCCTAGGTCACTGGGGCTCTCCACCCCACTGATGCAAAGCCCTGCAAAGAGTAAACCCAGGCTATTGACCAGCTCCTCATCCATTGAGGTAAGCCCTGGGTATAATTCTGCTAATACAATTGCTGAACTGCCTCACTCATTTATTTCCTTCCCTGCCTCTAACCAACTGGTCTCAGAGTCTGTATTGAAGGACATGTTGGTATCACTCCGAGCCTCCCTAAATGCTGACATCCTGCAGTGTGTGGCTAAACTAAAAGCTAAAGTGACTGAGATAGGCAGCAGGGTTGATCATATTGAAAATAAAAAGGGGCGAATTTGCTTCCTCCCACAATATGCTCACAGATGCCCATAATGAACGAGATGACCAAATGGAGTCGCTCAGAGCTAAAATTGCAGACCTCAAGGACCGCTCTAGGCGTAATAACCTAAAGATCAGAGGCGTCCCTGAATCTGTCCAAGTAAATCAACTGAATCAATATGTCTGCGATTTGATTCGCACAGCCATTCCCAATGTACCAGCTGCTGAAGTAATAATTGACAGAATTCACAGACTGCCAAAGCCCTCTTTCATACACGAAGATGTCCCTAGAGATGTGATAATGAGGGTTAATTTCTTCCACATAAAGGAACAGCTTATGACATGCTTTAGTAAAAAAGAGCAACGCCTGAACGATTTTCTCGCCTCCAACTCTATGTAGACCTCTCCCAGTACACCCTACAGAAAAGGAGATCACTTCTATCAATCACAAAAGCTCTGAGGAATCATGACGTCACATACCGATGGGGCTATCCCACAAAACTGATCATTACCAGGAACAACGCCTCATCGGTGATCTCTACTTTGGAAGAAGGGCTTACACTTCTCCGCAAGTGGGACATTCTCCCAGAGCAAGCACCAACTCCCCGTCAGCCACCCTCTAAACTACATGAACAAGAGGAGTGGCAAGTCATCTCCCATAATAGGAAACACCACAATCCGCGCAGCGCCGCCTCCTCTGGATTATCACCATGATCACATCCTTCTACAGCTTACCCTTGCTCATTGGAGCTTTTTTCCACGTAAATTCCTCTCACGAGTTTTGTGCAGTGATACTGCAATCAGATCCCCCTTGGGATTGCTTCCCTCTTTTTACCTAACAGTTATGGTTATGTTTCTATACTTTCTTTCTTTTTTTTACTATGATTCTTCTTGCCAGATGTACGGTCTCTTGATCTTCAGACCCTCTGAAAATTTTCGGGGAACCAGAGGAAGCAACAACACCTACAATATGAATAGTTTGAAAAGCAACAACTATAAGGTACCGTTCTCTTTCCTATGCCACTTACAACAACATAATTTAACGTACGCGGTCTCAACCACCCAGCTAAATCTGCCTCTCTGTGGAAGGAGGCCCTTAAACTGGGTAGAGACCTAATTTGCATCCAGGAAACACATTTCCAAGCCTCAGCTTCTCCCGTGTTTGCTCACAAAAACTTTCCGCACATATTTACCGCCTCGGCCTCTCGCAAGCAAAAAGGGGTACTCATAGCGGTAAAAAACACAGTGGCCTTCAGATTCCACAACTCTATACAGGACCCAGAAGGTAGATTTCTGATCCTCTTATTCGATATCAACGGCAGACCATATACTATAGTAAACGCTTATGCACCAAATAAACACCAGCTTAAGTTTGCCAAAAAAACTGTTCTCCAAAATCGCTAAGTCCAGGAAAGGATCCTTGATCATCTGTGGAGATTTCAACTTGACAGCTAACCCAGAAATGGACCTGACAGCTAAGCCCTCACGCTCTCATGTAGCGCTTCAACCTTTATTCCATGTAGAAGATGTTTATGATGTCTGGCGGTGCCAGCACGCTGAGGAGAGAGATTTCACTTTCCACTCAGCGCGACATAACTCATACTCAAGGTTAGATATAGTATTGGTGGACAAAGTCCTGCTACAGGCGGTGTCCTGCTATAGTATACATGACATTACATGGTCGGACCATGCCCCTGTCTCAATATCTATACTGGAGGAGTACACACCTAATCCCGCATATATCTGGAGAGTTAACTCACAAGTGTTTAATTCCCCACAACATGTGGCTGATATTGAAAGACAACTCCGGGAGTTTTTTCATATCAACTCCCAATCTGTTTCTGACCCGTTCATGACTTGGTGTGCCCATAAAGCCTATATCAGAGGTATTTTTATCCAAATGTGTTCACGCATCAGGAAGCAGAGGCTCCGGCTGCTTGACGAGACGCTGTGAGTGATTCGCTCTGTAGGAGCTAGTAACAAAACAAACCCATCCCAATTATTAGCTGCCAAACTGTCTAAGCTCTGAGCAACATTAAGACTACTTTTATTGGAACAACACGACAAACACATCAAGGCCCTCAAAATAACAACTTATTCATCAGGTAACAAGGCAGGCAAATTCATGGCCAACAGGCTGAAAGCTAGAAAGCTACAATCCAAAATTGAACATCTTATAGATCCCCATACTAAAGTCCAGATAATGGACCCAAAAGGCATTGCTGATTCCTTTGCGGCTTATTATAGTGGCCTATATAACATAAAAGATGACCCTGATACAATACAGCCAAAAAAATAAGAGATTGCGTCCTTTTTAACATCTCTCCAACTACCTCCCCTATCAATAAATCAGCTTCATGATCTTAACGCACCAATATCCCCTTAAGAAATTTGTAGAGCTATTAGATCACTACCCTTAGGAAAAAAATCCCCAGGACCAGACGGTCTATCTAACGACTTCTACAAACAGTTTCATGATATAATTAGTCTGAATCTCTCTCTCTGGTGCTTGCGGCAGCAGCAGCCTCAGCCTCTTTTCCACCAGACATGCTACAGGCTTATATAGTAACAATCCCTAAGCCCGGAAAAGATCCAACATTCCCAGCTAACTATAGGCCTATATCATTGCTGAATACAGACATTAAATTGTACGCTAAAATCATTGCTCATATATTACCTACCCTTATAAAATCGGATGAAACCGGCTTTTTAACAGGACGCTAACAGGACGCTAAGCATCCCATGCGACTAGGCGTGTTAGAGACCTCCATCCAATACGCTGGGGCCAGTCGAGTGCCTTCTCTGCTCCTTTCTTTGGATGTAGAGAAGGCATTTGACCGTATATACTGGCAATACATGCAAGCTGCCCTGGAGAAGTTTGGGTTCAGTGGGCCCATATTGGCAGCTATACTGGCACTATATTCTGCTCCATCAGCAAAGGTCTACACATCTAATATTCTATCCTCCTCTTTTCTAATCACAAATGGAACCCGCCAAGGTTGCCCTTTGTCCCCAATTATCTTTAACCTACTGATAGAACCTCTGGCGGAAACAATAAGAACCTCACCCATGATCACAGGCTTCAATCTAGACTCTGATTCCCATGTAATAAACTTGTTTGCAGACAACATAATTATTTTTCTGACAACTCCAGAGGCCTCCCTGGTGGCTATACACAAAGTCCTTAAAGCCTTTAGTGCAATATCTTACTACAAAGTAAATTTTACTAAGTCGCTAATTTTAGACTTAGGAGTTGACCCAAAACTTTGCAAGCATTTACAAACATCCTATGCCTATACATGGAGTACAGGAGAGATCCCTTATCTAGAAATAAGACTAGTAGCAGACGTCACACAATTAGCAGACATTAACTACTCCCTTCTTATTAACAAAATAATAATAGAGGCCCAAAACATAACTAAGTATGAGCTATCCTGGATGGGACGCCTAGCGGCCTTCAAAATGTTTGTACTACCGCAAATACTGTATCTGTTTAGGACACTCCCCATCTTACCCAAACAAGCACATTTCACAATGCTTACTAAGTTAATGAGAGCACGGATTTGTAAAAATATGAAACCCCCAAGCTCCCATGCCCAGCTTCTGAAGCACCAATTTTTGGGTGGCATGGGCATGGTTCACCTAAGGGACTATTGGGTAGCAACACAAATGGCTCAACTACGCTGCTGGTTCCACCCAGATAAAGATAACAGGTGGACCAAGATTGAACTATCCTTTATCCCCACTCCGGCACTCAAGAACTTATTAATAGCAGACACTTGGAGACCTGGTTTACTGAAACGACCACTTCTCACGATACAGGCCTCTTTATAAGCCTGGAGGTGACACCAATCGACAGACTTTCCCCTATCGCAGAAGTCTTCCATACCGATACCGTTAGAGGCCCTGGAAATGACAGTCTCGGACTTACCTCTCCAAAAATGGAAAGACGGAGGTATCTCCGTTCTGGGCCAACTGCTTTAGGGCAGATCCCTCAAGTCCTTCTAAACATTCCAGGCTGAATTCAGTTTACCAAACACAGAAAATTATACATATGTTTGGATCCTGCATTTTATGAACTCTCTTAGCTCCCCGGATTTGCAGGTAAATACGCCAAGCTGGCAATACCTCACGAGTAAGGAATGTGAAAAAAAAGGAACCTCACTGTTTTACAATCTCTTACAAAATAAATGTATCTTTCACAAATCTGCGCCGCATATGAAGTGGGAATCAGATCTAGGGTCCACATTTACCTCTGCTCAATGGGTTGCGGCCTTCAAATCTGTATATCAAGCCTCTAAGTGTGTTAACCACTGGGAATTATAAATCACTTTAAGATGGTACCTCACACCATATAGAATGTCTAAGTTTCTCCCAACACAGTCCCCACTATGTTGGAGGGACTATGGGGGAGTCGGACAGATTAAGCTTTTCTTCTGGACTTGCAAGCACTTGACGAGTTTTTAGAATAAACTGTTCCGTATCATTTCGGCAAAAAGTAACATACTCACTCCTCCCATGGCAGCCTTAGCCATACTTAATATTGGTATAGAGCTATACCCTCCTGATTGCCGTAGAATAGTCACCCATGTTCTCCTAGCGGCTAGAATGCTCATTACAAGAAAATGGAGGACAAACCAGGCCCCCAGTGTGTCCGAAGTGATTAACATGGTGCAATATAACTTTACATTTGAGAATATTCTAGCATGTAGACAAGGCACCAAACGCACGTTTGACTACCACTGGAGGCTATGGATGTCTTGGATGAAACATAATCATAATATCAGGACATAACTCCTGGAAATATGCACGTTCAGATTATACCATTACTATCGCATTGTATATAGAGGTGCTGACTCACCTGGTACCGTATGTGGAACAATTTACAACTCTAAACCATACTGTTAAAGCGAGCTTATCACCTGCACGACCTTGTTTTCTTCCTACTCTCTCTTATCTTCTTCTCTTCCTACAATCCTGACTTTTCTATTGAGGTTTACCCAAGTAAGACTTTGAAGTTTATAGCTTTTGCTTCTTGAGAATATTAACATTATGTTTTTAAAATGTGTATTGGAAACTTGACAATGTAATCCATATACAGAACCTCTCTGTTTTTGCATTGGTTGTTTTATATCAATGTATGTTCTCTATCTTCAAAAAAAATTTTTTCAATAAAAACAAATAAAAAAAGTAAAAAAATAAAAATAGATAATAAAAAAAAGACCTTGAGTCCATCGTTCACTACTTTAAGGATTCCTTGTCCCGAGGTGCCTGCAGCACCAGATTCTACAGTACATTGGTACTCTATTATTACCACTAATATTTAAACTTTTTTTTCATGTATTTGTTTATGTTTTCAGTGTCAAATTTAATGAAGCACAAAATTAAAAAAAAAATTATTTGTAAATAACTTTGCAACACTTTGTACCAGAAATATTATTTAGTGTGTCTTTAAACAGGACAAACTATAGAATAAAATGTAATACTATGGGGTTTATTTACTAAAGGCAAATCTGCTTTGCACTACAAGTACAAACTACAAGTGCAAAGTTTCAAATAGTTAAAATTGTACTGAAAGTGCACTTGGAAGTGCAGTCGCTGTAGATCCAAGGGGGGCATGCAAGGAAAAAAAACAGCATTTTAGCTTGCATATGTTTGGATAATAAAATCAGCAGAGCTTCCTCTCATTTCAGATCTACCCCTCAGGTTTACAGCGATTGCACTTCCAAATGCACTTTCAGTGCAATTTCAAGTGCACTTTGCACTTGTATGGCAAAGTGGATTTGCCTTTCGTAAATAACCCCCTATATTTTCACAAACAGTGGTTACTTTTGTTACTTTTTTGTCTAAGGATTGCATTAAAAAGTTCATTTTTGGAAGAAGATATCACAAAAAGAATGTATTTGTCCCTAAAAATAATATATGTATTACTTTGTTATTTTAAAGTGGTATGTCACCCAAAAGGGAAAGTTCTGCTTTTCTGCCACCTCTCCCCTTTTAACTTTTGGCACATTCATTTTTTTGGGAGGGAGTGGGTATCTAGTTTTGATAGTTACCCACTTCTCTTTCACTCAGATCACCGTTCCAAGCAGAAGCATTCCAAGCAGAAGTTTGCTGCGCACCCGCAGCCTCTTGGGACACATCACAGGTCCCAAAAGGCTGCAGGACCATGCACAAAATGCA
Organism: Lithobates pipiens; assembly: GCF_037356315.1. Classification (NCBI taxonomy): domain Eukaryota; kingdom Metazoa; phylum Chordata; class Amphibia; order Anura; family Ranidae; genus Lithobates; species Lithobates pipiens. The sequence continues at coordinate 300,865,758 of NW_027507903.1, forward strand.
GCGCGGTTCACACATGTGCAGTGGAAAGCTCTAAAGATGCCGGTCCTGGGGATCCGAAGCCCAGAGAAGAACGGGCTTGGATGAGGATAGCGCTAGATCCTTTTGACAGATAAGTGTCCATTTATTAAAAGTCAGAAGCTACAGTTTTTGTAGCTGCTGAGTTTTATTTATTTTTTGTTTCTAGGGGGAAGGTATTCTTTAAATAATGGCAAAGTTATTGTCGAAAATAGAAATGTAAAAACTGGTCTGTTCAGTGATTTTTTTTTTAGTTCTGAATGAACTGTGGAGTTGCTTGTGAGCACCCTTGTAGTTCATTCACAAGCCCTGCAACTTTGTAAGTGACAGCCTGCATGCAAGTACTGGCTGAAAGCTGCAGGGCTTGTCTGCAGAAGCCTGACATTGCACCCCTGATCCACTGAATACAGGTGCAATTATTTTTTTTCTTCCTAAGAAGTGAACATATCCTTTAAGCATATGGAGCAAAGAGACCCTTGCACCCGAACCCTTAAATATTTATGTAATTTCCCAGCAGGCACCACTGCCAAGAAAACCCCTAGCGGTTGGCCTGAGAGGAACATAAATATTTATCCAACTCTATTGGCTCTCCCCTTTTCATTACCAGGAACACACCCTTATATCAAGCAGGTGTGGGCAATCCGTCTGGAACTAGGGAAACCTAAATTAAACCATGCCATTTGCCAGTTAAGCACTAGCTGGTATAGCCAAGCAGCATTCATTTGATAGACACTCCTGCTTAAGCAAGGGTGACTACACCCACCACTACCAATTTAGGCCACATCCCTGAGTTTGTAAAAAAATAAGCTCTCACTTCTGCACTCCAGAGATTGATTATCTGAGCAAATGTAGGATATGGATAGGGAAGGAGATAAGGGGACAATACATTTTTACATTGCCAGTGAAAAAAACACATCAGAAACCAAACACAGATACTTTCACAGTTAACTCAATGGTGATTCCTTCTCTAAGTGGCTAATGCCCCTTACAGTTGTCTTCAGGGTAAAAATGTTCAATCTGCAAAAGAAACAGCACAATAAAGAAGTGTAACACCCTGCTCTTTACAGACCAGAGCTTAAATTCCTGGAGAATAAGACTATGGGGGTTACTCAACTAAAGGCAAATCCACTTTGCACTACAAGTGCACTTGGAAGTACAATCAATGTCGATCTGAGGGGGACATGCAAGGAAAATAAAAAACAGCATTTTAGCTTGCACATGATTGGATGATTGGATGATAAAATCAGCAAAGCTTCCCCTCATTTCACATCTTCCTCTCAGATCTACAGTGACTGCACTTTCAAGTGCACTTTCAAGTGCACTTGCAGTGCACTTGTAGTGAAGAGTGGATTTGCCTTTAGTAAATCAACCCCATTTCTCCTATAACTTAAGAGTCCATCCATGCTTAACCAATACTGTTTTTTAAGCATTGGCAGGACTAGCTGTATCATGAATAACTGTTCTCTCCTTGACCACAAATTTTCCCAAAAGCCTCTCTTTCCTTCATATCTAACTACCTTCTAGAAATAAAAAATTCCAACAGAACTTGGAAACAAACATTTCTCAGTCCTTTGTCTGGGTGACTAAGGTTTTTCCTTGAACAGTTTACAACAAATGGAGCTTAATCAAACTGTAGATGTAACAGTTACTGTCCTTGGTCAATCTCACTGGTGAAACTTGTGGTCGGGCAAAGTAGCGAGTTTTCCCTTCTGGCCCACTGACATTACTCAGTAAACCATCCTTGTACCCTGGACCATTGATTACTACTCGATTAGCATGTACAGTATGTGTCTTCCATAACCACATGTAGGCAGGCAACCCCTAAAATTAGCACCATACACAGGTATATGGCTTAGATACTTCTATATAGTCCCAGATGGCTTCTGTAAACTATACCTCTCTCTTTTATTCAATCTCCTGTATGGTAGATTCCAGAGCATAAGGATACTGTCACCCATATTCGGTTCAGTATTCTCTGCAAGTGGGCAAATTTAGGCCAATACAACCTATGCTATATAAAGGGCTGTGGGGGGGGGGGGGGGGGGTAGTTGGGCCTGAAAAGGCCACTTTTTTTGCTGTGATTTGTGGGGAAGAAGGAATGAGATTGTGCATATTGACAAACGCCCAACTAGGGCTGTTTGTTTGCTGAAATTCTTGTGCATTTTTTCCATCAAAAGTGGATTTATGTGCCCATGCTGTCAATGTTATGTGTGTATTGTTCCTGTCTGACCATGCAAACATGGTTTGGGAGCATGTACTGGCCTTCTACTCTTTGATCTCATCGCTTAATAATGTACACAGAAATGCAGCTTCCACCAATGCCTTTTTTAATGTTATTTTGGAATGATTTGTATGTTAAGTATGTTTCTATAATCTTGCAGAGAAAAATGATGTGGGCTGATGGGTGAGTTGTAGTATGAAATTTTATCTGTAATACACTGAACGTAAAGCTGTGTCCACTCTAAGGTATAGACAAATTTTAGATTGTAAGCTCCTATGAGCAGGGCCCCTAAAACTCAATTGCTAACTGTTTTGCTAAATGTAGCACCATGTATCCTGTAGATTTTTTTTTAAGCTAGTAAATGAACGTATATAATTTTGTTTCTGCTGGTACAATAAAAGTACATTATTGAACTTATTTGTTGTGTTTTTTTCTCTTTTCTTTTTAATTAGTTTTGGGGAAGTGCAATATCTTTCTTTTATATCTTATCATTTCTATATGTTTTTGTGCACCAAAAAAATGATCTCTTTAGCACACCTGCAAGTAAATGATAAAGGTGGAATCTTTAAATATAACATCTGTGAAGAATTGCAGGTAATGGATTCAGTTGGTGTTGTATATGTCAGCCCTGGTTCACATTGGTGCAATTTGACACATCAAATTGGTGGCAATTGCAATGATCTAATTGGTGCAGCACCGCAGTTTCCAAAAATAGTTTCTGCACTTTTTCTGGGGTGCAATTTTTATTGACATCAGTGCAGAAACCTGTGGGTGGGGTTCATTGATTTGTCTGGCATCACTACACATTTGCTTCTGGCCCATGTGCACACATCACTTCCTGCATTTGTTCTGCTGATGCAAATCAGTAAGGACTAGGGATAGGCTTCATGTTCTGGTCCAACATGAGATCGAGCTGAACATTGGCTGTTCCCCCGTTCGCCAAATAGTGAACAATTTGGGGTGTTCATGGCAAATTCAGAAGCCACGGAACGCCCTTTAAAAGTCTATGGGAGAAATCAAAAGTGCTCATTTTAAAGGTTATTATGCAAGTTATTGTCATAAACAGTGTTTGGGGACCCGGGTCCTGCTGCAGGGGACATGTATCAATGCAAAAGAAAGTTTTAAAAACTGCAGTTTTTTTCGGGAGCAGTGATTTTAATAATGCTTAAAGTGAAAAAATAAAAGTGTAACATTCCTTTAAATTTCGTACCTGGGGGGTGTCTATAGTATGCCTGTTAAGTGGCACATGTTTCCCGTGTTCAGAACAGTCTGACAGCAAAATGATATTTCTAAAGGAAAAAAAGTCATTTAAAACTACTTGGGCTATATTACGTAAATGGATGACCCCGCCCCCTATGACACCATGGGAAAAGCCATAGTGAAGTCCCTGTGCGTCAGAGGGGTGGGGTCACCAAGGAACATCATGGTGTGGTCCCGCCCTCAGTTATAAAAGAACTGTCAGAAGAACAGAAGCGTCACTCAGTGGGAGACTCCCATTGAGGCGGATCGAGGACGAAACGGGGAAGAAGAAACGGAGGAAGATGCCGGACGATAAGACCGGAGGAAGAAGCATAGGACCAGAGCAAGAAGCAGAGGAAGATCGAGGAAGAAGCGGGGGAAAAGCAAGATGGAGGAAGAAGAAGAAAACCAAAGGAAGAACAGAATAAGATGGAAGAAGAAGCAGGGAAAGAAGAAGACATTAATAAAGGAATTGTCAAAAACCATCCTCTGCTTTTTTTAAATTTTTGACACTTTTTTTGCGAAATGGTAGGGGTACCCCATTACCAATTCACACGGGGGCAGGATCTGGAGGTCCTATTGTTAAAGGGGGCTTCCAGATTCCAATAAGCACCCCGCTCGCAGACCTCCACAACCACTGGGCAAGGGTTGTGGGGATGAGGCCCTTCTCCCCATCAACATGGGGACAATGTTGACCCCATACCCCAAAGCCCCCTCCCAATGTTGAGGGCATGTGGTCTGGTACAGTTCAGGAGGGGGGCCGCTCTCTCATTCCCCTCTTTTCCTGCGGCCTGCCAGGTTGCGTGCTCGGATAAGGGTCTGGTATGGATTTTTGCGGGGACCCCACGCCATTTTTTTAAAATTTTAGCGTGGGGTTCCCCTTAAAATCCATACCAAACCTGAAGCATCTGGTATGGATTTTAAGGGGGGCCCCCACGCCATTTTTTAAAAATTTTTGTCATGGGGTTTCCCTTAATATCCATACCAGACCTGAAGGGCCTGGTATTTGGAATGGAATTTGGGGGGACCTCCAAGCATTTTTTTTTAATTTTGGTTCGGGGTTCCCCTGTGAGGAAATCCCATGACATTTTTATTAATGAACTTTTATGAACAGACTGTTCTAAACATGTAAAATATGTGCCCCTTTACAGGCATACTATAGACAACCCCCAGGTATGAAATTTAAAGGAATATTACACTTTTATTGTTTCACTGTAAGCATTATTAAAATCAGTGCTCCCGAAAAAACTGCAATTTTTAAAACTTTTTTTTTTTGCATTGCTACATGTCCCCTGGGTCAGGACACAGGTCCCCGAACACTTTTTTGGTCAATACAATGCATAAAATTCTTTAAAATTAGCACTTTTAATTTTTCATGTTCGTTTGTCCCATAGACTTTAATGGTGTTCGCGTGTTCGCACAAATTTTTTGCCTGTTCACATGTTCTAGTGCGAACCGAACGGGGGGTGTTCAGCCCATCCCTAGTAAGGACCATGCAAATATAAGCGAGTGCTCCTTTCTATTAAAATATATATGACTTGTTTCACAGTTGGGTGACTTTTCCAGCAAATTTGGACCTTCGAGTTGTATAACAAGTTGTACCCCTTGATTCTCAATTATAGTCATTCATATCTGTGCTACTTCATGTTGCAACAACTTCAAAGTAATCCCTATACTACTTTGGTGTGACTTTCATATGACTTGAGGTACATAGGGCGCAATATTACACAGGCATTCCCAGAAGTTGGGGCCAAGTTGTGGCAGCAAAATAGTGTGACTTTCAGGTCGCAGCAGTGTAAATGAGATTCATGGATAATAACTTTGAATTAGACACAATTCTCACTTGTGCATCCTGCAAATTCATCCCTGCACTACTTTGGTTTGACTTTGATGCAACTTGAGGCCCATATACCGCAAGAACACACAGGCATTGGTCGCACAAGTGCAAATGGGGCCTAATTTAAAGGTGTCATCAATGAATCTCCTTAGGTTCCTTTCACACTTGGCCAACTTTTTATACAACTTGAAGTCCATAAGGCATTTTTTAGTGCATTTTGAAGTTTGCAGAAACATTTTACAGTCCATTTAACATGGTTTCCTTTGGTACTAGTTTATTTCTATGCGTTTTGTCGCCAGTGCATTTTTGTAAATGGTTGGCGATGCGATTTGCAGGTAATAGATTTCAGTGGAACTGCACCAGAAATGCAACTGTTGCCTTTGTGATGCAATTTTTGATGTGTGTTGCGGTTCTTATTTTAACACTGTATATAGCTGGTTGCTAACTGGGAGGCCGGGAAGCTAGCCGCCTTGTCCTTAAAGGGGTTGTAAACCTTCATGTTTTTTCACCTTAATGCATTAAGATTAAAAAACACCTGGCAGTGACCCGCCCCCCAGCCCCCCCCATTTTACTTACCTGAGCCCTGGATCTTGACACGCCAGGGATGCACTGTCTCTCTGCCCGGGATTCTCGGCACTTGATTGGATTGATTGATAGCAATGCAGCCATTGGCTCCCGCTGCTGTCAATCAAATCCAATGATGCAGGCCCTGGAGGGCGCGGCCCAAGTCATACATTCAGTGGCTATGGACGCCGAATGCTGGACTCACAAGGTAACCCCCTCAGGGAAACGTTTCCCCGAAGAGGTTATCTAATGCAGGGAGGAGCCACGAGAGCCACTGGGGGACCCCAGAAAAGCAGGTTCGGGGCCACACTGTGCAAAATGAACTTCACAGTGGAGGTAAGTAGAGGAGGTAAGTATGGTATGTTTGTTATTTTTTTTTTTAAATGAACCCTTACAATCACCTTAACAACCAATGCATCATCAGCTGTCAGCAGCTTCCCTACTGAAAGTAAAAAAAGCCAACCAAAAAAATTGTAAACAAATAGCAAAAAACTGCATGGGATTCCCCCAGGTCTATACAAGGCTCTTCGGGTCTAGTATGGAACCAGGGGGGTCCCCCCATGGCAAAAGTAAAAACAAATGGCCATGCCGCAATTCTATGTAAGAGACGCCAGACAGCGGGTGACAACAAAACAGAGGAAATCGGTGGCAAGGAAGAACACAGCGGGAAAAGTAGATGGTGGCGGGAGAGATGGCGACAGAAGACGGTAACAGAAGATCAGAGAGACAGCACCAGGAGAAGATGATGGTGGGCGACACGGCCCGGGGGAGAAGACCACTCAGAGCTATTTTACAATACAGGAATTGTCAAAAACCGGCTTTTGTTTTTTGTCACATTTCACTATTTTTGTGAATGAATAGGGGTAAAATGTACCCTTTACCAATTCACATAGGGGGGGCCGGGATCTGGGGGTCCCCATATTCCAATAAGCCCCTCTGCCTGCAGACCCCCACAACCACTGGGCAAGGGTCCCCCATCAACATGGGGACAAGGTGTTTTGAGGTGGACTCAAAGCACCCTCCACATGTGGCCTGGTACAGTTCAGAAGGGGGGGCGCTCTCTAATCCCCTCCTCTTTTCCTGTGGCCTGCCAGGTTGCGTTCTAGGATAAGGGTCTGGTATGGATTTTTGCGGGGACCCCATGCCATTTTTTTTTTATTTTAGCGTGGGGTTCCCCTTAAAATCCATACCAAACCTGAAGCATCTGGTATGAATTTTGAGGGGGACTCCCACGCCATTTAAAAAAAAAAATTGGTACAGGGTTCCCTTTGATATTCATACCAGACCTAAAGGTCCTGGTAATAGACTGGGGGGGCTCACACCTTTTTTTAAAATGATTTTTATCTATATTGCCAGGATCTGACAATACATTACAGCCACGAGCAGTTTTAAAAGACATTTTTGTTCCTTTAGAAATGTAATTTACTAAGGACACCCCCCAGGCACGATATTTAATAGGAATATTATTGTTTCACTTTAAGCATTATTAAAATCACTGCTCCTGAAAAACTGCCATTTTTAAATCTTTTTATTGCATTGATACATGTCCCCTGGGGCAGGACCCAGGTCCCAATACACTTTTTATGGCAATAACTTGCATATAAGCCTTTAAAATTAGCACTTTTAATGGTTCATGTTCATGTCTTTTAGATTTTAATGGTGTCCGAACTAATTTTTTTGCCTGTTCGAAAGTTTTATTGCAAACCAAACTGGGGGTGTTTGGCTCATCCTTACCCAATAGCCAATGGCACATGAGAATGGTTGGCACCATAATGTTAATGCCTCCAATACAAAATATTATTGTATACAATGGAAAGAACCAAACATAGTATTTTCTATGTATGAATATGCTCAGCTCCATAACATATTGGTATGCCCTGCTACTTTCAAAGGTTCAAGCCATGGGTTAGAATTCCACTAATGGTATTACCTCCTTAAAACATACATTGTACTCAGCAGCATAATTAGCGAATGCGCATCAGTTTGGCTTATTCCATCATTTTAACTCTTCGATGCATACAATGGTATGTAATTATTCAAAAATATAATAGTGTGTAATTCCAAAAATCCAGCTTTTCAAAAAGCAAGGAAAAAAACAGCATAGGGCCCCCCAAGTGCATACCAGGCCCTTCTGATCTGGTATGGACTTTAAGGGGAACCCACGGCAACATTTAAAAAAAAATTGACATGACCCACCCACCCCAAAATCCATACCAGACCCTTCGGGTCTGGTATGGATTTTAAGGGGTACCCTGTGCCAAAATTAAAAAAACAAAATGGCATAGAGTCCCTTCAAAATCCATACCAGATCCTTATTCAAGCATGCAACCTGGCAGATTAGGAAAGGGGAGGAGCACCTCAAAGCACCTTGTCCCCATGTTGATGGGGACAAGGGCCTAATCCCCATAACCCTTGCCCGGTGGTTGTGGGGGTCTGTGGGTGGAGGGATTATCAGAATCTGGAAGCCACCTTTAATAATGAGACCCCCAAATCCCACCCCCATGTGAATGGGTATCGGGTATATTGTACCCCTACCCATTCACCTAAAAAAGTTGTGAAATGTGACAAAAGACAATAGCCATTTTTTGACAATTCCTTTATTAAAAATGCCTTCTTCTTCCCCCAATTCTTCCTCTGGTCTTCTCCATCTTCCTGTGTCTTCTTCTTCCCTCGTTTCATCCTCTGGTCTTTCCCTTCTACCGCTCTCGCCACTGACCCGCTGAACATGAAAACCACAACCCTCCTCCAACGCTACAGCCAGCCGATCTGTCCGCTTCCATAGTGCACATCTCATATATAACTATGGGGCGTGGCCGCCGAATGATGTCAGCAAGAGACCCCGCCCAATTATGACATCACTGACCCATCATGCCCTCTACGGTGAAATCACAAGGGGCGGGATTTTCAGAGTGAAGTCATGCATCCTATCGCAGCATTGGAGGTTCGTTTTTTTGAATGTTCAGCAGGAACAGTGTCAGGAGCGGTGGAGGAGAAAGACCAGAGGACAAAACGGGAGAAGAACAAGCCGAAGGAAGATGGGAAAGATCGGAGAAAGAAGCGGAGGAAGATGGAGGAAGAATCAGGTGAAGAAGCAGCTGGAGGAAGAAGGAGAAAACCAAAGGAAGACCGGAGGAAGATGGAGGAAGAAGCAGGGGAAAGAAGAAGACATTTTTAATGAAGGAATTGTCAAAAACCAGCTATTGTCTTTTGTCACATTTCACTGCTTTTTTAGGTGAATGGGTAGGGGTAAAATGTACCCCATACCCATTCACATAGGGGGGAGGGATCTGGGGGCCCCCTTGTTAAAGGAGGAGAAGATGATGGTGGGAGACATGGGGGGGGGGGGAAGACCCCTCAGAGATATTTTACAATAAAGGAATTGTTGTTTTTTTGTCACATTTCACTGTTTTTTTTTGGTGAATGGGTAGGGGTACAATTTACCCTTTACCAATTTACATGGGGGGCGGGATCTAGGGGTTGTTAAAGGGGGATTCCAGATTCCGATAAGGCCCCCTCCCACAGACCCCCACAACCACCGGGCAAGGGTTGTGGGAATGAGGCCCTTGTCCTCATCAACATGGAGACAAGGTGTTTTGAGGGGGACCTGGTATTGTTCAGTGGCCTGGTTGCGTGGTATTGTTCAGGGTCTGGTATTGATTTTGGGGGGGGCCCCTACATCATTTTTTTTTTAAATTTTGGCTTGGAGTTCACCTTAATAACCATACCAAACTCAAAGGACCTGGTATGGACTGGTGGGGGGAACCTACGCCGTTTTTTCTTTGATTTTTACTTTATATTGCCGGGAATCAGCAATTCATTACAGCCATGAGTAATTTTAATTTACATTTTTTCCTTTAAAAATGCCATTTTGCTGTGGTACAGTAATAAACACGGGAACGATGCGCTACTTTACAGGTATATGAAGGACAGCCCCCAGGCATGATATTTAAAGGAATTTTAATTTTTATTGTTTCACTTTAAGGATTATTAAAATCGCTGCTCCTGAAAAAATGGCCGTTTTAAGAAACATTTTTTTCCAATTGATACATGTCCCCTGGGGCAGGGCCCAGATCTCCATACACTTTTTATAGCAAAGAACTTGCATATAAGCCTTCAGTGAGAACTTTGGATTATGCAGGTTCGATCCCCATTGACTTCCACTATTCCTGCATATGTGATCTGACAGGCATGTTTGCCGGCAAAAGCGCTGCTTTCCATTTGCATTAGCGCCCAGTTTCTGAGAGTTGAAGTCTTAATTGGCCTTAATTGGGCGCTATTTTCCAGGACTGCAGGACTGCAGGATAATTTTATATTAAAGGACTCCCATAGTGTTTGCACAGCACTTTAATTTAATTTATTATTGTATATATTTATTTGAGTATAATACTTAACAGCCCTACAATTATGCAGATTGGAATATGATTTGCCCCCTATAAATCTCAGTGAGGTTTTCTGCAAAGTTTGTGAACTTTAAACAAAATTGCTAAATGTATCAAAGACCAAACCTAGGCAGCTTTTCCCATCACTGAACACAAACAGCTAGTACACTGTCTTTGGTGAGTAGTGTAAATATACAATAGAACATTTTTTTTTTTTTTTTTTTTTACATGATGGGTTCTTTGTTTGGAGGCCCAATCTGCACTTGTATTTACGACCAGAAACAATAAGAGAGAGATTGCACTTTTGGAGTCCTTCAAGAGACATAAGATGCCAGTTGGAATTCAGTCATTTGTACTTCCTCTGCTGGACTACAAAAGTCCACCTATCCTCATTCGTCTCTGCAACAATCAGTCATAAATAAAATAAGGCCATTGCTAATCCCTTCTTCCAGTAGCTGTCCCTGCAAGAATTGTACATCTCTAGTGATGATGTTACATGGAATAATGAAAGCTTTGTTATAAACAAGGTAAAACATTTTTTATCCCAGGACTTGCTCTAGAGAAGCAGAGTGAGGTGTGGGGGTAATTTTAGGTAATGGAAATCCTCTATAAGCATATACCTGAAATAACCTGCACAAAAAACCTAATAAATTGCTATTCAAGAAAGAAATGGCAGAAGCGGTTGTGTTGCCTTGGGTGGCATTCCTTTTGCACTAATAGCTCAAAATATTACATTTATTCTCACAATGGTTTTTCAATAGCACTATATATTATTAATGCTTATTAGCTGAAGGTATTGGCAAAGGGCCCAGTAGAGTTTTTGTATAGTATGTGAGTCTATTAACTGGAACAGCTAATACAATGCAATGAAATTGATTTACCAAAGAAGTAATTTCCCTCACGCATTTATACAGTTCCAATACCTTAGCAACATTTAGAGAAATGTCTTCTTTATAGTTTTACACAGACAAATTGGATGTTTGAACTGAATAAAAACAAAAAACAAAAGGGTACTCCCCCTTTAGAAAAATGACCTCACCAACTTCCGTATATGGTGCAAGAAATAGTCTTCATAATTAAAAGACAGGCAGTTAATGGATATTTATATATATATTAATATAGATATTCATGTTGCACTGACAATTTATGCAGTGCTTTACACACTGTATATATTGTACATGCACATCAGTCCCTGACCTCAAAAAGCTTACAACACAACGTCCCCCAACTCACATTTACACATATTATCGCTAATTAACCTAAAAGCAGGTCTTTGGAGTGTGAGAGGAAACCAGAGTACCCAGAGGAAACCTGCACAAACATAGTGAGTGACCATGCAAACTCCATGCGGGTAGTGTTATAGTTGGCATTCAAACTGATGACCCTAGTGTTGCTAAGCACTTACTTAAGTGCTTACCACTAAGACACTCCCCAGATCCATCTGTATGTGGAAAAGTAAAAAAAATATAAAATACCGTACTTAAAAGACAAACGGAAGAAATAGAAAATTATATATATATATATATATATATATATATATATATATATATATATATATATATATATATATATCTTTTTATTTTTTTTATTACACAATATCTCACAAAAGTGAGTACACCCATCACTAGGGATGAGCCGAACACCCCCCTGTTCGGTTCGCACCAGAACCTGCAAACAGACCTAAACTTCGTGTGAACTTTAGAACCCTATTAAAGTCTATGGGACTCGAACGTTCACAATCTAAAGTGCTCATTTTAAAGGGTAATATGCAATTTACTGTCCTAAAAAGTGTTTGGGGACCTGGGTCCTGCCCCAGGGGACATGTATCAATGCAAAAAAAGTTTTAAAAACGTCAGTTTTTTCAGGAGCAGTGATTTTAATAATGATTAAAGTGAAACAATAAAAGTGTAATATTCCTTTAAATTTCGTAGCTGGGGGGTTTCTATAGTATGCCTGTGAAGGGGCGCATGTTTCTGGTGCTTAGAACTGTCCCTGCACAAAGTGTCATTTGTGCAGGAAAAAAAGTCTTTTAAAATCACTATATTGTCGGGTCCCCGTAATACAGAGAACACTCAATGAGTGTTCTCTGTATTAGCCGACAATTCATTCATTCATTGATAAAAAAAAAAAAAAGCGTGGGGGTTCCCCTAAATTCAATTACCAGGCCCTTCAGGTCTGACATGGATATTAAGGGGAACCCCGTGTCAAATTAAAAAAAAAATTGACGTGGGGTCCCCCTAAATATCCATACCAGACCCTTCAGGTCTGATATGGATATTAAGGGAAACCCCGCATCAAATAAAAAAAAAATTGCCGTGGGGGTCCCCCTAAAAATCCATATCAGACCCTTTATCCGAGCATGCAACCTGGCAGGCCGCAGGAAAAGATGGGGGGGACGAGAGAGCGGCCCCCCTCCCTCCTGAACCATACCAGGCCACATACCCTCAACATTGGGAGGATGCTTTGGGGGTCTGCGACCCCTCAAAGCACCTTGTCCCCATGTTGATGAGGACATGGGCCTCATCCTCACAACCCTGGCCGGTGGTTGTGAGGGTCTGCGGGCGGGGGGCTTATCAGAATCTGGAAGCTCCCTTTAACAAGGGGACCCCCAGATCCCCCCCCCCCTCCTGTTTTATATGGTAAGGGCGTACAAAAGTACCCCTACCATTTCACAAAGAAAGTGTAAAAATGGTTAAATAAGACAAACACACTTTTGAAAAATTCCTTTATTAAAAAAAAAAGATTCCAGCGGTGCTAATCCACTCTTGCTATCCAGCGACGAATCTCCGGGGTCCAGCGATGGATGATCATATCCAGCGACGGGGGATCTCTCAGTCCAGTGCTGTCCATACATCCGTCTTCTGTCTCCACTGCGGAGACACTGCGGAGATCCCAGCGCTGACGTTTCTTATATTAGGAGGGCGGGGCCACCCGCCTCCTGACCCCACCCCTCTGACGCTGGAGAGGGAAGCCAGGGGTTACCCAGTGACGTGTAGGTGACCCCGCCCCCTCTGATGTAACGCAGGTTTCTGTTACATCAGAGGGGGCGGGGTCACCCATACGTCACTGGGGAACCCCTGGCTCCCTTCACCAGCGTCAGAGGGGGCGGGGTCAGGTGACGGGTGGCCCCACCCTCCTAATATAAGAAACGTCAGCGCTGGGATCTCCGTAGTGTCTCCGCAATGGAGACAGAAAACAGATGTATGGACAGCGCTGGACTGAGAGATCCCCCGTCGCTGGATATGATCATCCATCGCTGGACCCTGGAGATTCGTCGCTGGATAGCAAGAGTGGATTAGCACCGCTGGAATCTTTTTTTAATTTTTTTTATTTTTAATAAAGGCATTTTTCAAAAGTGTGTTTGTCTTATTTAACCATTTTTACACTTTCTTTGTGAAATGTTAGGGGTACTTTTGTACCCCCTTACCATTTCAAACGGGGGGGCGGGATCTGGGGGTCCCCTTGTTAAAGGGGGCTTCCAGATTCTGATAAGCCCCCCGCCCGCAGACCCTCACAACCACAGGCCAGGGTTGTGAGGATGAGGCCCTTGTCCTCATCAACATGGGGACAAGGTGCTTTGAGGGGTCACAGACCCCCAAAGCATCCTCCCAATGTTGAGGGTATGTGGCCTGGTACGGTTCAGGAGGGAGGGGGGCCGCTCTCTCGTCCCCCCCTCTTTTCCTGCGGCCTGCCAGGTTGCGTGGTCGGATAAAGGGTCTGATATGGATTTTTAGGGGGACCCCCACGGCAATTTTTTTTTAATTTGACGCGGGGTTCCCCTTAATATCCATATCAGACCTGAAGGGTCTGGTATGGATATTTAGGGGGACCCCCACGTCAATTTTTTTTTTATTTGACACAGGGTTTCCCTTAATATCCATGTCAGACCTGAAGGGCCTGGTAATTGAATTTAGGGGAACCCCCACGCTTTTTTTTTTTTTTATCAATGAATGAATGAATTGTCGGCTAATACAGAGAACACTCATTGAGTGTTCTCTGTATTACGGGACCCGACAATATAGCCGCAAGTGATTTTAAAAGACTTTTTTTCCTGCACAAATGACACTTTGTGCAGGGACAGTTCTAAGCACCAGAAACATGCGCCCCTTCACAGGCATACTATAGATACCCCCCAGCTACGAAATTTAAAGGAATATTACACTTTTATTGTTTCACTTTAATCATTATTAAAATCACTGCTCCTGAAAAAACAGCAGTTTTTAAAACTTTTTTTTGCATTGATCCATGTCCCCTGGGGCAGGACCCGGGTCCCCAAACACTTTTTAGGACAGTAACCTGCATATTACCCTTTAAAATTAGCACTTTAGATTTCTCCCATAGACTTGTACAGGGTGTTCCGGCTTTTCGAATTTGCTGCGAACAGCCCAAATTGTTCACTGTTCGCTGAACAGGCGAACAGGCAATGTTCGAGTCGAACATGAGTTCGACTCGAACTCGAAGCTCATCCCTACCCATCACATTTTTGTCAATATTTAATTACATCTTTTCATGTGACAACACTGAAGAAATTACACTACAATGTAAAGTAGTGAGTGTACAGCTTGTGTAACAGTGCAAATTTGCTGTCCCCTCAAAATAAAATAATGCAACACACAGCTATTAATGTCTAGACCGTTGGCAACAAAAGTGAGTACACCCCTAAGTGAAAATGTCCAAATTGGGCCCAATTAGCCATTTTCCCTCCCCGGTGTCATGTGTGAATGGGGAGCAGGTGTGATAAGACCAATATAAACGTATTTGGTTCATATGGTGTCAAGTGTGTGTAGCAGAAACCAGGCGAGGAGCACAAAGACAAGTGTGTCTTTCATGGTGGTGGGAGTGTCATGGTCTGGGGCAGATTGAGTGCTGCTGGCACTGGGGAGCTACAGTTCATTGAGGGATCCATGAATGCCAACATGTACTTTGACATACAGAAACAGAACGTGATCCCCTCCCTTTGGAGACTGGGCCACAGGGCAGTATTCCAACATAATAATTACCCCAAACACTTCCAAGATAACCACTGCCTTGCTAAAGAAGCCAAGCGTAAAGGTGATGGACTGGCCAAGCATGTTTCCAGACCTAAACCCTATTGAGCATCTGCGGGGCATCCTCAAACAGAAGGTGGAGGAGTGCAAGGTCTCTAACATCCACTATCTCCATGATGTCATCACGGAGGAGTGGAAGAGGACTTCAGTGGCACCCTGTGAAGCTCTGGTGAACTCCATGCCCAAGAGGGTTAAGGCAGTGCTGGAAAATAATGGTGGCCACACAAAATATTGACACTTTGGGCCCGATTTTCACGTAGGGGTGTGTTGAGTCATTTTGAGGGGACAGCAAATGTACACTGTTATACAAGCTGTACACTTACTACTTTACATTGTAGAAAAGTGTCATTTTTTCAGTGTGTAAGCACCATATAGCAATATGGTGTGACCAAATCCCCATATTTTTTGATAATGTTTTTTGAGAATGTCTGGGTGTTTTTAGAAAGCCTTGCTGGAGGTTAGTTTTGCATGTGTGCGCTGTAATATTTTTTCTTCTGTTGTATGGTCTTATGGCAGCACCCTCTTTATGCATTTTTTAGGGTGTGCCCCCCAATATCTTGTTTGTCTGTTGTATGGATTCTCACCAAATCCTTTTGGGTGGAGCACCCCACTCCCTCATTAAGTATCTCTCATTAGTGACCACCTGTGTCATGATGGAGACCTCATGTTCTCCCATATAGAGGAGTATAGCTCCCATGATTCAGAGAAGCAGGATCTCCTAGTCTATAGATAGTGTAGGACCCACTAATCATGGGGTACTTTGTCGCAGTAAGTGGGCTTAAGCACCATATAGCAATAGGGTGTGACCAAATCCCCATATTTTTTGATAATGTTTTTTGAAAAAGTCTAGGTGTTTTTAAAAAGCCTTGCTGGAGGTAAAGGTTAGTTTTGCATGTGTGCGCTGTAATATTTTTTCTTCTATCTTTTCAGTGCTGTCAGTGTTGAAAAGATATAATAAAATATTTACAAAAATGTGAGGGGTGTACTCACTTTTGTGAGATACTGTATATAACAAATGTAACCTATTACCAATAAGAACAGTTGTGACACTATTGAGTTTGAAAACTTCTAATTATTTGGAAAGAATTAAAACGTCAAAGATGGCAAGTACAGTGCTAACTGTAATTTCCAGGCGGAGCAGCTGTCACCAAAAATCAATTCATTAGCATATGACTGTAGAAAAGTAGATGCTTTTGAAATCTGGATGGGAGGTTCATTGCTAACCTTTGTGCTCTCATGAAAAGAAAGGGAGTAATGTTTATTTTACTGGTTGCTAGGATACCGAAGGAGCAGGTCAAAAGGGAGTAGCAGTGCAGGTAACATCACTGAAAGGTTCAATGACGAGCCTCAATCTAAAGAAGTCTAGATTTTCACAATGCTGCATGCTAATTAATTCTGACGGATAGATTCTTCATTTATGTGTGTAGAAGACATTCCAGTGGTATAACCCAAACTATAAAAGCTATTTTCAAATAAAATGCAGCATGGTCTTAGGTATTGCTTAAATAATACAATGGAAAATAAATGTTTGTCCTTTCCATGTGTAACTATCCAAACAGCTTTGTAATCTATAGAGCCATGCTGGTGTGGGCTTCTTGTAAACACTAGAGTATCAAGAGAGAAGATTGTATTTGTTGTACACATTAGAATTCACAGACTTGCAACCAAATGTGTAACTCAATTATATGCAGTAGGTCTGCACAAATAGTATTTACATTTGCATTTATATTATTCACATTTAAAATTTTCAGTATATCAGTAGAAAACAGAAAAATTGAGTTATAGACAGCTATCGGAGTAAGGCAGGACTACAGTTGAAAATATCAAGATAAAAAAGAATAGACTATTAAAAAGATAACAAACACAGCTATATCCACCTTCAGTTCAGAGATTTCCTGGTGTAGCACTAACCCCCGAAGGAGCTGCTGGTTAGATTTGGGCTTACCGTTACCTTCTGTTTTCCTCGTTGCACGTCTAGGGGTGTCCTGTGGTAAATGGCCCAGTAACTTGAGAGACCGGCAACAGATCCACTTGAATGGATTTTATTTGCAAAACCTAGACAATGAACAGTCTCTTAAATTGGGATCAGAGGGTTGGAAAGGAAATTCAAGTGCTCTTAGTGTCAAAGTCAAAATGTTGAAGAACTTGCTTACTTTGACTGCATCCAGAGAATAGCCATTCGCAACTGGATGATCACTCCGGTTAGACAGTCCCTCTGTCACAAGGCCTAGCAGCCAACAAGGTGCTTACTCGGGAACAAGTCTCTGCCACAGACGTTGTTGTAGAACGTACAAGATAATGTCTCTGCCGCAGATGTTGTTGTAGAACACGTAGGGAAACTAAGCTTGAAAACACTCGTAGGATACCTGGATCTTTCAGCCAGCTTGGCGATATCCACAAGACCAGATTCTCTCGGGTACTTCAGCCCTTCCAGGCTCTTACTAAGAAACCAACCAGTACGTGGTCTTCTTCTGAAGAGTCCCCCGCTGGAATGCTTGAAGTCACTGGGTCTCTCCCAAACCGGAGACGGCACCCAAACACCTCAGAATCCTCCTTTAGTTTCCTTGCCTCGGGCTAGCCAGCCCCGAGACATCAAAATTGGGTGGATCCGCACCCCAGGCCATAACCTTCCTGGGGGCTGGTCAGGAGGACCAGGACCATGAAGTCAGTACATCATTCTGGACCGGAACTCTGAACCACGTGACGTCGGCATCTTAAATACCCTCTCCTAGAAAGCACAGCAAGAGCGCCACTCCCACTGGGCGGGCTCAGAGAAAGAGTAACTTGAAGGGGTTGTAAAGGTAAATGTTTTTTCACCTTAATGCATTCTATAAAGGGCATGGGTGACATGCACTGGTAGTATGATTTCTGCCAAAAGGGAAGCTTGATGCTCCCCAGTCCCCACTACTATTGGGACAGGTTTATCCAATGTCCACTGTGGAACTGCATCCCCTCCCCCACTGCTAACCCATGCTGTAGAATGGGTGCACTGCCCTGTGCCCATTTCCTGACCCCTTGCTGTGGCTGCTCAAAAGCCACTGTACTTAAGGGATCAATTGCTCGTTTTCTAACAGCTAAAAATTATTTGGGCATATATGATGTGTTTTTTTTTATGTCAGGTTTGGGCAAATGGGTTGCAAAGTGGTCATGTTGGACCATAGTGTGACAACAGTAGCTGTGAGAGCAGAAACAAAGCTGCCAGCCACTGATCTGAAGCATGCATGCTGTGAAAACTTGCCCCCTCCACCAGTGTGCCTGAGGCATCTGCATCTTCTGCCCACCCCTTGTCCTAGCCCTGCTCACAAAAAGCCACTTTCTGACCAGCTCTAACTCAATTTCAGTTCCAAGCCTGTTTGATAGCGATCACGTCATCAATGGCATAGAACTTTCCACAGGATCAGTAGCCAATGGCAATCTGGAGCTCTGTTTTCTGCAGGAAAGGTAATCGTATCAATTAATTATATGCCAATTATAGAGCATGAGTGTCATGATAGATGTGTGCTATTTGCATACAGGTCCATAATTTGACTTGTTAAATTGATTGTACCTACATCCAGTAGAAATGTGGTATAAATGGGCAATACAAAATTGTGTTGACTATTCTTAATAAAAAATCAAGCAAAATTAAAATTTTCTTCTAATTTCCCAGCATTCCCCATTGAGCAGAGGGATGGGGATAGCCTACAGAAAATTCAACCACACCAAACCCATGATCTTCAACAACAAGAGGAACAGAAAGAATATTATTCATTATCACAAGACCCAAAGACACAGTCACATTTAGTCAAATTCTGGTTTATGAAATGTCCAGAATAGGTAGCCATTGTTATAAAGCCTAATGATGCCCCCCTAGTCACTTACTATTGTGGAAGTATGCTATTTGTTTTCCTTTTCACAAATTCACTTTTAAACTGAGTTGATATCAAGTACACTTAGGTCTTAAATTACTTGACATATCTGACTTTTCTATTGCTTGCAGTCACTGAAGTTCTTACAAAGAAGTCTTCTTTTCTGTGCTGTGTGCTCTTTGCTGTAAATGAAGTATCACCTCTGGATGGACTAACTCGTCACTAACACTAGAGAGTGGAAAATAACCACACACCTACAAACTACATCTCACTTTTCAGGAGAAAAATCAAATAATTCATAAATCATGTCCTATGGTTTGCTAAGGATTTTTGAACTCTGTATAATTATGCTTTGTTTTAAACAAGCTGATCTTTTTTCTTTAATTATACCATGGATTTTTTACATATGTGCATTTACAATAATAAAAAAATATTCTAAACACCTTTCAATCACTTTAAAAATCAACCTCATACAATACACTGATAGGAATTAATTGCACAATTTGTGTGGGCAGGAGCAGAAGTGCTTCACCTCCTCTGTCCATGCTTATGATAGCTTATATACTCAATAAGCCAAAAGGGCCATGACTCACTCCAGCTATAATATAATTTTTTTGTTAATGACCACATACAAAGTCAATGACTTACATACTGTACCTTGTACAGTACAACAGATACAGTGCGCAATTGACTGCAATACGTGCTAAAAATGGGCATCAGAGTATGAGAAGTCACATGAGTGCAATGAAACAGCTTTGAGAAAGGGTTGAGGACTACTACCTTCAATAAATGGAAATGAGCATAAGCTAGGAAATGAGAGATGTGTAATCGTGATGTATATTAGCACAAGATTGAGGAGGAATGTACAAAAACACAGATCAAACTGAAAAGTGCAGTAACCCACAGAATTATGTTGGAATGCTTTTTTTTTACACTGAACATTTCTGACTTAAAGATATGAAAAAGAGTGCATTACTGTTTTTTTTCACCAATTGTTTAATGCACTTTTTAAAAAAGACCAGATTTACAAATAACAAATTGGTGTAAAGATGTTCCTAAGATTTTTGGATGAATGTGTAAGCATGTGTGACCTTATCAGAAAGAAAACCAGTTCTGTGCAAACAGTAAATATTTTATGTTGCATTTATAACAGCTTCTTAGGGTAAATCCATGCTGTATGTATAGCCGAAACCACAGGGAATGCTAGCACTAATCAATGTATGAGAATCAACACAGCACACAAGTTACAGTTACATAGTAATTTGAGAATGAAAAATTACGTCCTCTGGTAGACTCAGAGTACAATGCTCTACCCAATTTAGCATTTCCTATGAGCCCTGAGATGTTCTCTTAGTGACAGTGACTGCAGTAACAGCCAAAAAATGGCTACAGAAATATGATAATGGTTTTAAGTAAGGTCTATTATTTGGAAGGTTCATGAAGATTCATGTGTGATTGTGTCAAAGATTTGATTCACAGTTGTATCGTTGTCACCCATTGCTACACAACATTATATGCCTACCTTGGAAAATAGGTCTGAAATAGACTGCTGAGTAGGCATAAGCTGAACACCCCCTGGTTCGGTTTGAAGCAGAACATGAGAACAGGCAAAAATGTTGTGCAAACTCCGTTAAAGTCTATGGGACGCGAACGTGAAAAATCTAAATTGCTAATTTTAAAGGCTTATATGCAAGTTATTGCCATAAAAAGTGTTTGGGGTCCCCTAAAACTAAAGGAAAACATGTCATTTAAAACTGCTCGGGGCTGTAATGTATTGTCAGATCCCAGCAGTATAGATAAAAATCTTTGAAAAAAACAGAGTGGGTTCCCCTCCAGTCCATTACCAGGCCCTTTGGGTCTGGTATGAATATTAAGGGGAACCTTGTGCCAAAAATATCAAATAAAATGGCGTGAATGTCCCCCTCAAAATCCATACCTTCAGGTCTAGTATGGATATTAAGAGGAACACCACATCAAAATAAAAATAAAATGCCATGGGGGTCCCCCAGGGCACTATATTCTCTGAACAGCAGTATATATACTATACAGCCTGCTCTATATACTCTGCAGGAAAATTGGGCCTTGGGTGTCAGTGGTGCCAGAACACTGTAGCCCCTCACAGTTCCTCTTGTTGGGCGCAGGAATGGGCCCTGCTATAAAATATTATATCAAAAATTGTAATTACATGCCCCTGTCAAACAGGGGCAGAAAAATTGGGCCTTGGGTGGTGGTGCCACAACACTGTAACCCCTCACAGATACTCGTTTTGGGCGCAGGAACGGGCCCTGCTGTGAAATATTATATCCAAAATTTTAATTACATGCCCCTGTTAAACAGGGACATAAAAATTGGGCCTTGGGTGGTGGTGCCCTAAACCATTGCTAACTTTGAGTTCCACCTGGTGGGCATGTCACAAATGAGACGGTTGGTGGGCAGGTTGCATTCCCTTTGAATGTCAGCCAGCCGAGCACTGGCATTGAATGACCAGTGGAAATGACAACAGACTTTTCTGGCCTGCTTCAGGAAACCTGGTCAAGAACTGCTGCACCACCAAATTCAGGATGTGTGCCAAACATGGAACATGGATCAAGTGTCCATGTCCAAGGACGGAGAGAAGGTTGGTGCCATTGTTGCATAAAACCATTCCTGGTTGAAGCTGGCATGGCTTCAACCACTTCTGAGCCCCTGCAGACCTGACAGAATCTCTGCACCAGTGTGCTTCCTGTGCCCTAGGCAGACCAACTCAAGCACCACATGGCGTCTTTTAGCCTGCCTGCTTGCGTCGCCCCCTGAACGCTTATGAAGCACTACTGGTTCAGAGGAAAAATCTGCAGAAGAGGCCATAAAGGAAGAAGAAGAGGAGGGGGTGGAGGAGAGAGATGTGGCAGAATCACCACTAGCATTTTGGAGGCATGGTGGTGGAACAAGCTCCAACAACACTGAGCCCTGCCCTGCATCCTTCCCAGCTGCCAACAGAGTTACCCAGTGCACCATGAAGGAAAGGACCATGAGTCAGTGGTAATATGAACCTTAGTGCTGACCGCCCTGTCTAACAAGGCCAAAACATTGCCTTCCACATGCTGGTAGAGAGCCAAAATGGCCTTCAATGAAAAGAAATGGCGTTTTGGAACTTGCCACTGAGGTACAGCACATTCCAAAAATCCACAAAAGGGGCAGAGTCTACCAGCTGAAAAGGCAGCAGTTGCATTGCTAGCATTTTGGCCAAGATAGCATTTAGACGCTGAGCATGTGGATGTCTGGGACCAAATTTATTTTAAAGGTTCAGCAACTGGGGTAGGGAAATTTGCCTGCTAAAATCAATTAGTGGTGTACTGCTATCAGATTGGCTGCAAGTACTTGGGACACCTATTGCTATACCTTCATTCCTCTCAGTCCATGTTTTTGAGAGGACTGGAGGTAAGGTAGGGTTGTAGATCCCAGATGAGGAGCAAGGAGAAGTCTGGCTTTTTCTATGATGTGGATCTTTCAAGTGCTGGTACGGACTGCATGGCAGGTCGTCATATATTTAGACAAGCATGTGGTGCCCAAGTGGCTGCTGGTCTGGCCTTGCTTGATCCACTTAAGACATAGGTTGCAAACAGCAATGATGCGATCTGCTGCACATGTGTCAAAAAAGGTCCACACTAAGGAATTTTTAAAACTCAGCGGGGAGTCAGCAGTACCCTACACAGTGTTGCCAACTGTCAGTATTTTTACTGGCAGCCAGTAAAAAATGGGCAGTTTTCTGCAGGAGATCAAGATCAGTATAATACAAAATCCAGTGAACACCACTCACTAGGAGGAAGGAAGGTACTTCTTGAGAGGGAGGGTAGTGTGGGTGCCATAATGCATTATTCTGATCCCAATTCTCATGGATACATACTGTACAGTGCCTTGAAAAATTATTCATGTTGTGGGGATGCTTTTCTTTAACAGGGACAGAGAAGGTGGTCAGAGTTGATGAGAAGATGGATAGAGCCAAATACAGGGCAATCTTAGAAGAAAACCTGTTAGAGTCTCCAAAAGTCTTGGGGCGGAGGTTTACCTTCCAACAGGACAACAACCCTAAAAATACAGCTAGAGCTACAATGGAATGGTTTAGATCAAAGCATATTTTTGTGTTACAATGGTCCAGTCAAAGTCCAGACCTAAATCCAATTGAGAATCTGTGGTAAGACTTTGCTATTCACAGATGCTCTCCATCCAATCTGACAGAGCTTGAGCTATTATGCAAAAAAGAATGGGCAAAAATGTCACTCTCTAGATGTGCAAAGCTGGTAGAGACAACCCCAAAAAGACTTGCAGCTGTAATTTCAGCAAAGGTGATTCTATTTACACTTTTCAGATATTTTGGAAAAAAATACATTTGGAAAAACATTAATCATTTTCCTTCCACTTCACAATTATGTGCCACTTTGTGTTGGTCTATCACAAAAAATACCAATAAAATACATTTACGTTTTTGGTAGGGATGGGCGAACGGTTTAGCCCGAGCATAAGTTCCAGCCAAACTTTGGTTCTACGGATGTTCTGCGAACACAGAACAATATGCGGTGTTCGGGGAAAATTCGAAAGCCGCCAGAACACCATTAAAGTCTATGGGACACTAACATGAAAAATGAAAAAGTAATTTTAAAGGCTTATATGCAAGTTATTGTCATAAAAAGTGTTTGGGGACCTGGGTCACCCGTTTACGTCACCGGGTCGCCCCGCCCTCAGTTATATAAGAACTGTCATCAGCAAAGAAGCGTCACATGGTGGGAGCCTCCCATAGAGGTTTTTTCTTCTTTTTTGGTTTGTCACGGCGTGAAGAAGACGCATGGACATCGTGGGACAGTTTTATTTTTTAATAAAGGACTTGTCCCCAAGCTGTGTCTTGTCGTTTTAACATTTTGACACTTTTTCAGTGAAATGGTAGGGGTACATTTGTACCGCGTTACCATTTCACATGGGGGGGGTGGGATCTGAGGCTCCCCTTGTTAAAGGTGGCTTACAGATTCTGATAAGCCCCCCACCCACAGACCCCCACAACCACCGGGCAAGGGTTGTGGGGATTGGGCCCTTGTCCCAATCAACATGGGGACAAGGTGCTTTGGGGGGCTACCCAAAAAAGGGACTGAGCACACCAAATCCAGGTCCAAGGACTTCTCTAGTGTGGCAGTTCTTTGGACAATGTGCTGATGACAAGACACGAGTGGTTTGCACGCTGTGCAATCAGAGTCTGAAGCAAGGCATAAATGTTCTCAACCTGAGCACAACCTGCATGACCAGGCATCTAAGTGCAAAGCACAAGCTGCAGTGGAGTAGACACCTCAAAAACCAAGAAAGGTCTCTGGCTCCTCCTGCTTCCTCTTCTGCTGCAGTCTCGACCTCTTCATTCACCTCT
Organism: Lithobates pipiens; assembly: GCF_037356315.1. Taxonomy (NCBI): domain Eukaryota; kingdom Metazoa; phylum Chordata; class Amphibia; order Anura; family Ranidae; genus Lithobates; species Lithobates pipiens. The sequence continues at coordinate 300,890,295 of NW_027507903.1, forward strand.
GTAGTGACAGTGGCACCTGCCACCCTGCAAACAGAGGATCTGCCAGCAACACTACCACCTGGGTCACCAACCATCTCCACAATGTCCCATGGAAGCGTTCAGCTCTCTATCTCCCAAACACTGAAGCAGAAGAGGAAGTACCCCCCTACCCACCTGTGATCCCTGGCCCTGAGTGCCAGCATTTCAAAATGCCTGGCCTTTGAAATGCTGTCATTCCATCTGGTGGAGATGCAGAGTTTTAAAAGCCTAATGGCATTGGTTGTCCCACAGTATGTCGTGCCCAGCCACCACTACTTTTCCAGGAGAGCCATCCCTTCCCTGCACAACCAAGTGGGGGACAAATTCAGGTGTGCACTGCTCAATGCCATCTGTGGCAAGGTCCACACAACTATGGCTACGTGGGCCAGTAAGCACGGTCAGGGACATTATATCCCCCTAACAGCACACTGGGTAAGTGCAGTGGCAGCTGGGCCGGTTTTATGCACATCCCTTGCCTGGCGCATGTGCTGAATTTGGTAGTACAGAGGTTTCTTAAAAATGACCCCCATATGCCAGAGCTGCTGCAGAAAGTGTGGGCCGTCTGTGCGCACTTTGGTGTTCTCACCCTGCTGCTGCTCGCCTGTCAGCACTGCAGCATAACTTTGGCCTTCCCCCTCACCGCCTCATATGTGACATGCCCACAAGGTGGAACTCCACCTTGCACATGCTGGCCAGACTGTACGAGCAGCAGCAGGCGATAGTGGAGTTTCAGCAGCAGCACGCATGCGTGAGTCACTCTGTGGAACGGCATCACTTCATCACCAACAACTGGGCCTCCATGCGAGACCTGTGTGCCTTGTTGCTCTGTTTCGAGTATTCCACCAACATGGCCAGTTACTATCCCAGTTCTATGCCTCCTTGAAAAAACGCTTTGGTCGAAGATGGAAGAGGATGTGGTACAGGAGGTGGAGGAGGAGGAAGAGGGATAATTTTCAAGGCTTTCAGGGCAGTCATTCACAAGTGGCTCTGAGGGTGGGTTCCTGCACCAACAAATGGCAGGTGCACAATTGTCCAGCAAGGGCACAATTTTGGAGGATGACGAGGTGGAGGATGAGGAGGAGGAGATGGAGGCGGAGGAACCATGTTCACAGCAGGGTGGCACCCAGACCAGCTCATGGCCATCAATGGTGCATGGCTGGGGGGATATAGAGGACACAGACAATACACCTCCCACAGAGGACAGCTTTTAGTTGCCTCTGGGCAGCCTGGCAGACATGAGTGAATACATGCTGCAGTGTCTCCGCAACGACCGCCGAGTTGCCCACATTCTAACTGATGCTGATTACTGGGTGGCCACGCTGCTGGATCCCCGTTACAAGGACAATATACCGTCCTTAATTCCCTCACTGGAGCGTGATCGTAAGATGCGCGAGTACAAGTGCACACTGGTAGACACGCTGCTGGTGGCATTCCCACCTGACAGCAGGGGCACAGTGGAAGCACAAGGCAAAGGCAGAGGAGGAGGAAGAGGTCGCCAATGCAGCCGGGGGCACTGCCAGCACCTCAGAAGGCAGGGTTAGCATGGCCGAAATGTGGAAAAGCTTTGTCAGCATGCCACAAGAATTAGCACCACCAGCTGATATGGAACGTCTTAGCAGGAGGCAGCATTTCACCAACATGGTGGAGCAGTATGTGTGCACACGCCTACAAGTACTGATTGACGGGTCTGCCCCCTTCAACTTCTGGGTCTCCAAATTGGGCACATGGCCTGAGCTTGCCCTTTATGCCTTGGAAGTGCTGGCCTGCCCTGCAGCCAGTGTATTATCTGAACGTGTATTTAGCACGACAGGGGGCATTATCACAGACAAGTGCAGCCGCCTGTCCAGAGCCAATGTGGACAAGCTCACGTTCATTAAAATGAACCAGGCATGGATCCCACAGGACTTGTCCGTACCTTGTGCAGATTAGACATGTATACCAGCTTTACCCAGCCATTGTTGTATTTTTGATCTTTCTCACTCTTTTGGGATGTACCCTAGATTTAAAAAAAATTTAATTAAAAACAAAAACCAGTGTTGGCTACCTTGTCCTCCTCCACTGCCGCTTCCACCTACACCGCCACATCCACCGCCACCTCAACCGCCTACTCCATATGGACCTCGTCCTCCTTGGTCAAGATAATTATTTTTTAGTTTTATGTATTTTATGTTATTTTAAGTTATTTCCCTATCCACATTTGTTTGCAGAGCACTTGCCATGCCCTTACCAACATTTTGCTGCCATTTACAGCCCTCTAGCCCTTTCCATTACCTTTTTAGAGCCATTTTAGTCCTCAAAAGTTCGGGTCCCCATTGACTTCAATGGGGTTCAGGTTTGGGGTCAAGTCCGGATCAAGACGCCCCAACAAGTCATGTTTTCAGGATTTCCCTCAGATGAAACGGCTGTGGTACCGTATATACTCGAGTATAGGCCGACCCGAATATAAGCCGAGGCCCCCAATTTACCCCCAAAAAAACTGGCAAACTTATTGACTCGTGTATAAGCCGAGGGTGAGACATGCCTGTCCATCCCTGTGTGTGTGTCCGTCCATCCCTGTGTGTCCGTCCATCCCTGTGTGTCCGTCCATCCCTGTGTGTCCGTCCATCCATCCCTGTGTGTGTGTGTGTCCATCCATCCATCCATCCCTGTGTGTGTGTGTGTCTCCATCCATCCATCCATCCATCCCTGTGTGTGTGTGTCTCCATCCATCCATCCATCCCTGTGTGTGTGTGTCTCCATCCATCCATCCATCCATCCATCCCTGTGTGTGTGTGTATCCATCCATCCCTGTGTGTGTGTCTCCATCCATCCATCCATCCGTGTGTGTGTGTCTCCATCCGTGTGTGTGTGTGTGTGTGTGTGTGTGTGTGTGTGTGTGTGTGTCCAGCCTACCTGTGTCCCGAGCCTTTGTCCCGAGCCTCCGTCCCGTGTCGTGCCTTGCCTTCGTCCCGTCCCGTCCCGTCCTGTCCCGTGCCGTGCCTTGCCTTGCCTCCGTCCCGTGCCCTCTTCGTCGGCGGCCATTGTAAAATTCAAAAGCCGCGCCTCCTCCTTCGCCTGTGATAGGCGGAACACTGAATTTCCCAGCAGCCTGTGTTCCGCCTATCACGGACGTCGTATCATCCTCGTCCGTAGTACGAGGATGAGAAGATGCCCGTGATAGGCGGAACACAGGCTGCTGGGAAATTCAGTGTTCCGCCTATCACAGGCGAAGGCGGAGCCGGAGGCGCGGCTTTTGAATCAGAATGGCCGCTGTCTGTCTGCTCGACACGCTGATCGAGCGGGCAGACAGCGATGACTCGAGTATAAGCCGAGGGGGGCACTTTCAGCCTCAAAAAAGAGGCTGAAAATCTCGGCTTATACTCGAGTATATACGGTAATTACTAAGGCAGTGAAACTGATCAAATCACCTTTGCAAAATAACAGCAAGTCTGAAAACATGACCTGTTGGGGCGCCTTGAGGACTAGAGTTGAGAAACACTGGTCTATGAGATAATGGAGGATCAGCACTTGAGCATTGCCCAGTGTTCGAGCGCAAGCAAAGCATATTTACATGTGTATGTGTTAAATATTTGTTATCTATTTGGTCTATGAGAAAATTAAGGACCAGTGCTTGAGGATTGTGCAGTGTTCGGGTGCGAGGCACTGACCTCTGAAGAAGTCCCTTCCTAGGGATGCAACATGTAAGGGGGAAGCTTTGTAAAGTGATGTCATCATGCCTAGCCGCTCTGCAGTACTGAGCCGTGTTTGCTGGACTTTGTATTATACTGATCCCAATTGCCTAGAGACTGATGCATTCTCTGTTCATTATATGCTGGCTGTTTTATTTACTGAATGTGTGTTGGCTTAATTTTAACAACATTTGCTCAAAAAGAGAGAACTAGATGTGGGTTTAATGTTTTGAGGGACATTGCAATATTTCTGTAAATGTTGTTGGAGGAGAAGTGGAGTGGTTTTGGAGTATGTATCAAATGCAGAGGTGTGTAAAAAACTCTTGTCCAGATATATGATAGCACCTGCATAGACCTCTTATAATCTTGAGGTCAGTCCAAAGGTGAGCAGATCTACATACATTGCATATGGTGGTTTTGGAAGAAGTTTTTACGAGTTTGCAAGTTGACAAATCACTATCTCACAATGAGCACTATTTACTCATTATCGAGTATATTTTTATGCACATTAAGAGATATAGGTTAAGTGGAGTGCTGCACACAATTTTTTAGCATGTTATTGCTATTAAGAGTGGTACACAGAGTGTGCTGGCTTGCTTCACATCAGGTATACTGATCGTTGTTTGTTGCGCAGACACATTTATATATAAATTGCACCAAAACCTGCTTTTTTATTTTTATGGATACAAGACAGCAAGTTCCACCTAACAAATGCTGGTTTCAATTACTGGAAGTAAAAGTATTAAAAAATTGCTTATGGTTATACATGGTGAGTACACCATACGTTACTGCTGAGGATCTGTGGATGACCATGAGGATTCTAAATGATAAAAATAATGGCACTAGTAATGGTGAAGCTTTCAAGCAGTACTGTTGCAATATTGTTGTCTTGGGATGAGAAGTATAAGGCATGAGTAATGCAGCTACAGGTGAACATTTTGAGGACCAACAAGATTTTTTAAATGCTGTAATATGGTTCTGATTGGTTGTGAGATAGTATGACATAGCCACAATAAAGTCCCATTCACATGAGTGGCCAAGGGTTGGTAAATCCAGGCAGCTGAGCCACAGTATCATTGCCCCCATCTAAACAATGACATACAACTGCTCAGGGCTGTAGATATGCCATGGTCATGGCAAAACTTCAACAGCATATCATATTTTGCAGATGTTACTGCCATTGAACGTTACCCACTCCAGCTATGGGGACATGCCCAAATTTTGTGCAATGCAATAGCGGCATGGTAGTGCAGCATTTACAGGGTTTAATCAGGCAGGGAGGGGGCGACAAAACACATGTGTGAACAAGGCCAAACAGCTGGTAGCACTACAAATCACCTTGGAAAAGCCAACCAAGCATCAATCCAACATTAAGACAGTGTAGAGCTTTTTCCAAGGAAAGCAGTTTAAACTATCAAACATGCGTTCCAGTCAACCTAATTTAGGTTAAATCTTGGACTTGATAAATGGATTAGCTCAAATCTAAAAGCAGAAAAACACTATGCTTGTTTAACGTCAGTTCTGTAAGGAAGCATTTCTTGGTAGAAGAAATTTCAGGCAGATATGTCAGTACCTTCCCACATCTTTTAATCTTATGCAGTATTTTTACTAGCCTGTGAAACATGTTAAAGAATATGAACAGTTTATGTCTCTGGAGAATCAGGAATTACACTAGATCTTCTCTGTGTGTTGTTCATGCATGTTTTCATCTAGGCATCATTATTCTGACAGATGGTGTAAACAATGTAGACATGCTCAAGTATATGCTCACACTGGTGCACCTGGGCTACCAGTATTACAGGTGCTACTAAAGGATATTGTCTATTGTTCTGTTCTATATTCAAAGCCTCTATACACAGCTTCAATTTTTTATGTACAGTATACCTGCATTATGTACATAATACTAATTGCTTTCACATCAATCAGCACTTGAACGGCTGGTAGCTGGATTATTTTTATCTGCATTTTCAAATTTTTCTCTTAAGGGAGACTGCAGGCTCTACACTAAGCTTCCTTTATGTACGAGTTTCTCATATTGATTTCTTTCTTCACATACGCCATGCTCACACCATATAATTTGGGATACTATACTATACATCAGGGGGACTGAGTTAAAATTCATAAAGGTCTGATCAGTAAAATTTCCTTCTAGCCGAGGTCTGAATCATATATTTGTGAAATCCTCCATATCACAGGCTGCCTCCTCCTTTATTATAATCACATTCTTACGTCAGTGTTTTCAGCCCCCCATATATAACAACCCCCCTTACTTAACAGTGTTTCACCTAATGTCACAGCCTCCCCTCCACCCACAACAGCGATGTTCTCTGCCCCCCTTCAATCTCCTACCTTACATGGGTACACAAAGTGGAGAGTCTGGAGGCAGGACAGCTCTGGATGAAAAGCAGCATCAGGAGCTGTTGGAGTTTTCAACCAATCACTTGCTGGATTACTTGAGTAGTTAACCCCGGCAGCTCCCACTGTCTGTCCAGTGCTCTTTATACCTCCATCTCTCCACTCTGCTGTAAGAATGACAGTGGCAGAGGCTGGGGAAAAACCAGCTTCTAAATGGCATGACCATGGTGGTCTGTATGGGGTGGTGACTTGGACCGTGGTCCACCATTTAGTGATGCCTGCTATACATATTGAGTATCCCCCCAAAGCACCTTGTCCCCATGTTGATGGGGACAAGGGCCTCATCCCCACAACCCTTGCCCGGTGGTTGTGGGGGTCTGCGGGCGGGGGGCTTATCAGAATCTGGAAGTCCCCTTTAACAAGGGGACCCCCAGATCCCACCCCCCATGTGAAATGATAATGGGGTACAAAAGTACCCCTACCATTTCACAAAAAAAGTGTCAAAAGTGTTAAAAATGACAAGAGACAGTTTTTGACAATTCCTTTATGTAAAGTCTTCTTCTTTCCATCTTCTTCGGGTCTTCTTCCTTCCCTCGGTTTCTTCCTCCATCTTCTCCTTCCTCTGCTTCTTCCTCCGATCCTCTGCTTCTTGCTCCAGTATTCTCGCCAGCATCTTCCTCCATGGTACTCTCTCATCCCCCCTCTTTTCCTGTGGCCTGCCAGGTTGCGTGCTCAGATAAGGGTCTGGTATGGATTTTTAGGGGAACCCCCACTCCATTTTTAATAACAAATTGGTGCAGGGTTCCACTTAAAATCCATACCAGACCTAATAACTTTCATATCTAGCTTTACATTTGCATAAATTGGAATTTACTGTAGAATCTCATGGAATTGAGCAAAATAACAATATAGTTTTAAAGAAGCATGTATTTGTAGCTTAATGGTATATGTAGGTAATAGTACCTGTGGGTAGCAACATCCCAGAGGAGTGTTCAGGCAGATCACTGGTGTATACAGGTAATGCAGTCATATTTGGTAATCTCAGTGTTGTATCCAAGCAGATTAGTTGCATATGTAGGCAGCTCAGTTTTACCAAATAGTGTTCTCTGACCATTGACCTACAGTCAGACAGGTCATAGTTATTATTAGAATGGACGTCTTAACTTGAAGTGGTCACTCATCTTCCTACCACTGTATTTGACATGTGAGCCACCAATTCAGCAACATTGACCTTCACCATCAACAGTCTGAATTTTAAAACCTAATAAAGATTACAAATGTCAGCTTGGTGGGTCCATTAGTTAAAAAGGGGTAAATGTTGGAAGGTCTGGCTAGGGGGTGTGGCCGGATGTGAATGGAGTAGCTGAGAGTGTGTGGGAGGAGGAGGAGATGTGAGTGAACGCTGCTGAGCTCTCTCCCTGTGATAATGCTGGCGTTTGCTGTTTAATATTGAGTGGGTGGTGAGCGCGGAGGACGTGGAGACACGCACAGCCACAGAGACTGGCCGAGGACTGGCGTAAGCCGGCGAGGATACCCGGAGACCCACGAGTACTGCCAGAGCCTTCCGAAGATCTCTGAGGATCACTGGATCACTGATACACAGTGTGTGGGCTGAGCGCTCACGGCGGGACGCTGTGTGGAGCGGGACGGGTGGAGCAGGGACCTGGAGGCTTGGCTTGGCTACACCTGGGAAGGGACACCCTCCTCCCCATTTGAAAGTGGAGAGAGAGGGAGAAATCTGGAGGTATGTGTGGTGTTGTGGCGACAAGGTGAGCGGATTAATGCAGAGGTGATCAACTGTGCCAGAAGCAGAGTCTGTCTGTATGAGGTAGAGGAGCATATTGTAGGTTACCTTTTGCTTTTACCTCATCTGTGGCTGATTTGATATAAGGACTTATGCTTTGGTATGCACTGGTATGTTTTAAATCACATCAAGTTTGGCACTAAGGGAACTGCTAAAGGAACTTTTTAAAGGAACCCTGTCTGATACCGACAGGAAAACCAGTATACTGAGTGCTCTGTTTATTCTGTGCAGCAGGTGAACCAGAGTAATAACTATTATATGACATTGAACATTATCAAAAAAGCATAGGTGTTGTACAATTGGCTATATCTGGATAGCGATTTGAACAGCACCCCCACCTGAAGCTCATGGGAAATATTGACTGATACTCATATATCTACAGTGAACCCAGCATAAAGGTCTTTTTTTCTTTCTCCTTTTTCTCCTTTTTTTTGTGCTCCTCCTCCCTATATTGGTGGAAGGGAAAAGAAAAGAAAAAAATCTTGTGTGCACTGCTATTCTGCGCTTTCCTCCATTTGTAATTTGTCGCCCTGCTGTATTTGACCCCTGCATTTGGGGACTGTCTGGGATTGTGCTTTTATAGTAACCTAGAGCAGAGATGTCAAGACGGCGCGGGGAGGAACAGGCGTCACAGGAGAACGGAGGGGCACAACAACTTCGCTCCTCAAAAGAAAAGAATACCCAGTTGGCGCAAGCAGCTGCAACAAAATTAGTGCGTTAAGGTCAGTCTCCAACAAAGGGAGAGCAGCTGATACAACAAGCTCAAGCAATACAAGTAAAAACACAACTATGGGGTTAGCGGACAGAAAAAGTCAAGGCTATACATCTTCAAATGCTGTGGTGGTACCTGGCCAAAAGAGCGCTAGTAATAAACGCCAGGGGGGAACCCAAAGTGAGCCAAAAGTAGCTCTCTAGCTGAGCAGGATCCAACACTGAGAGAGGTTCTCCAAGCAGTAAATGCATGTAAATCTTCATTAGGAGAACTATGTGATCAATTTAAAGAGATGAAGGAGGAGCTACTATTGATAAGACAGGATATGCAGAGAGCAGCGGAAAGAACAGCAGCATTAGAGACAAGGATAAGCCAGGTAGAAGATGATTTACACCCACTGCACCAAGAGGTTAAAAGTATGAGAAAACAATTGACCTATCAAACTTTCAAGATGGACGAAATTGAAAATAGACTTTGAAGGGACAATGTCAGGATGATGGGATTACCTGGGAAAAGTGAAGGTCCCAACCCTATTAAATTCTTGGAGACATGGCTTATAGAATTATTTGGAAAGGACAGCTTCTCATCTTTTTTCTCAATAGAGCGAGCTCATTGTGTGCCTTTTAGAGCTCCGCCCCCTGGGGGGTCATCCTAGACCATTGCTGTTGAAATTCTTTAACTATCATGATAAGGTGACATTGATGCGTAAAGCAAGAGAGATGGGCAACATCATTTATGATGGCGCAAAGATCTCTCTGTACCCGGATTATTCGCCTGATCTGCAGATACGCAGAGCTGAGTTCTTGGAAAACAAACAGACTTTACGGTTATATAAGATCACATATGCACTTTTATACCCCGCATGGCTGCGTATAGCAGCGCTGGGGGGGACTCAGATGTTTGACTCTCCGGCTGATGCGATAACATGGCTGGAAGCTAATAAGGGGTTACTATCAATGCATTAAGGAGATAGAAAGGGAGGAAAGGTGGCAGAAGGAGGTTAGGGGGGAGGGCAAGAGGAGAGAGGGGAGAAGGGGGTTAAAGTATTTAGAAAAACAGGGAGTTAGTTGAGAGGTATAAAAGAAGAGTGAAAATATGATAGACACGGAGGTGAGGAAAAAGAGTGGGTTCTTTTTCACTTTATTTTTATTATTGTCTGTCTTTTTCTTTTTGGGGACAGGGTGGAATGAGATTGGAAATTTGGGTAAAAGGAGGGGTGGAAGAGAAGTGTGTGAGATGGCCACGGTAAATCCCCTTAGGGAACACCTAGGCAGGTGGAAGGTTGGGAGAGAAAGGAGGGGTGGGGGTGTTAGAATTTGGTGGGTGGAGAGGGAGGGTAAAGGGGATAAAGAAATAGTTTATATAAATCTTCACAAGTTGATTAAGGTTAAAGATGATATGGTTGTTACACAAAAAAAAAATAGTTCAGAAGGTAGATAACACTAAAATAGTGATGTGTATATGGAGGTTAAAGTATAATGCACAAGTAAACAGAATCATTGATAAATTAAGAGGAAGTGGGTTGAACGTTGGTGTAATAGTGCACTATAAGGTTGCCTTTCTTATTGCCCTTACTGCTTATGTTCTTGTCCTTTCTTATACTATTTCAATTCTTTCACATCTAGATAATGCAGGATAAAATACTTAACATTGCCTCTTGGAATGTAAGAGGCTTGGGTAATCCGATTAAAAGAGCAACAGTCTTTTCTTTGCTGGAGAGACATGGGATTGGGCTGGCCTGCCTGCAGGAGACACACTTGAGAAAATCGACTGTTCCCCAACTTAAGAATAGGAGGTATCAAAACCAGTATCATTCTACTTATACATCCTATTCTAGGGGGGTGAGTGTGATGATAGGAACGGGAGTAAGTTTCTCCTGCAGACAGGCCAGCATCGATGAATTGGGTCGTTATGTTTTTCTGTATTGTGTTCTGGAGGGTAGGCACTATGTGCTAGCAAATATCTATATACCGCCCCCATTTAAAGGAGGTGGTGTATAGATTTATGGATTTTATGGCAGACAAGGAAGAGGTGCCAGTTATAATAATGGGAGATTTTAATGAAGTACTAGATACTGGAGCAGATAGATTTCCCTCTAGAGCCCAGTCTGGGGAAACGGGAGCAACAAGGCTAAGTCATTTTTTGAAGGAAGGTGGATTACTGGACATGTGGAGAGAGAGGAATATTATTGTTAAGCAATACTCCTGTTTTTCAAGATCCCACTCCACTTTGTCCAGAATAGACATGGCTCTGGGCAATGTGGAAGCGCTACAAAGCGTGAGAAATATAGAGTATATGCCTAGAGGGGTATCGGACCATTCACTTTTGAAGGTTTCACTGAGTCTGGGGAGGGAAAGACCACAGGGGGGTTGAAGAATAAATCCATTTTGGCTTGAACTAATAAAAAATGTAGAAGAAGTTCCAAAAAATGTAAAGGAGTTTATAGTGTTTAATATAGATACTGCCCCAACTAATATAATTTGGGACAACCTAAAAGCATTCACCCGAGGTATCTTGATTCAGCAGGTGTCAAAAATTAAACAAAAATTAAACAAAAATCTAGAAGATGGGAGGAAAGTATGAGGAAGGAAGTGATAGAGGCAGAGAATAATTTTGTTAAGAATCCAACACCTGAGAAACAGAAAATATGGTTAAATAAACAACAGGGGTATAAAATAGCAATAATAAAGAGGAAAATAGGTGGCTGTTCCATAAGCAGCGTTCTTTTGCGGAAGGAGAGGGGGTAGGAAGAATGTTAGCCCAATTGGTGAAAACCAACTCACCTCCATCTGTTATCCCAATGATTAGGAATACAAAATGTGGAAAGGAGATAGTGGACATGTTTGGAGCCTTCTACAGGGAATTATATAGGTCACGAGGACAGGGGGCGGAGGGGGATATGTGTGCCTTCTTGGAGAGTGTGAAGCTTCCAATCCTCACTCAAGAGGAGAGGGAAGACCTGGAGACCCCCATAACCCTATATGAGTTACAGCAGGCTGTGGCTGGGATGGCCACCCAAAAATCCCCAGGACCAGATGGTCTTCCGGTGGAGACATATAAACAATACAGTGAAATCCTGAGCTGCTCAGGACCCTGAGGGAGACGATGCAGAGTTGCTTTGGGTTGACCCTCCAGATGCTGTGACAGCGCTGGAGGTGCCACAAATGGAGGTGGTAGATGCAATGAAATATATTGGTATATACTTAACACCAGATCTTAACCAGTACATCAATAAAAATATAATTCCATTATTGAATAAATTGAATAAATTTAAAAGGAGCTGTGATGTCTGGATCCGGCTCCCTTTATCGGTGGCAGGCCGGTGTAGTTTGATCAAGATGATATGGATGCCACAATTGTTATATGCCTTGCATAATGCCCCGGTCTGGATATGTAAAAAGTGGTTCAAAAAATTTGAAACTCTCTTTCGGGAACTGATTTGGAAAAAGGGCCAGGCGAGGATCCGGCTCCAGACGTTACAGCTACCAAAAGAAAGAGGGGGATTGGCAGTACCCCACCCTAGGAATTATTACCTGGAGGCGCAGCTGCAGCATCTGGTGGGTTGTGACCCCGAGGGGGGGTAACCCAAGTGGGAGAATAATGCTAACAGGAACACCCCACGGAACACTGGTGGAGGCACTAGAGGCAGAGTCCTTTCAGTATAAGAACCCTATAATAAATCTGATGAGTAAGGTATGGAGACTAGCAAAAGTACTGATGGGATGTACAGGGATATCAGGATATACACCTTTGTGGGATCATAAAAACTTACAAGAAGTATTACTAATTGGGAAAATTAAGACATGGGAGGGTAAAGGTTATAACTAGATTGATTCAACTATATGATGATAGAACCCTGAAGATTTTCAGATTTAAAAAAAGAATATAATATACCACAACAGACATTTTATAGATACCTACAGATCCGGCATGCTCTGGCAGTCCAGTTTGGTACACAGATACCCGAGCGGGATAAAACCCCCCTTACCCCAAAAGATAACTAAAATTGACAAGGCCAGGGGTTTCATATCTAATCTTTATGACCAATTATGTAATGGCTCTGATATAGACCCCGACTCTTCTAAAAAGAAGAGAAGATGAGAGGAGGATATAGGGGAAATATCAGAGGAATAGTGGAGGAGGATAATGGAGCTGGGATCACTGATATCAATGTCCCCGTCCCAAAAAGTGTCACATCTGATGCTGGTACATAGGGCTTATTATACCCCTAAGAGGTTGTTTTTGTTTGGAAGGAGAGTAGACGCTAACTGTCCTAGGTGCCAAGGCTATGGAGACCTTATACATATGGTATGGAGGTGCCCAAAGTTGTTCCGTTACTTGGAGGGAGTTTTCAAAACCATAAATAACATTACATGTGAGGGGACACCGAAGGTTGGAGCGCTGCTTTAGGCTGGGCTTTAACCTGGCCATTAGGGATGAGCTTCGTGTTCGAGTCGAACATAATTTCGACTCGAACATCGGCTGTTCGCCCGTTCGGCGAATTCCAAACGTTATGGGCCATTCGCACCAAATTCGTGTGGCGCTCACGGCCCACAATGCACTGCGATGGCGCAGTGCATTGCTGGCTCATGATTGGCCAAGCATGCACTGTGACCCTGCATGCTTGGCCAATCACAGCGCCGGCAGCAAGGAGAGCCATGATTGGCCACAGGCAGGATGTCTGTGGCCAATCATAGCTCAGGCTGTGTGGTACACGCCCCACACTATATAAGGCCGCCAGCGCAGCGGCCTTGTGTAGTGTGTTGGCATCTGTAGCAGTTAATTGGTGTTCTGTGTACCTTCAACACAGTATACACCGATCGTTATCGGACGATTTTTCGTTCTTGCTCTTCTGTAGTGGTTGTTGTGTGCATGCCCTGACCGCAGTATACACCGCTATATTCACCTATATATCTAGCGATATATCTATCTTTTATAATAGAGCTGTCAGTCAGTGTTAGGAGATTGTGCGTGCTGTCTGCGTGCTCTGAACGCAGTATACACCGCTATATCCACCTATATAGCTAAATATCTTGCTCGTTTTAAATAGAGCTTTCAGTCAGTGTTAGGAGATTGTGCATGCTGTCTGCGTGCTCTGAACGCAGTATACACCGCTATATCCACCTATATAGCTAAATATCTTGCTCGTTTTAAATAGAGCTTTCAGTCAGTGTTAGGAGATTGTGCATGCTGTCTGCGTGCTCTGAACGCAGTATACAATGCTATATCCACCTATATAGCTAAATATCTTGCTCGTTTTAAATAGAGCTTTCAGTCAGTGTTAGGAGATTGTGCATGCTGTCTGCGTGCTCTGAACGCAGTATACACCGCTATATCCACCTATATAGCTAACTATCTTGCTTGTTTTAAATAGAGCTTGCAGTCAGCGGTAGGAGATTGTGCGTGCTGTCTGCATGCTCTGAAAAAGACGGACGGCAAAACAAATTATACAGGGGTGATAACCCTTCCTCATGTTTTCCAAAAAGCTTAAAAATAGTTTTTTTGACTGGAGCTACACTTTAAAAATGTACCAGTTGAAAATTACAAACCGATTCAACTTAACACAAAAAACCTACACAGTCCCTGTCTTGTTTGCACCACCTATATACTGCTGTTCTGAGTATATAGGGCCTGGGGGCCACACGTATTTCCTTTTTTTAATATGGGTACAGGGTTCCCCTTAATATGCGTACAAGACCCAAAGGGGCTGGTAATGGGCAGGGAGGGCTACCCATGCCATTTTTCTCAATGATTTTCAACCATATTGCAGGAACCAGATATAACATTAAAACCGCAAGCAGCTTTAAATGACGTTATTTCCGTTAAATCTCATTTTGTGCAGGGACTGTTCTAAACACGGGAAACACGTGGCACTTCACAGGCATACTACAGACACCCCCCCAGGCACCATATTTAAAGGAATATTTCACTTTTTTTTTTCATTTTAATCGTCATTAAAATCAGTGCTCCCGCCAAAACGGCCGTTTTTAAAAGTTTTTTTTGCATTGACCCATGTCCCCTGGGGCAGGAGCCAGGTCCCCAAACCCTTTTTAGGACAGTATCTTGCATATTAGCCGTTAAAATTAACACTTTTAATTTCGAACGTTCGAGTCCCATAGACTTCAATGGGGTTTTAACGTTCGTACGAATTTAGGGTCCGTTCGAAAGTTCTGGTGCGAACCGAACCGGGGGGTGTTCGGCTCATCCCTACTGGCCATGCACACATCTAGACTTGTCATGGTTAGGGCGTGATGGGAGCAAGGTTTAATCACTCCCGTCTCTATAATAATATCTCTCTTGAAGGAAATGGTACGCCCCCGTCTATTCATTTGGTCAGTGTGAGGTTGGAAGTGACGTCGGGTTGCTCTCAGTTTGAAAACGAGGCCTGAGACACAAATATGGGCATCGCTGGTTTTGCCCTACGAATGTCTAATGGAGGCCGGAAGTGACGTTTGGTCACTTCCGATCTCAGATCGATGCTTGAGACACAAACAATGGTACAGCATTTCCTTTTCTTTTTCTTGGAACGCTGTCGGGCAGAAGCTAGGCCACTCCCGGTCTCAAGCTGAGATTAGAAGTGTAAACAACGTGTAAACAAAAGAATAACACGTCCGTTCTACGATCTGGACAGATTAAAGTAATTACGTAGTTATAATACCGGCCCCAGAAGGGGCATTAACATTGGCTATGGGCTCTATGGACTAATTCTAGCGGTGATCATAGCGGAATGGTTCTGAAAAAAATGCCACTTCCGGTTTTGAAATTACTGGTGGAACGCACGCGTAGCCGCCATTTTGCACATGAAGGTGTTCCAGGAATGGACGCCATTCTCTATAATATATCAGGATTGGAAATTTCCTTTGCATGCAGGGTAAGGGACGAAAGGCTAATGTTTTGATATATTGTGTGAGGTATATGTGAGATGTGTGATGCCCTGGTCAGCGGCGTCCTTAACATTGGGTGCACACATGATAGGGTTAATTGAGGAGGAGATTGTCTCCCACAGGTTCCTGTTGTCTCTTAACTGGGTAGTATGTATATATTGAAGCAATGTGGGGGGGACAGGTAATGCCCCAGTAGACAACTTTGCAGTCGAAATGCGTAGGTATAGCGTTTCCTGCTCCCCATATTGCTTTTCTTTTATAATCTATTCATTTTATCATGTGATTTTTTGTTTTTTATGTACAATATTTTTATAAATAAACCTTCATTGGATCGAACTTCACTATGCGAGGCATTGTGTTCATGCTTTCCCTTACATGGTGAGTCCCTCTGGAGCCATTTTGGACTAAATTATTTTGAGAGTGGTGGAGGTCCATTGAAACCTGTTGAGTTTTACATCCTGGCGAGCTGACCAAGAAGTTGGACAGTAAGGAGTGTGACGGCCAATCCAGAGGAGATCCACTATCCACTGCATACTTGCCTCTTGAGGCTTTTGGAGCCTTTCTAAGGCCGCGTACACACGGGCTGACTGTCTGACGGACTTGGTCCGCTGAAACGTGTTTCAGCGGACAGTCCGCTCGTGTGTGGGCTTCAGCGGACTTTTTCAGCGGACAGTCTGGCGGACTAAGGCCGCGTACACACGGGCGGACTGTCTGGCCAACTAAGTCCGTCAGACAATCCGACAGACAGTCCGTCCTACTTTTGAATGAACGGACTTGACCACACACGATGAACAGTTGGACGGACTGTATTACGGAAATTCCGAAAGACTTAGTCCGCCAGACTGTCCGCTGAAAAAGTCCGCTGAAGCCCACACACGAGCGGACAAGTCCGTCAGACAGTCCGCCCGTGTGTACGCGGCCTAAGTCTTTCGGAATTTCCGTAATACAGTCCATCCAACTTTGGTTTCAGCGGACAGTCCGCTCGTGAGTAGGCAAGTTGGACGGACTAAGTATGGCGCATGCTCAGGAAGGATTTACACGGCCGAAGGTTGCATTGCAGTGTATTGGACGTCGTATTTCTAGTCCCGTCGTACGTGCTGTACACATCATCGCGCAAGCTTTCAGCGGACTGTCTGTTCATCGTGTGTGGTCAAGTCCGTTCATTCAAAAGTAGGACGGACTGTCTGTCGGATTGTCTGACGGACTTAGTTGGCCAGACAGTCCGCCCCTGTGTACGCGGCCTCAGCCTTTATGACACATTTGCTGTACGGTATTTGTGTCCATCATTTCTGGTAAGAGTACCTACCACTTTCTGTGAATACCCTGTTGATGTTTGAAAGTTTCCTGCAGTTCGAGTTAATGGAACATCTGAACCTTCTTCGTTCACTATTTACATTGTTGGACACTTTAAAGTCACTAGTTTAAAGACTATTTGTCACTATTATTTTTCATTGTTTTATATATTTTTTTTGCTCATTCGAGCATCTAGTTTTGACATTTTAAGTATGACATGCATTGTGTATGTTGCTACATATTAGTATTTCTCATTGTTAACCCTATCGGGTTAACGAGTCCCTTATTTTAGCAATTTACCTTTAACCACACATTTGTATATGTTCACCTAGCGCTGCACTTTTTGTTGTATAAAACCGTAAATAAGATCTTTGGGACGAAACTGGACATAGACCCTAAATTTTGTATACTGGGATATAGGAGGACCCTGGGAGAATGAAGGAGCACCACATTGGCAGTTATACGTTGTCTGTTCCAAGCACGGAAATTAATAGCACAGAGATGGCAGTCTGAGAAAGCTCCCTTATTGAGTGAATGGACTCAAATGACTAGCCAATTATTGTGGAAGGAGAAGGCAGTATATATACAAAGGGGGAACCTCAGTGAGCTTGAGAAAATATGGAGACCTTGGTTAAATGAGATGGGGTATCCACTTGATTAGGGAGGAGATAGGAAAAGGGAAAGAGGAAGGGAAAGTAAGAGGAAGGAGAATGGAAGAGGAAGAGAAAGGAAGGAGATATGATAAACGATAGAGTGAATATTGTGGACTAGAGGAAAGAAAAGAAAAAATGTTTTTTTTTGTTTTGCAATGAGAACCATTTAAAACTAAGAGATTAAGAGATAATAACTACCTTGTAATAAAAATATCAGCTTAGTGTAGTAGGTAGAAGAGGGAGTGTGGGGGGGGGGGGGGGGGACTAAGAAGGTGAAATATATATTTATGTAATGCAGTAAGAGATGAACTAAGGTAGAGGATATGATGGATATTATGTTAGTAATTTTATTGTTATATGATCTCATATTAGTTTGTAACAGACTGCTTTTGTATGAAAAAAGAAAAACCGAATAAAAAATATAAACATTAAAAAAAGATTACAAATGTTTATGTATTACAGACTAGTAGGAGTTCTGTCCCTCTTCACTTATACATTCAAAGTGTCAGCCATTTTTGTATTATAAAACTGGGACTTTTATGACAACTTGGCCAATAACATTGTGAGTCAATTTTTTTCATTTCAAATTATATATCAAATACTAAAAAAGAGTTCCCATAAGGCCAGGTTCACACCGGAGCGATGCGGGAACGCCGCAAATCCGCGGCGTTTTCCCGCATCGCATGCCTCCCGCTGGCAGTTCACACTGCCTTATGCGGACTGCTGGAAGTGTCAATGAAATCTTAATGACACCCCCAGATCAGTCCGCATATCGCAGTGCGATCTGCAAACTCGGACAGGAATCGGATCGCATGGTGTGAACACCCATGCGATCCGATTCTGCTGCGTACCAAAAAAAGGGTCCTGTACGAGTTTGCGGCGGGTGCGATGCGAATTCAGCCATACTATCTGTATGGCTGAACTCGCATCGCTACAGAGATCGGATGTGATTTGCACTGCAGTGCGGTGCGAATCACATCCGGGTCTCACACCCGCAGCGGTGTGAACCCAGCCTTATAGACATGCTGTTGAGTTTACATTATAAACATATGTTTAAAACAACTTGGGTCAGTTATAGTAACCTATTGAGTTCTTTGGAAATTACATTAGTGAAGCATAATGTATACTGTATATTAGGGATGAGCCTAACACCCCCTAGTTCGGTTCGCACCAGAACCTGCAAACGGCCCGAAAATTTGCGCAAACTTTAGAACCCCGTTAAAGTCAATGGGACTCGAACATTCAAAATCAAAAGTGCTAATTCTAAAGGCTAATATGCAAGTTATTGTCCTAAAAAGGGTTTGGGGACATGGGTCCTGCTCCAGGGGACATGTATCAATGCAAAAAAAAGTTTTAAAAACTGACGTTTTTTCGGGAGCATTGATTTTAATGGCGCTTAAAGTGAAAAAAGTGAAATATTTCTTTAAATATCGTGCCTGGGGGGGTGCCTATAGTATTCCTGTGAAGTGGCACGTGTTTCCCGTGTTTAGAACAGTCCCTGCACAAAATGACATTTCTAACGGAAAAAAAGTAATTTAAAACTGCTCTCAGTGAGAAAAATGGCATGGGTACCCCCCAGCCCATTACCAGCCCCCTTGGGTCTTGTATGGATATTAAGGGGAACCCTGTACCCAAATTAAAAAAAAAGGCCCTATATGCTCAGAACAGCAGTATACAGGCGGTGCAAACAAGACAGGGACTGTGTAGGTTTGTTGTTAAGTAGAATCTGTTTGTAATTTTGAACTGGTACATTTTTTAAATGTAGCTCCAGTCAAAAAATATATTTAAGCTTTTTGGAAAACATAAGGAAGGGTTATCACCCCTGTAACATTTTTTTTGCTGTCTGTGCATCTCTTCAGAAGATTTCACCTCACTTTCTATCACAATAACACATTTTTTTTTAATTTTTTTTTTTTTTTTTTATTAAAACAAGGATTGGGATAAAGCATCAGTGGAGAGGAGACACGTTTTTCCCATATCAACTCTTACAGGAGAGAATTTCCCTTGCTAGGAGTAAATTTCATCTCACTTACTGTTGTCTCCTTCCGTTTGCAAGTAGGAGACGTTTGTAAGTTGGATGTTTGAAAGTAGGGGCCTGCCTATATGCTCTGCAGAAATTTGGGCCTAAGGCGTTGGTGTTGCCACAATACTGTAAGCCCTCAAAGTGACTCTTGGTGGGCTCTGGAATGCCCTGCTGTGAAATAATATATCAAGAATTTTAATTACATGTCATTGTTGAACAGTGGTAGAAAAATTGGGCCTTTGGTAGTGGTGGTGCTGGTGCCATAACACGGTTACTCTTGGTGGGCGCTGGGACGGACCCTGCTGTGAAATATTATATCAAGAATTGTAATTACATGCACCTGTTGAACAGGGGCAGAAAACTTGGGCCTTGGGCACTGGTGCCACAACACTGCAACACCTAACAGAAACTCTAGTTGGAGAGCAAGAATGAGCCCTGCTGCAAAATATTGGATCAAAAATTGTAATTACACGCCCCTGTAAAACGGGGGCTGAAAATTGGGCCTTAGGCACTGGTGCCACAACACTGAGACCCCTCACAGATACTCTAGTTGGAGCGCAGGAATGAGCCCTGCTGCAAAGTATTGCATCAAAAATTTTAATTACACACCTCTGTTAAACAGAGGCTGAAAAATTGGGCCTTAGCCACTGGTAGCGGCACCCAGAACCAAAAATGCTCTTACAAGCTATAACCATGATCATTGAGGAGGAAGAGGATAGTCACTCAGCATAACAGGATAGTCACTCAGCATCAGCATAGGCAGTCTTGAAGAGATCTGACATTTCAAAAAAAATTATTCGGTTACATCAGCATCAGGTGCTTGGTAGCTGGTGGTGATCCAAGACTGATTGATTTTTATGAAGGTCAGTCGATCAACCGAGTTGGTGGACAGGCACACCCTGTGATCGGTTACAAAGCCATAGGCAGCACTGAATGTGCATTCCCAAAGAACGCAAGACAGGCTAGTAGCTCAATTGCATACTGTGCAAGCTCTGGCCAGTAATCCATCCTCAAGACTAGGGATGAGCTTCGAGTTCGAGTCAAAGTCATGTTCGACTCGAACATTGCCTGTTCGCCTGTTCAGCAAACAGTGAACAATTTGGGCTGTTTGCAGCAAATTCGAAAAGCCGGAACAAGTCTATGGGAGAAATCTAAAGTGCTCATTTTAAAGGGTAATATGCAAGTTACTGTCCTAAAAAGTGTTTGGGGACCTGGGTCCTGCCCCAGGGGACATGGATCAATGCAAAAAAAGTTTTAAAAACTGCCGTTTTTTCAGGAGCAGTGATTTTAATACTGATTAAAGTAAAACAATAAAAGTGTAATATTCCTTTTGTACCCCCTTACCATTTCAAACAGGGGGGGCGGGATCTGGGGGTCCCCTTGTTAAAGGGGGCTTCCAGATTCTGATAAGCCCCCGCCCGCAGACCCTCACAACCACCGGCCAGGGTCACAGACCCCCAAAGCATCATCCCAATGTTGAGGGTATGTGGCCTGGTACGGTTCAGGAGGGAGGGGGGCCGCTCTCTCGTCCCCCCCTCTTTTCCTGCGGCTTGCCAGGTTGCGTGGTCGGATAAAGGGTCTGGTATGGATTTTTAGGGGGACCCCACGTCAATTTTTTTTTAAATTTAATGCGGGGTTCCCCTTAATATCCATATCAGACCTGAAGGGTCTGGTATGGATATTTAGGGGGACCCCCGCGTCAATTTTTTTTTTAATTTGACACGGGGTTTCCCTTAATATCCATGTCAGACCTGAAGGGCCTGGTAATTGAATTTAGGGGAACCCCTACGCTTTTTTTTTTTTTTTTTAATCAATGAATGAATGAATTGTCGGCTAATACAGAGAGCACTCACTGAGTGTTCTCTTTATTACGGGGAGCCGGCAATTTAGCCGCAAGTGATTTTAAAAGACTTTTTTTCCTGCACAAATGACACTTTGTGCAGGGACAGTTCTAAGCACCAGAAACATGCTCCCCTTCACAGGCATACTATAGATACCCCCCAGCTACGAAATTTTAAGGAATATTACACTTTTATTGTTTCACTTTAATCATTATTAAAATCACTGCTCCTGAAAAAACGGCCGTTTTTAAAACTTTTTTTTGCATTGATCCATGTCCCCTGGGGCAGGATCCAGGTCCCCAAACACTTTTTAGGACTGTAACTTGCATATTACCCTTTAAAATGAGCACTTTAGATTGTGAACGTTCGAGTCCCATAGACTTTAATAAGGTTCTAAAGTTCACACGAAGTTTAGGTCTGTTCGCAGGTTCTGGTGCGAACCGAACAGGGGGGTGTTCGGCTCATCCCTACTCAAGACCCAGAAACACAGAGGATTTTTGGTGGGAAAGGTGTCCAAGTCTGATCTTGCCCCTAGGTATTCCATGTAAATCAGACTCTGGCGATGGTTGCTGGAACTGATCATACCTTGGGGCTGTGGACTAAAAAATTGTCTGAACACATTGGTCAGACGGACACCTTCTCCACCGCTCCTTCTGTGACTGACCAAAGCCTCAGCAACACATTGTCCAGGAATTTGAAATCTCCCAATCTCTGGGAACGCGTTGCACAGACCTTTCTGCAAGGCCTCCCGAAGATGTTTCATTCTCTGCTCCCTCTGCGTCAGCAAGATAAGGTCCGCAACCTTACCCTTGTAACGTGGATAATGGAGGGTTGCCAGTCAGTAATGATCCCTCTCCTTAATCTGACGAATACGAGGATCTTTCTGCAGGCTTTGCAGGATCAGGGAGGCCATGCAGCATAGGTTAGCTGAGGCATTTGGTCCAGAGTCCTCTTGGTCACTAATGACAACATGATCCACAGCCACCTCCTCCCAGCCACGTACAAGTCTACGGGTTTCTTGGGACTGCAAATGATCCCTAAAAGACTGCTGCTGATGCTGAGTGCCAGGCTCCACCTCCATGCTGACACAATCCTCCTCCTCTTCCTGTGTGATCAGCAGGCCAGCAGGAACACTGTCTGGATAAAGGGGGCCTTGAGAGGTAAGCAAGTCCTCCTCTTCCTGCCTCTGTTCTGCCTCAAGTGCCCTGTCCATTATTCCACACAGCGTGTGCTCCAACAGGTGGACAAGAGGGACAGTGTCACTGATGTATGGACTGTCACTGCTCACCATCCTCGTGGCCTCCTCAAATGTTGACAGGAAAATGCATGCATCCCTGATCATGGCTCACTGGCGTGGGGAAAAAAAAGACAAAGCTCCCCGACCCTGTCCTAGTGCCATAGTCACACAGGTATTCATTGATGGCCCTCTGTTGCATGTGCAGCAGCTGCAGCATGGCCAATGTTGAGTTCCATCTGGTGGGCATGTCACAGTTTAGGCAGTTCTTTGGCAGCTTAAATTCCTTTTGGGAGGTCAGCCAGCCGAGCACTGGCATTATATGACCGGCATAAATACACACAGACTTTCCTGGCCTGCCTCAGGACATGCTGTAAACCCGGGTACCTGCCCAAGAACCGCTGCACCACCAAGTTAAGGATGTGAGCCACACAGGGCACATGGGTCAGTTGTCTCTGTCGGAGGGTGGAGAGGAGGTTGGTGCCATTGTTGTAAACCACCATTCCTGGCTTAAGCTGGCATGCCGTCAACCACCTCTCAGTCTGCCCCTGCAGAACTGACAGAATCTTTGCCCCAGTGTAGCTCCTGTCCCCCAAGCACACCAGCCCAAGCATGGCATGGCATCTTTTTGCCTGCGTAATTGCGTAGCCCCTTGAACGCCTATGGAGCACCGCTGGTTCAGAGGACAATGCACAGGAAGAAGCCATGGAGGAAGAAGAAGAGGAGGGGGTGGAGGGGGTAGAGGAGAGAGGTGTGTCAGAATCACCAGTAGCAGCATTTTGGAACAACCTCCAACGCTACTGCACCTTGTCCTGCATCCTTCCCAGCTGTCAGAAGAGTCACCTAATGCGCCGTGAAAGATAGATAGGTAACGTCCCTGTCCATGCCTGCTGCTGATCGCCCTGTCCAGCAAGGCCAAGACATTGACTTCCACATGCCTGTAGAGAGCTGGAATCGCCTTCTGTGCGAAAAAGTGTCATTTGGGAACCAGCCACTGAGGAACCACACATACCACAAACTCACGGAAGGGGGCAGAGTCTACCAACTGAAAAGGCAGCAGTTGAAGTGCTAGCAATTTAGCCAAGCTAGCATTCAACTGCTGGGCATGTGGATGGCTGGGAGTGACTTTCTTTCGACGGTGCATCAGCTGGGGCAGGGAAATTTGCCTGGTACATCAGAGGGGGGTCACCCATACGTCACTGGGGAACCCCATGGCTTCCCTCACCAGCGTCAGAGTGGGCAGGGTTAGGTGATTGGTGGCCCCGCCCTCCTAATATAAGAAACGTCAGCGCTGGGATCCCCGCAGTGTCTCCGCAGTGGAGACAGAAGGCGGATGCATAAATTGACAGCGCTGGACTAAAAATCACCCGTCACTGGATCAGATCAGCCATCACTGGACCCCGGAGAGATGATCATCGGTCGCTGGATAGCAAGAATGGATTAGCACCACTGGAATCTTTTTTTTATTTTTTTATTTTTAATAAAGGAATTTTTCAAAAGTGTGTTTGTCTTATGCCGCATACACAAGTAGCAGACTATCCGGCGGACTTTCCCCCAGACTTTCCGAATGAGCTACTTGCCCACACGCGGTACTTTTGCAGCAGACTAATATGGCGTACTAAGTCCACCGGACTATCCGCCATACTTTTGAAAAGAACGGACTCGCCCACACACGTGGAGGAAAGTCTCCAGGTAGCCGGGACCAGCGAAGGAGGCGTCACTGGCCCTGTCACCTGGTATGGACTTAAAGGGGAATCCCTATGCCGAAAATCCTGCACGGCCCCCCCACCCCAAAGCACCTTGTCCCCATGTTGATGAGGACAAGGGCCTCTTCCCGACAACCCTGGCCGTTGGTTGTCGGGGTCTGCGGGCGGGGGGCTTATCAGAATCCGGGAGCCCCCTTTAATAAGGGGCCCCGGTTTCCGGCCCCCCACCCTATGTGAATGAGTATGGGGTACAATGTACCCCTATGCATTCACCTCTGAATAAAAGTAAAAAAATAAAAAATAAACACAACACACAAGGGTTAAAATAGTTTATTTCACAGCTCCGGGGGTCTTCTTCCTTCTTCGGGGGTCTTCTCGCCGGACTCCTCCGCTATCTTCTGCTAGCTCTTTTACTAGCGGAGGAGCCCGGCTTTCTTCTTCGATGCCGCCGCCCTCTTCTTCCGACTTTGGGGGTCTTGTCCCCCTCTTCGGTTCTTCTTGCAGAGGATGCTGGGACTGTGACATCATAATGGGTCGGGGACATCATTCGGTGATGTCCCTATATAAGTCGCCGTGCGCCGCGTCCCTGCCATTGTGACCGGAGACAGCGGCGAGGCAACATGTCCTGAAGAGAAGAAGAGAAGAACAGAAGGCGGCGACAGCGGCAGCAGCAACAGAAGCCCGGCAAGAAGAACCGAAGAGGGGGACAAGACCCCCGAAGTCGGAAGAAGAGAGGGGCGGCGGCAAAGAAGAAAGCCAGGCTCCTCCGCTAATAAAAGAGCTAGCAGAAGATAGCGGAGGAGTCCGGCGAGAAGACCCCCGAAGACGGAAGAAGACCCCCGGAGCTGTGCAATAAACTATTTTAACCCTTGTGTGTTGTGTTTTTTTTTTAACTTATTTCACAGGTGAATGGGTAGGGGTTCATTGTACCCCATACTCATTCACATAGGGTGGGGGGCCCCCTTATGAAAGGGGCTCCCAGATTCCAATAAGCCCCCCGCCCGCAGACCCTGACAACCAACGGCCAGGGTCGTCGGGAAGAAGCCCTTGTCCTCATCAACATGGGGACACGGTTTGTTGGGGTGGGGGGGGGGGGGGCGCGGCCCCCCTTTCTCAAGGCACCCCCCCATGTTCAGGGCACATGACCTGGTAAGGCACAGGAGGGGGGAGTGTCTGATATGGACCTAGGGATGGACCCCCACAATGATTTTTCGGCGTAGGGATTCCCCTTTAAGTCCATACCAGGTGACGGGGCCAGCGACGCCTCCTTCATTGGCCCTGGCTACCTGGAGACGTGCTCAGTATGGCGGACTGGCACACACACGGCCGGATTGTCTGCCGAAATGCGAGTCCGGCGGACAGATTAGAGTGCAAAAATACTTTCTTAGTCCGCTGGACTTTTGGGTAAAAAAAGTCCGCCGGAGCCTACCCACGGGCGGAGAGTCCGCTGGACTTTTCCACCAGATTGTTTGATCGTGTGTACGAGTCATTATTTAACAATTTTTTACACTTTCTTTGTAAAATGGTAGGGGTACTTTTGTATCCCCTTACCATTTTAAACAGGGGGCCCGGGATCTGAGGGTCCCCTTGTTAAAGGGGGCTTCCAGATTCTGATAAGCCCCCCGCCCGCAGACCCCCACAACCACCGGCCAGGGTTGTGGGGATGAGGCCCTTGTCCCCATCAACATGGGGACATGGTGCTTTGAGGGGGTCACAGACCCCCAAAGTATACTCCCAATGTTGAGGGCATGTGGCCTGGTAAAGTTCAGGAGGGGGGCGCTCTCTCGTCCCCCCTCTTTTCCTGCGGCCTGCCAGGTTCAGTGCTCGGATAAAGGGTCTGGTATGGATATTTAGGGGGACCCCCATGTCAATTTTATTTTTAATTTGACACGGGTTCCCCTTAATATCCATACCAGACCTGATGGAGACGTGCTCAAAATGAGCTGACTTTTCTCCCATCATCCCAACTGTGAAGAATGGTGGTGGAAAAGCACACCATCCCAACTGTGAAGCATGGTGGTGAAGAAGCACAACACCAGAACTGTAAAGCATAGTGGTGTGGGACCACACCATCCTAACTATGAAGCATGGTGGTGGAAAAGCAGAGCATCCCAACTGTGAAGTATGGTGGCAGAGAAGCACACAATCTCAACTGTGAAGCATGGCCATGGAAAACCTCACTATCCCAACTGTGAAACATGGTGGTGAAAAAGCTCACCATCTTAACTGTGAAGTATGATGGTGGAGAAGCACATCATCTCAACTGTGAATCATGGTGGTGAAGAAGCACAACATCAGAACTGTAAAGCATAGTGATATGGAGCCATACCATCCTAACTGTGAAGCATGGTGGTGGAAAAGCGGAGCATCCCATCTGTGCAGTATGGTGGTGGAGAGGCATGGCATCCCAACTGTAAAGCATGGTTTTGGAGAAGCACAATATCCCAACTGTGAAGCATATCATCCATACTGTAAATTATGGTAGGATATAGAAGCACCATTCTACCTGTGAAGCATAGCATTGCAGAGACACATCATCCTAACTGTGAAGCATGGTGGTTGAGAAGCACACAATTTCCAAATGTAAAGCATGGTGGTGAAAAAGCTAATCTTCCCAACTGTGTAGTATGATGTGGAGAAGCACATCATTCCAAATGTGAAGCATTGTCATGGAGAAGCACACCATCCTTACTGTGAAGCATGGTGGTAGAGATTCACACCATTCCAACTGTAAAGCATGGTGGTGTAGACACACATCTTCTTAACTGTAAAGCATGGGGCTGGATAAGCACAGCATCCCAATGGTGGGAATGGTGGTGGAGAAGCACAGCATCCCAACTGTGAAGCATGGTGGTGAAGAAGCACAACATCCTAACTATAAAGCATGATGGGGCAGAAGGGAAACATCCTAACTGTGAAGCATGGTGATGGAGAAGCACACCATTCCAACTGAAAAGCATTCTGGGGGAGAAGTACACCATTCCAACTATGAAGCATGGTGATGGAAAAACTCACAATCCCAACTGTGAAGCTTGATGGTGGAGAAACACAGCATCTCGACTGTGAAGCATGGTGATGGAGAAGCACATAATTCCAACTGAAAAGCATTCTGGGGGAGAAGTACACCATTCCAACTATGAAGCTTGGGGATGGAAAAGTTCACCATCCTAACTGTAAAGCATGGAGGTGGAAAAGCTCACCGTCTTAACTGTGGAGCATGGTGGTGGAGAAGCACACCATTCCAACTGTGAAGCATGGTGGTAGAAAAGTGCACCATCCCAACTGTGAAGCATGGTGTGGAGAAGCACACCATCTCAACTGTGAAGCATGGTGGTGTGGAGGCACACCATCTCAACTGTGAAGCATGGTGGTGAAGCATTCCTTTTCCAACTTTGAAGCATAGTGGTGGAAAAGCAGAGCATCCAAAATGTGAAGCATGGTGGCGGAGAAGCATGACATCCCAACTGTGAAGCATGGTGGTTGAGGAGCACAGCATCCCAACTGTGAAGTACGGTGGTGAAGAAACACAGCATCCCAACTGTAAAGCATGGTGGTGGACAAGCAATATAACCCAACTGTGAAGCATGGTGATGGACATGCACAGCAACCTAACTGTGAAAAATGGTGATGGAGAATCACAGCATTCCAACTGTGAAGCATGATGGTGGAAAATCTCACCATCCCAATTGTGAAGCATGATGGTGGAGAAGCACACCATCTCAACTGTGGAGCATGGCTGTGGGGAGGCACATGATCCCAACTGTGAAGCATGGTGGTGGAGAAGTATGCCCTCCCAACTGTGAAGCATGGTGATGGAGAAGCACAATATCCCAAATGTGAAACATGGTGGTGGAGAAGCACATCATCCCAGCTGTGACACATGGTGGTGTAGAGGCACACAATCCCAACTGTGAGGCATGGTGGTGGAGAAGCCCACCCTACTAGCTGTGAAGCATGATAGTGGACAAGCACAGCATCTCAGCTGTGAAACATGGTGGTGGAGAAGCACAATATGCCAACTGTTAAGCATGGTGTTGGAAAAGCTTACCATCCCATCTGTGAAGCATGGTGTTGGAAAAGTACAGCATGCCAACCGTGAAGCATGGTGGTGAAGAAGCACAACATCCTAACTGTGAAGTATTGTGGTGGAAAAGATTAACATCCCAACTGTGAAGCATGATGGTGGAGATGCACAGCATCCTAACTAAAGCATGGTAGTGGAAAAGCTCACCATCCCAACTGTAATGCATGGTAATGTAGATGCCCACTGTTGCAACTGTGAAGCATGATGGCGAAGTATGCCATCCCAACTGTGAAGCTTCATGGTGGAGATGCACACCTTTTCAACTGTAAAGCATTGTGACGGAGAAGCACAGCGTATTAATTGTGAAGCATGGTGGTGGAGAAGCACAGCATCCCAACTGTAAAGCAGGGCGGTGGACAAGCAAAGTTCCCTAACTGTGAAGCATGTGATGGACAAGCACAGCCGCCTAACTGTGAAAAATGGTGATGGAGAAGCCCAGGATTCCAACTGTGAAGCATGGTGGTGGAAAATCTCACCATTCCAATTGTGAAGCATGATGGTGGACAAGCTCACCATCCCAACAGTGGAGCATGGCTGTGGAGAAGCACAGCATCCAAACTGAGAAGCATGGTGGTGGAAAAGTATGCCATCTCAACTGTGAATCGTGGTGGAGAAGCACACCATTCCAACTGAAAAGCATTCTGGGGGAGAAGTACACCATTCCAACTATGAAGCATGGTGGTGGAAATGCACACCATACTAGCTGTAAAGCATGGTGTTGGAAAAGCTTACCATCCCAACTGTGAAGCATGGTGGTGGAAAAGTACAGCATTCCCACCATGAAGCATGGTGGTGAAGAAGGACAGCATCCCAACTGTGAAGTATTGTGGTGGAAAGTACAGCATCCCAACTGGTTGGATATGCACACCATTCCAGCTGTGAAGCATGGTGGTGTAGGTATGCAGAGATATTAATCTCACATTTCTATTCTCTTTCTCTGGGTATCAACTACCCATCAATATGTTAAAGAAGTGGTGTAAGTGGTGGAAAATCGGGCCCCACCTGGCAGGCAGGCAGTCAGGATTAGGGATGGATGAACTTCCGACGGGACCGGAACGTTTGCGGCGGGCCCCATTGACTTCAATGGGAGGCGAACTTTGCAAACCTACAGGTCAAATTTGCAGCCACAAAATAATTAATAGCTGTGCAAACATAGTCCCACCACATGGCCAATGACATAACACATGTATGAGGTGAATCTGGGATCGACAACTACAAGCATACTTTTTTTATATGGGAAATTGTTGTGACAATTCAGGACTGTGGAGCGCATGAAGGCAATGGAGGAGAGGAAAGGTCAGGGTAGGCAAAGAAGAGGGTGCAGGATATGATCACCAGCAGCATGACATACAGCAATGACACCTGCACCATGATAGAGTCATCTGACACCAGCACCGTAATAGAGAGCACTGACATCAGCAGCGTGAAATACAGCAATGACACCTGCACCGTGATAGAGTGATCTGACAACAGCACCGTGATAGAGAGCACTGACATCAGCAGCGTGACATACAGCAATGACACCTGCACCGTGATAGAGTGATCTGACACCAGCACCATGATAGAGAGCACTGACATCAGCAGCGTGACATAAAGCACTAACACCAGCACCGTGATATACAGCACTGACAGCAGCACCGTGATAGAGAGCACTGACATCAGCAGCGTGACATACAGCAATGACACCTGCACCGCGATAGAGTCATCTGACACCAGCACCGTGATAGAGAGCACTGACATCAGCATCGTGACATAAAGCACTAACACCAGCACCGTGATATACAGCACTGACAGCAGCACCGTGATAGAGAGTACTGACATCAGCACCGTGATATACAGCACTGACACCTGCACCGTAAGCAGCCCCAGGAGGAAGTCAGCATAGCACAGGGATGGTGGGAGCCCCTCATAACGAGCAAAGCACAGGGATGGTGGGAGCCCCTCATAATGAGCATAGCACAGGGATGGTGGGAGCCCCTCATAATATGCACAGCAGAGGTACAGCCCCAGGAGGAAGTCAGCACAGCACAGGGATGGTGGGAGCCCCTCATAATAAGCATAGCACAGGGATGGTGGGAGCCCCTCATAATATGCACAGCAGAGGTACAGCCCCAGGAGGAAGTCAGCACAGCACCGGAATGGTGGGAGCCCCTCATAATAAGCATAGCACAGGGATGGTGGGAGCCCCTCATAATAAGCAGCCCCAGTAGAAATATGACACCGCTCAACCTCTTCAAAGAGGAGGGTACGGGCATATAGTACGGTGTGCTTTTTTTGGACAAGGAAGTGAGCCAAATGAAGAAAGAAGGTCTGTGTGCTCGATTTAAAAAATTGTTTATAGACATATACATGGTCTACTGGTCACATGTGTTGAATTCCTCCAAGATCCATGCCTCATTCATTTTTAGAAATGTGAGGTAGTTAACACTGTCGTGAGCTAGGCGAGTACGCTTATCGGTCACGATCCCCCCTGCTGCTCTGAATGTCCTTTCAGGCAGGACACTGGACGAGGGGCAAGCCAACAGTTCGATTGCAAATTGGGCAAGCTCTGGCCAGAGGTCAAGCCTGCTCACCCAGTAGTCCAGGGGTTCATCACTCCTCAGAGCGTCCACATCGGCTGTTAACCCGATGTAGTCGGACACCTGCCGGTCTAGGCGTTCCCTGATGCTGGATCCGGATGATACCTGTCGATGGGTCGGCTGAAAGAATGACCTCATATCCGAAGTCACCAACACCAACAAGTTTAAGACGTGTGCCATGCATGGCATGTGCATGATTTTGCCCTGTTTCAATGCGCTAAGCAGATTGGCACCGTTGTCACACACCACTTTACCAACTGTCAAATTGAGCGGTGTTAGCCACTGATCTGCCTGTGAACGCAAAGCTGAAAGGAGTGCCAGGCCAGTGTGGCTCTTGGCTTCCAGGCACAACAGACGCAGCACTATAATTTTTTTACGCTCGAACATTAGGCCCACGGAAGCCTGCCTTTTTGCAGAAAAACGTGAGCTTGGCGCGATGGAAGGTGGAGTGGAGGACAATTGTGAGGCGAGAGGAGAAGGAGAAGTAGAAGACAAGGCTGGACGGTGAGAGCCTGGAGTGTGGCTTTGTGTGTTCAGTTGCTCCCACTGGGCTCGGTGATGGCTGCTCATGTGCCTTCTTAAGGCGGTCGTCCCTAGGTGAGTGTTGGGCTTACCGCGACTAATGCGTTGACTGCAAAGATCGCAGATGGCAACGCTATTGTCAGCAGCGGACACGTTAAAAAAAGCCCACACTGCGGAGCCATGTGCCGGTGTCCTGGGAGCACCAGATATGACCGTACATGGTCAATGACTCGCTCCTGATACATTTGCAGTCTGCTTTGTCCCTCCTGTGCAATGTAAGTTTTTCCTGCTTCTCCTCCGTATCTGCTGGTCCATATCTCCCTCTGAACTCCCCTCCTCTTCCTCTCTTGTGGGCACCCACGTGACATCACTAGACACATCATCATCGACGTAACCTTCCCCACCGCTATAAGTAGAGATCTCGGAGTAGGCAGCAACACCGGGGACCACCCTCCTCCTTGGGCTGATCTGGGTACTGTCGTCAGACTGCTGAGTAGCGGTTGTTGCTACCTCCTCTTCCTGATCCAATACCAAGAGTGGCTGCGCATCAGAAATGTCTTGATATGGATCGGAAAATAATTCCTGTGACTCAAGCGGAAGGTATGTGGTGGTGGTGGTGTTGTTGGTGGTAGTGTCTTTGGGGGTGCACATAGCAGAGAGTGAAGAAGAGGGTGCAGATCGAGAGGATGAGGAGGGTGCAGAAGAGTAAGGCTAAGTGAGCCACTCAACCAAGTCTGGTGCGTCCTTTAAAGTAATTGAACGCACCTTCTGCAACTTCCCACTTTGGCTCAAGCCTGTTGCTCCTGCCCTACCCCTACCACCCCTGCGGAAGGGCCTGCCTCTTCCTCTGCCTGTCATTTTTTAAATGACCCTGTGACAAAACTCTCAGTCCCTATACTGATGAAGGACTGCTGCAGTAGCGGTCAGCAGTAGTGCACCTCAACCCTATGTATTGTGGACCTATACCAGTCCTTACAGAATAGCAGACTGTACCTCATTCAACCCTATGTACTGTAGCACCCTACACCAGGTTACCAGTCCTTATAAGGACCTTTGTGGAACAAGTAGGTTGTGTGTGACTGATTAGCAGACTGTACGTCAGTCCCTATACTGATGAAAGACTGCTGCAGTATAGGGCAGTGGTCAGCAGTAGTGCACCTCAACCCTATGTATTGTGGACCTACACCAGTCCTTATTGAATAGCAGACTGTACCTCACTCAACCATATGTACTGTAGCACCCTACACCAGGTTACCAGTCCTTATAAGGACCTTTGTGGAACAAGTAGGTTGTGTGTGACTGATTAGCAGACTGTACGTCAGTCCCTATACTGATGAAGGACTGCTGCAGTATAGGGCAGCGGTCAGCAGTAGTGCACCTCAACCCTATGTATTGTGGACCTATACCAGTCCTTACAGAATAGCAGACTGTACCTCACTTAACCCTATGTACTGTAGCACCCTACACCAGGTTACCAGTCCTTATAAGGACCTTTGTGGAACAAGTAGGTTGTGTGTGACTGATTAGCAGACTGTACGTCAGTCCCTATACTGATGAAGGACTGCTGCAGTATAGGGCAGCGGTCAGCAGTAGTGCACCTCAACCCTATGTATTGTGGACCTATACCAGTCCTTACAGAATAGCAGACTGTACCTCACTCAACCCTATGTACTGTAGCACCCTACACCAGGTTACCAGTCCTTATAAGGACCTTTGTGGAACAAGTAGGTTGTGACTGATTAGCAGACTGCAGCAGAAGGGCAGCAGTCAAGTATAATATTCTTTCTATATTTGGAAGAAAGAATATTATACGTGTACAAGCCTATTACCATACCACTGATACCAGTCCTGAAAAGAACCTTTGTGGACCTAATATAGTAACAGCTACTGATTAAACTGACCCTCACTGCCTCACACACAGCTTCCTGCCTGTCCCTATATAAACTGACAAAACAGAGGCTGCTGGAATAATAACTGGAATAGCACTTTTGTGGACCTGATAGTAGCAGCTAATGACTAAACTGACTGTCCCTGTAGCACACACCGTCCTGTCCCTTTCTCTACACTGACAAAAGACACTCAGGCTGCTGCAACAATCACTAGCACAGCACTGCCTCAAACCTATATCCTGAACTACACCTAACACCTATACCAGTTCTGAAAATAACTTTTGTGTACCAAATAGCTAGCGATTTGGGTCACTGCAATCTCTCCCTGCTCCACACAGCAACCTATCCCTATAGTGACAGAAGAAAGAATGTAAAATGGCCTCCGGATCGGGTCTATTTATAAGTTAGGGGGAATGTCCAAGTGTCCATGTGCTGTAATGTCTCAATTGGCTGTCCTGTACCCCATGATGGATGTGTCATCATAGGTCAAAGTTCTTTTACACAGTAAACACGGAAGTCCGCCGGGTGAACGGCGGCAATAGTCCGCCGATCGGGCGTACCGCGAACAGCCGAAATTCACCGTGAAACGACCGCCGGGCGAACCGTTCGGCCATCACTAGTCAGGATATTCCAAGAGAAGATCAGCAACTGATGAGACCACTGTAACTCACAAGGTGGGATGTTGAACGCCTGCAGAGAGGGCTGGGTCTCCCACAGAAGCCTAGAGTGAGAAAAGTTTTTTTTGCAATAGAACAACTGGGGACAGTTGTATTTAGCTTCACCCTCATTTCATTTTTTCAATTGTTGCCTGGGCTTTAAAGAGGAAGTAAACCCTGATGAGTTTACTTCCTCTTTCATTCCTTGCAAAGGTAAAGCATAATGGACTACTATGCATCGAAGCAAAGTCACCGCTGTCCCCTGTAGTACGGCGCATCCATCTTCTCTGTGGGTCTCGCTGCTCCGCCGCTGTCATTCGGCAAAGCCGCGATGACGTCACTCCCACGCATACGCACGGGAGCCGCCACGCGGCATATCGCCGTTGATGGCGGCACGCTCAGTGCGCCTGCGCGCCGCTGTCTACAGCACATGTGCCGTAGACAGCGGTGCCTATCTGTCGCCAAATATCTCCTAAACCGTGTAGGTTTAGGAGATATTTCTTGGACCTACAGGTAAGCCTTAATCTAGGCTTACCTGTAGGTCAAAGTGTGTTGTAAGTGTTTACAACCACTTTAACTGGGCTTAATTACAGTGCACACTGTGGAATAAAACCGACTCCTTTTACAACACAGTAAAACCTCTAGCGAAACATAAATTTCACGAGTTTAAATCATGTTTAGCAATATAAATGATTGTATTTTTCTTTAAAAAGTCCTTGTTTAGTACATTATGTATAAATAAAAAACAGTGCAGTGCTAATCACATAAATAAAAAAAGTGCTCACAACAAATATTAAAAATCAGTGTAAGGCCCCTTTCCCACGGACGATCCGTTCAGGTCCGCCTTTCAGCTCTTTAGGCGGAACTGAACGGACACTCCATAGGGGTCTATGGAGGGACAGGTGTCAGCGGTGACATGTCCGCTGACATCTGACCTGCTCCAATCCGAAAAAGTGTTATGGAAGAAAAAACTATTTTTTCATCCGTCATCGCATGGGTATGATGAAGGACTCTACAGTCTGTCTTCATACGATCCCCCATAGGGGAGAGCAGCGCTCTGACAGGTTGGTCCCTGCACAATGTGCAGAGACCGACCTGTCATCTGCCTGTTCAGCGGGGATCAACGGAGCGTGTGAAGGAGCCATTACGATACACAAAAACTAAAAAAATGAGTGACATTCATGTGAATTGTAAAAACAAAAGTGGTAGATGTCTATAACATAAACAGGTGACCATCTCACATGCTCATTGGATACATGAGCTGAAAAATTGCAGTCCAAAATGTAAAAGTATAATGAACAAATACAATCAAGCGTGTGTTAGCCCTTGTACACGCGGTCGGAGAATCTGTCAGAATGAGTCTTATCGGACCGTGTCGTCAGATAATCCGACTGTGTGTGGTATGCATCGGACTGATTCCGTCCGAATCTCCGTCCGACCCAATTTTCCAACATGTTGGAAATATTTCCCGACCAACTGGGCTGGATGGACCTAATCCGATCATGTGTAGAGCATTTTCATCGGACCAAGTGCCACGCATGCTCAGATCAAATTCCTACATCAAAGCTATTGGCTACTAGCCTGAATGTAGTCCCATCGTAACGAAATTACGTCATCACGTTCTGAAAGATCGGATTTTTCGCCAACTTGGCCTGACCGTGTGTATGCAACAGTTTCGGACACAATCCGTCGGACTAAATCCGACCGGCAAAATCCGACGGATTTGGTTGGCAGAATCTCCGACCGTGTGTACAGGGGCTTAGATGGTCAAAATGGTAATCCAAGATTTTATGAATAAGTCCCAAGGTTAAATAATCACCACAGTGGAGGGGTCTGCTACCAATGAGATATAAGGGGGCTTACCAGAACACGTGGACCCAATTAGCTTATACAAAATGGTTCTATACAGGCATTGGTGTTAAACACCTGGTGAGAAATCGGCACTCCACAAGCGAACGTTGAGTTTTAAGTTGCACACTGCTATGCAGGAAATTGAAATGTGCAATCGGCAGTTTAAGTTTAAGACTTATTTTAAACCAACCGAATGTATTGGCTTTATCCCTGTAGATAGTTGCCACCATAAATCGTGGCTGCGGTCCAATGCTTGCAGCCATTTTTTACGTCTGCAGCGGAATTGTATTGAAACGCATTATTTTAGACATCAGGTCTCCTTACTTAGAGATTTTTAGATAAGGGTTACAATCAAGGGGAGGCAGATTTAGAGCTACAGAAGACCCTTCCTGTAGATAGAGGCTCACTTTTGGTGGATAAGCCTTGCCAAAATAGGGATGACACTTTCAAGTGATCTCTATTTACCCCTTTACTCAACATAGACAGATTAAACATATTTTGGACAAACATTATGAAAAATTTTCTCATTTTGAGCCCCCTATTGCTGGATAGGGCTAAGATCATATAAAGGAGAGCCCCATCATTGCAGAGCAAACATTATCAATCACCCAGTTTGGCCCTCCTTCTTTCATAAGTTAGTTGGCTATTGCCCCTGCAAAAAGTGTAATGTGTGTCAACTGTCAACACAATACATGTGGCAGAGTGAAAACACAATAATTTAAATCTATGGTTACCAACCACATTTATGATATGAAACAATTTTTTACCTGTGCCACAACAAATATGTCTACCTAATTACTTGCCTGTAGTAAACAATATATGAGCAGAACTATCCGCCCATTTTCTATAAGGGTTAATGAGCATATAGCCAAAATCAGAAAGGGCGCATCCAATCACAGTGTACCTAAGCACTATCAGAAATATAATAACTGAGATCCAAGTGATACACAATTTTTAATTATAGATCTGTATATACCGCCTTGGAGGGGAGGAGCTAGCACTAGGGGTGTATCACGTCTTGAAATATTTTGGATTTACGAGCTACAGTCCCACTCCCCATTTGGCATGAATGTGGAGTGGGACATCAATGCTTTTATTAATAAGGCATGAATCAATTTGATGGCCCTTTAAATATTTACAAATTTTTCGCATGGGTTTTCTTACAAATTTTTCATATATATGTAGCACTGACCCCCGATGGAGCGGCTGGTTTTGTTGGACTTACTGTTAACTTCTTGACCTCGTGTACGTATAGGGGTTTCCCGAGGTAGATGGCCCAAAGAATTGAAGAAACTGATACTGGATCCGCTTTTGGGATTTTTATTTGCAAAAAAGGTAGACAAAACACAGTCTCTTAATGAAGGATAGAGGGTTTAGGTAGAAAGCTCAGGTACTCTTGGAACTGCTCAAGATAGGATGTCTCTCAATATAGAAATCCAGAGAATTGACACTCACAACTGGATTTTCACAGATAGACCTCCTCTCACTAGACCTTGCAGCCGATAGAGTGTTCGAATAAAGCAAAGCCTCTGCCACAGACTTGCATGTAGGACGCATGAACAAAGTCTCAGCCACGGACTTGCTGTAGAACACTGGCGAATTAAGTCCCTGCCACAGACTTGTTGTAGAACACTTGTAGTAACTGAAGGATGTAGACAAATTTAGAGAGCCTTCATACGGTACCAGTATCTTGCAGCTGGTCCGGCGATACCATACAAGTGTAGATTAGTTTGGTGTCTTTCAACTAAGCCTCCAGGCTCTTTCTGAGAAGCCAGCCTTATGTGTGGCCTTCTCCCTAATAGTCCTTCCCTGGTTGCTTCCTCAGTTGCTGGGTCTCTCCACAGATGAGACGGCACTGGACCCCCTTTGAATCCTCCTTCCAGTTACTTTGCCTCGAGCTAGCCAGCCCCGAGACTCAGAATTGGATGGGGATGAGTGCCACGGGGGCTGGTCAGGAGGACCAGGACCAAACAGACAGAAAGATCTGCTGGACCGGAACTCAGAAGAATGTGATGTCAGTACCTTAAGTACCCTGTCCCAGAATGCACAGCAGGATGACACTCCCACTGGGCTGGTTCCGAGAAAGAAATGGCACTCAATGCGCCTAGCTAAACTGTGTTCTCACACTTGCCAGAAGTGACAGCGACACCTGTGGCCAAGCAGAACCCAGTGCAATCCAGCTAGACTGGTACTGAGACTATAATTTGGTATAATTAAGCCCAAGATATATATATATATAAATATATATATATATATATATATATATATATATATATATATATATATAGATAGATATAGCTCTATATATCTATATATATATCGTGTGTGCCTGATTTTAAGGATGTCGTGTTGATGTCTTTTGGATGAACTTTTTTCAATAAAGATATTTGGTGCAGCTATCCCATTTCAAAACAGACTTAATATTTGTGAGAACTCAAAAGTCAAATTTTATTGCATATATATGAATTTCCTTATTTATGTGATTAGCACTGCACTGTTTTTTAGTTATCCATATACACAAGTTCTCCATTGTAGTGCTAGCCACTGTTTATTGGAACACTAGCGCAGTATATT
This sequence comes from Lithobates pipiens, assembly GCF_037356315.1. Lineage (NCBI taxonomy): Eukaryota > Metazoa > Chordata > Amphibia > Anura > Ranidae > Lithobates > Lithobates pipiens. Next base: position 300,928,641 of record NW_027507903.1, read on the forward strand.
TTTACTTTAGTACATTATGTATGTTGTGAAACTTTTCAGCCACTGATACAAACATTTCAAAATGATTCGTATCTAGGATCAACTTTGCATAATCAAATAAATTGATGTAATTCATAGAAATGAGTTCACACTTCATAGTCAATATAGGTCACTCTTTCTAGAGCATCAGCCAGTAATAGCACATTGACCTAAATACATTTTACAGCAACAAATCTCCGTTGTACTGTTTGCAGTCCACCAAAAACTAAATTTCATTAGAAAATTTTGGTAATTTCTGATGCACTGAATTATCCACCTATTTATTTTATCCTCTGGGGACTTTGGGACTCTGCTAATAAGATCTCTTCATCATAATTGGCCAAATTGCACTGAAAGGAAACAGTGGGAGGACCGTAAAGGGCAATATATATCAGGGGTGCATTATATAGGGGAGATCATGGGTGCGCTTTGTACAGAGTGTAGGGTTGAGGAGTGTGCTACATACAGAGTGCGGGGTTGAGGATTGTGCTACATACAGAGTGCAGGGTTGAGGGGTGTGCTATATACAGAGTACAGTGTTTAGGAGTGTGTTATGCACAGTGTGCAGTCCTTAGCTCTCCACCCTTCCTCTGCTTTGACCTCTGTGCCACTCTTCCTCATCCCCCACCTCTGCACACATCTGCTTCCACAGCCCTCATCTCTCCCCCAAAAGACTTCCTCCCACCTCACCTGCCAAGCCTGGCTCTAGTACCTCCCAGCAGTGTAGCCATAAAATATAGACTCCCACTCAGATAGCAAGAATTTTGTAGAAGTATTGAATTGTAAGTTTGTTAACTTGCTGCACATTTTCACTGGCACGTTGTACCCTTGCAGAGCACTTGAAGCACAAGTTCTAGTTGAAACTTCCAATTTGTAGCAAATTTGTGTGGCAAGTCTCTAGCAAGAGTACATTTGCAGTGGTGAGTCTACAGCAAGATCTCTGCAAGTCTACAGCATGGAAACTCAGCCACAGTGACCCCTGTGGTGGGATGACTATGGCACAACATAACTGAACCAGAACTTGCAGACTTGCAGAATGTTTTTAAAGAAAGGAGTCAACTTGCTGCAATTGTGCAACAAACTTGTGAAGCCTGGCAAGTCTTGCAATAGCTTAGCAAGTCATTTTCAAACTTGCAGCGCAATTGCTTGCTATTTGAGCAATTGTAAAAAAGAACCTCACCTCTTCTATACACCTCCAAAGAGGTTCAAATTCACCAGATGTAAAAGCACTTCTCCTCACTCTCAACCCAAACCCAAAAAGTGGTATTTTCTTTCATTTTCACTCTCAGGGATAATACTAATAGGACATACTGTAGAGGGGGTAAATCTCCTAACGGGGACACGGACAGTAATAAAAATTTGACAGCTGTTCTAATCCTTCACCACTCTAACTGAAACAAAAAAATGCCTTTAAGCCCCATACACACTATCAGATTTTCTGCAGATTTTTTCCTTCAGATTTACCAAAACCATATAATATGAGGTCAAACCTTGGGTGTTTGAATTTGTATGCAATCAGGCAGGCCCTTGCACTACATAGTTAGTAAGGTTGAATAAAGTCTACAATTATCCCTATTTATTTAAGGTACCCATATAGCACTGTCGGTTTATATCACATATATCACACACTCACATCAGCCCCTACCCTCAAGGAGCCCACAATCCAAGGTCCCCAACTCACATTCATATACTAGGGCCAATTTTGCACAGAAGCCAATTAATGTACCAGCATGTCTTTGGAGTGTAGGAGGAAACCAGAGTACCCAGGTGCAGGGAGAACATGCACACTCCAGGCAGGTAGAGTCATGGTTGAGATACAAACCAGTGACCCTTTTTACTGGTAGGCGAGAGTGCTATCCACTATAACACATGGTTTTGGTAAATCTGAAGATAAAAAATCTGCAGGAAATCTGATAGTGGGTATGGGGCTTTAGGCCCCTTTCACATGCCGTATGTCCGTATTTCAACCATCAGTTTTCGGATGAAATACAGACATACGTACATCCCTATGGGATAGCGGGTGTCAGCTGATGAACATCGCTGACACTAGATATCATCCATCCCCGCTATGATCCGATTCTGCAGACGGAGGAAAATCCTATTTTTCTATCCATCTGCAGACCGTCCGTGTTCATCTGATCCCCCATAGAGGAGAGCGGAGATCTGACAGGGCGGTCCCTGCCACTTTCAGATTGTTGATAGGGTCGTTTTAAAGAATCCACAATAATGTCCCTCCCGCCCACACACAATAAAAACATAGCAATAATCACTACTTTCTGTAATTGACAAATATAATTTAAAGTGAGTTTAAACCCCCTACAAAAAATTGTAATGTATTGCAGCATACCAGTCCTTAGGTGTGGTGGCTGCATTTGATTTATTTTTCATTTTTTTTCCTTTTATTTTCATCGGGAAATACTGCAAGTAACAAATTGTCTGTCCTGGGGTGGCTACACCCACTCCTTCACTTGTATCTATGGTTGTCACCCTAGATCAGGACATAGCTTCCTCAATTCATCTTTATTACATGGAGGCAGGGGAATAAGTAGTTCACAGAAGAAACTTTAGAAGGAAGATACCATTGTATGATATGTCAGTTTAATTCACAGGAATTGACAAAGACACTACATTTCTGGCACAATCAGTACATGTTTTCTACTCTTGCTGAAATGAAAACCAATGCAGTCACCACGTCTAAGGACTGGTAAGGTGCAATATTTCATTTCATTTTCTTGGGTTTAGGTATCCTTTAGGCAGCAAGAAATATTAGCAAAATGAAAGTATTTGATAAATGTTTTCAAGACTCCTTCCTCTAATGCTCTACAATACTCAGAAAATTGTAAGCTACCACCTCAGGTTTGTTCACAATAGTAAACAAACAAACAATGAAACAAAAACAAAAGTTGAGCTACATCCAGGGAATTGGCAAGTCGATATAGAGGCATAGAACTTTTCCACAATTATTTTTTTGTGCCAACTCTTTGCATCCCTAAGCACATATTTGGGTTGATTTAATAAAACTGGAGAGTGCAAAATCTGAAGCAGCTGTGCATGGTAGCCAATCAGCTTCTAACTTCACCTTGTGAAATTAAAAGAGGAGCTTAGCTGCTGACTTTTAATATTAGGGCTCCTATCTGTCCAGGAATCCTCACCCAAGCTGATTTTTCAGTTGCCGCCATCTTGACTAAGGGAATCCAGCAGTGAAGCCTTGTGGCTTCACACCTGGTTTCCTATTGCAGGCAGCACGGAGCCCACTGCTCTTTGTTAACCTCCCTGGGGGTACGATTATTTCGGATTTTAGGTGTTAAAAGCAGTACAATTCTTTTGCATCAAAATTTGGCGTTTTATATTGTAGTCCTGTAATTCTTAGCAATAACTCACTTAAATCTGTCCAAACCAGAGTCTAGCAGACATCCCGGGTATGATAAAGTTTGAAAAATGAAATCATAAATTATAATATAATAAATAATTATAAATAATTGTACCAAATAATAATATAACAATAATAAAAATTATTCAATAATGTAATCAAATCAAACACACTGAAATTTGCTCAGTTGCAGAATTGTCACTGTCATTACTTCTCGGTATTTGATGACGGATCTCCCCACAAATCGCTATCGCTCCATTCGAGTGATTCCAATTTATTATCGCTGTTTTCTAGCTGGTCTAAAACCATTTTTGATGTAAAGGGACAGTTGTGGTTGCTATGGACAATCTCCAGTTTCCAGGCATAAAGAACAGTTTTTATTATATAAAACTGCATGCAGGACACTGGGCAGACCACTAGGGACAAAGGGGATGTGAAATAATTACATACAGCAATGTAATCTGTAAGATTATATTATACTGTATGTATACTGTGTGTTTCACTTTTTGAATTTGGCGCCGTTCTCCGTCCCCATGCGTCGCAACGCTTGCAGGGAATGGAGATCGGCTCCGTGATAGATCGAGCCAGACACGGCTCGCTCGTACAGTGCGGGGACATCGCTGGATCCCAGGGAGAAGGTAAGTAAGTGTCCTCCTGGATCCAGGGATGCGGTCCCGAGTCTGGCCCGGGGTTACCACTTTTGGTATAAAAATTCCACCCCGAGCCAGACTCGGGAATACCGTCAGGGGGTTAATAGGCCGGGGGGGGGGGCTGTGGTGAACTGAGCCACAAGTGAGAGTGGGTACCTGTCAAAGCCAGGTACCCGCTTCTTCCTTCCCCCCCAAAAGTTGCCAAATGTGGCAGCGGAGGTGGGAGGAGGTAGACAAGTAGAGCTTCCACTTTTGAGTGGAACTCCGCTTTAAGTTTTGACAAGAATACCTTGCAGCTGATTGGTTTCTATGCAGAGATGCACCAGATTTTGCATTCTCCAGTTTTAGTAAATCAACCTCGCTGACTGCTGCAAATTTAGCATGCCCTTACCATTATATCGTTTAATGTCTACTTGTTTGGGCATTCATTGCCATTTTTTTGTTTGCATGGAGATGTGTTGCTATGATCTTACCCTAGGGCACATTGATTGGCTTACATAGAGCCCTAATCTGGTTCTGTTTATACTGGTGTGATTAAAAGACCAGCATCCAAACATAAAGGCCCCAGTGCACTTTTTTGCTGTTGTTGAGTTACAAATAGCAATTATTTTGTGTCTTTGTGCTCCTTCTAAAAAGTTTTGTCACAAATGCAGTGTTGTATTCCTCATTTCTAGCTTTGAAATGTCAAGTTTCCATAAAACAAACTATTCCTCTGGCAGTGCAGATCATGCAGCAAGGTTGGTATCTCAGTCAATCAATCTCTCATGCCTGCTGTCAATTAAAATAAAATAAGTAATAAAGAGTGTAAGCAGTTATAATTCAGTTAATTCTTCATTTTCTCTGAAGTTCTGCCACAAATGAATGCATATAACTCCTGTGTAACTTTTAGATTGTTAAATATGATTCGTTTAACCACTTGCCCTCCAGAAGATTTACTTCTACTACTTTTATTTCATGACCAGGCCATTTTTCGTGATACGGCACAGCTTTACTTTAACTGGAAGTTGAACGGTCGTGTGACACTGTACCCAAATAAAATTGATGTCCCTTTTTCCCACAAATAGAGCTTTCTTTTGGTGATATTTGATCACCTCCGTGGTTTTTATTTTTTGTGCTATAAACAAAAAAATCTGACATTTATATATATATATATTTTTAACTTTCTGCTAAAAAAACATATCCCAAAAAAATTTAAAATCAAATTTCTTCATCAGTTTAGGCCAATATGTATTCTGCTGCATATTTTTGGTAAAAAAAATCCCAATAAGCGTATATAGATGGGGTTTGCGCAAACGTTATTGCATTTACAAACTATGGGATATTTTTTTTTCATTTTTTTTTTACTAGTAATGGCGTCATCTGCTTATTAAAGCAGGACTACGATATTGCTGCATACTATCAGACACTAACTGAAACTTTTGACACTGTTTGAGGACCAGTGACACTAATACAGTGATCAGTGCTAAACATATGCCCTGTGACTATACTAATGAGACTGGCTGGGAAGGAGTTAAACATCAAGGGTGATCAAAGGGTTAACTGTTGCCTGACCAGTGTTTTAGTATACTGTGGGAGGTGTTTTTACCAGGGGGAGGCATGGACCGCAGTTCTGCCTCTGTGCTGGAGGATCTGCAAGTTCCGGCGGACATTAAGTCTGCGGAATCCGCAGATCAGTTCCCACTATGTATAATCATAGCTGGAGCGGCTCATGCTTACCCCAGATGTGTCGGATCATGTACTAGGTAGGTATTGCCACCTTGCCGCCATAAGTAAGTTATAAAAGGCGGCAAGTGGTTAATAGATGTAAGCATGGAATGACATTCTGTTATGTTTTTTTTATAAATGTATTTAGCTGCTTATATTATATTCTATTTGGTATGCTTACAGACATATTTTGGAGCAATGTAATAAATCAGCTATTCCTGTTTTTTGTGGTTGTCATAGTTTTCTGTCCCCAGAACCAACCTAAGTCACGGTCCACATATCTCATATTTATATAGTTGCTATTCTCTGCACCCATTTCAATTCCATTGAAAGTATCTCTCTCACTTTAAAATCTCTGTAACTGCACCCTAGCCAAAACTTTTTTTTTTCATCTTGGATAGAGTACAAAATAGTTAAAACCCTGTCACTTTCCTTTTTTTGGCATCCACATCACATGGTTGAGATTGTCTTTTCGTTCCTGTCCTGTTGACTCAATAGGATGTGAGTTCTTTCCAAAGTGAGGGAAATCCCCTCTTAGACAACTGACACCATTGTCTTAAATAAAAGATTCCCCTTCTATTGTTCTCATGGTGACAACTCATAATTTTAGCTCTCCCTCACTTCTAGTCCCTGTAATAGTATTTACCAGGACCGACAGAGAGGTGAATTCTCCTAACTGGGAGCCTGAGGGTTCTAACCTATGACCAATCTATCCAAAACTAAAACAAAAAGAGTTTTCGCTTAAAGTAACATTAATGCTTCATTTTTTTTTTATATAAAATAACAAAGCATGGTATATTACCTGCTCTGTGCAATGGTTTTGCACAGAGCAGCCCTGATCCTCTTCTTCTGGGGTCCTCCACCGGTGCTCCAGGCTCCTCCTCTTTGGCAAGTGCCCCCATGGAGGCTTTGGAAGACACTCTGTCTGTTAGCTCCTGAGCCGCTCTGTCTGCGTCTATTGACACAGAGCAGGCGGCTCGGCCCTGCCCTCCGCTTGCTTGGCACAGCATTTGATTGAGAGCAGATGGAGCCAATGGCTCTCACTGATATCAGTCTGCCTAGGAAGGAGGGAGACTGAAGCGAGAGCTACTGCTCTTGTGAACATCCCTGGATCAAAAAGGTCTCAGGTAGGTATAGGTGGAGGCCAGTGTGACAGCCAGACAATGAACATGTTGAGATATGGTAAAAGTAGTTGTCTTATTTCCTCTGATTTAGGTATATTTACAAAAATACCCAGACTCAATTCTATACACTGATTAAGCCAACCCCTCACTCAATTTGTATAAGGCATGCATGTTTACCTTCACAGTCAACCTGTGCATGCAGGTCAGGTTGTAAGTTGGAAACATCTTGCATAGCCTGCATGCTACTGCATACTTTTAAAAAACAGAAACTGTACATTCAATCCCTGATTCTTTACCATACCCCTGATGAACTTTCTGAGGCCCTATTGTCAGATCATTTATTTCAACAATGATCTTCCCATATGTGTTTTCAAAATTTAACTTTACCCAAACTACAGTTTGGTTTGGGTCTATTTGTCTAAATTTGACTTCTGTGTCAGTCTGACTGGACTGTGAGATGTTCAGCCTGACCATGGGAGGCACTGTCTCTGGTGGCAGGCGTGGAACTATGGTCTGGTCAGACGCTTAAGTTACTCTCTTTCGGAGTCAGGTCAGTGGGAGTGGCCCTCTCGCTGTGCTCTCTGGGAGAGGGTATTTAAGATGCAGACGTCACGTGGTTCAGGGTTCCGGTCCAGTATGCTGTGCTGATTACATGCTCCTGGTCTTCCTGACCAGCCCCCAGGAAGGCTATGGCCTGCAGTGCGGTTCCACCCAACTTTAATGCCTCGGGGCTGGCTAGCCCAAGGCATGGAAACTAAGGATTCTGAGGTGGATGGGTGTCCTCTCCAGTCCGGGAGAGACCCATTAGACTTTGAACATTCCAGAGGAGGACTCTTTAGAAGAACACCACGTGTGAGTTTGGTTTTCTTAACAAGAGCCTGGAAGGGCTGAAGTAACCGAGAGAATCCGGTCTTGTGGATATCGCCATGCAGGCTGAAAGATCCAGGTATCCTACAAGTGTTCTACAGCTTAGTTCCCTACGTGTTTTGCAACAACGTCTGTGACAAAGACTTTGTTCCTGAGTGAGCACCTTGTTGGCTGCTAGGCCTTGTGAGAGAGGGACTGTCCAACCTGAGTGCTCATCCAGCTGCGAATGGCTATTCTCTGGATGCAGTCAAAGTAAGCAAGTTCCTTAACGTTTATAGACTTTGACATTGAGAGTACCTGAATTCCTTTCCAACCCTCTGATCCCAAGTTAAAAGACTGTTCAATGGTTGAAGTTTGCAAATCAAATCCATTCAACTGGATCTATTGTCAGTCTCAAGTTACTGGGCCATCTACCATGGGACATCCCCTAGACGTGCAACAAGAAGAAGCAGAAGGTAACGGTAAGCCCAAAAATAACCAGCAGCTCCTTTGGGGGTTAGTGCTACATACTAACTAGTTTGGAACATTTCAAATGAAAAAAATGTATGGAAGGAAAAATGTTGCAAGTAAACATTTAAAATAATGTATTTTCTGTTCTTTTACCTGCAATTTTTGTTTTGCAAAAATCTTTAATCTGTACTCAACCACTCTTTCAGACAGGATAATTTAGAGGAGTCTATAGCTATCCATACACTTCTTACATTATGAATCACCTCAGCATAATTGTGACAAATGTGATGGAGTGTGTCAAAACAGGTGTCAGGAGAATCTTGAGTCAATCAGTATGTGAAATGTCAGAGGATTTCCTGTTGATTTCTTATGATAATAGCACAAAGACAAGTCACCGTAGATAAGACACTACAAACATAACACAGTGTATATGGAAGTTTTGCCAAAGAACGTGTATACATGTAGGCTGTACAAGAATAGTTAGAAGCCTATGTCTAGGCACTTCAACTCTATACACAAATATCATGCTGGGCTTCTTGTGCAAGGAGGAATGGTCTGCCTCCAGGCATACTGACTCTTAAAGTGGTTCTAAAGGTTCAGTGTTTTTACTTTCATGCATTTTATGCATGAAGGTAAAAAAAACCTTGTCAGTGCAGCAGTCCCCCCAGCCCCCCAATACTTACCCAAGTCCCATCATGATCTAGGGATGTGCATTAGAGCCTCAGCTCTCTAGGGACTCTCCCTCCTCATTGGCTGAGACAGCCAGTAAGCCAATGAGGAGAGAGAGGGGGTGGTGCTGAGCCACAACTCTGTGTATGAATGGACACGTGGAGCCGCAGTTCGGGAACGAGCCTGCTTGGATTTCCCCATTGCAAGCTGCTTGCTCTGGAGGCACTCAGCAGGAGGGAGGGGCCAAGAGCGCCAACGAGGGACCTGAGAAGAGGAAGATTGGGGCTTCTCTGTGTGAAACCACTGCACAGAGCAGGTATGACATTTTTTTTCTTTCAAAAAAGAAAGCCTTTAATATCACTTTAATTTATCCATTGCTATATATGCACCAACATGAAGGATGTCATAGATCAGAGTTAGGAATACACTACACAGAGGGCCTTGACAAGACAGTATTTTTCCTGGCTAACTGGTAAGTGTGCTAGGAAATCCATTTTTTTTGTTTGCTCTGTGCAATGCCCTTCCATGTGAACCTTATTCTTTTATAGGTTGAGGAGGTTGCAATTTTTCGTTATTTCCTTATCCAATTGACTTCCTAAAAGTTTATTTAGTGAGGTGAGTGGAGCTGCAGAGTAGCTGGACCATCACACACATAAACTAGACATTACCAGAGTAGGAGAGAACTATGATGTTCAACAAAAACATTGCAAGTAAGCATCTAAAATAATAGATTTTTATGCTTATATCTGCATTTTATTTTAAAGCGGTTTTGTACAGAAAATTGCAAGTTCATCTTATTCAAATGGCTTTGGAACATAGATGCAGTTATGACCATTGAAATAAAATAATATGCACTATTTACCTTTTATTTTTAATGTTTATGCCGACTTCCGGGCTCTCCTCCCGTGGGAGTAGGCGTGTTTATCAGCTTCGCAATGGTCCCTGGGAACTTTTTTAGCTATTTCCCAGGAATCCGTGGGGGACACAGTCAAGCCGAAATTGCCATTTTGAAAGTGGGCAGGCAGCTCTATCAGCCATTACCACTATAGCACATGAGGCAAAAGGAAGGAAAACAAAGAGGACACTCAATGAGCATGTGCGAGATGGAGAGGTGGATGCTGGGAGCTCAGTGTCATCACATCCAGGAAGTAAATGCCTGTGGGCTTCAAACGCCCACAGTGAAAATGGAAATTGCCGGACTGCTTTTTTAAAAGTTTTCCTTAGCAATGAAATCGTCACGCCGGGGGTTAAAAAGACGCCGATCGTGGCTGCAAAGACACCGTAGGAATCGCCCAACAGTGACACAGGTAAAAAAAAAAAAAAACGGCAGTGGAATCCCGCTTTAAGTTGGTGACAGGGTCACTTTAAACTGTACTCAACTACTCTTTCAAACAGGATCATTTAACTGTTTGTGGAGTCTATAGCTACCCTTGCACTTCTTTATTATAAATCACCTCTGCATAATTGGGACAAATGTGATGTAGTGTGTCAAATCAGGTGTCATCAGAATCTTGATTCAATGAGTACTGTATATGAAGTGTCATAGGTTTTTAAATGATAATAGCACAAAGAGAAGCCCATGCCATAAGACATATGGAATATTTTCCAACATGTGCAGAACAGTGGGTGTGTATGTAGGCTGTAAAAGAACAGTCAGAAGTCTGAGCATTTTAATGCTATAAAAGAATGTCACGTACAAAACCAAAATCAACTAAAAGAAAAGTACCACTTAAAGGGAAACTCGGTTTAAAAAATGTAAGTCTTGAAATGCATGCAGGGAGCATGGAGATTGTAAGAAAAGGTAATAGAAGGCATATGGTGCCTTTCCAATATACCGTACTTTATCAAATGGCCCATTGTGCAAACATTGTCTATGCTAAATGTGCTTAATATTTCAGTTTTCATCCAGGCATTGCTGTAGGGCATAAATCTACCTATATACATTTTGTTAATAACATGGTGGGTGATATGTATACATGTTCTTTGGAAGTATTCACACTACAGCCTCAAAGTCTCATGTGAAAAAAGCCAGTACTAATAGGTTTGCCACAACCACTAGTCAGATTCAAAACTGCCTTGGACACCTGAATGTGATGGGTGATTCAGAAATGATACCAGCATAATCCTGGTGAGGTGCATAAGGAATAGTTGGCGAGGATTACAGAGAAATCAATCACATTAAGATAAAATGAGTGAACTTTATGATTTATGCACCATCACAGAGTTTGCTAAATATGAAAATATGAAAATTAGTTGTTCTAAATTCCCAGAGCTTGCATGGTAAATTAAAGGGGTTGTAATGTCAAAAGCTTTTTTTTTATAGAATGCATTAAGATAAAAAGCCTTCTGTGTGCAGCAGCCCCCCTATGCCCCCCCAATACTTACCTGAGCCCCATCTCTGTCCAGCGATGTCCACGAGTGTCTCAGCCGTCCAGGACATTCCCCCCTGGTTGGCTGAGACAAAGCAATTGTGCCATTGGCTCCCACTGCTGTCAATCAAAGTCAGTTAGCCAATCAGGAGAGAGAGGGGATAGGGCTGAACCGCAGCTCTGTGTCCGAATGGATACATGCAGCTCGGCTCGGGTGCCCCCATAGCAAGCTGCTTGAGGTGAGGACACTCAACAGGAGGGAGAGGCCAGGAGCACTGAAGAGGGACCTGAGAAGAGCAGGATCTGGGCTGCTTTGTGCAAATCCACTACAACAGAGCAGGTAAGTATGACATGTTTGTTATTTGTATAGAAAAAAAGAGACTTTTTTTTTAAGTCGGCGACATAGTGTCTCATATACAGTAGTTACATACTTAATCTGGTTAAAAAAAGACACAAGTCCATCTAGCTCAACCGAAAAGGGAAAAAAATGTTTACAATTCTATATACACAATCCCATAGCCATAGTTGATCCAGTGGAAGGCAAACAACCCCAGCAAAGCATGAAACAACTTGCTCCAGCAGGGGAAAAAATTCCTTCCCGATTCCGAGAGGCAATCGGATGATCCCTGGATCAACTTTACCTAGATGTATATGTTACCTGGATAGTTCATTTTTCTTTGAATACATTTTTATTTAAAAGTTTTAAAAAGAATACAGCGTGGAACTGCAATCAAAAATACAGATAGGAGCCTAATATTGACAACTTGAAAGTCAGTAGTAGCTATACATCAAGTAGAGAAATTATAGCAGACACGTTTAACGTGTCAAACAGTACATTATTTATGCTATAAAAGAAAACAATGCAGATAAAAGAAAATTAAATCTGTGTGCCTATACCAGAGAAGTAGGTGCTATTGGATGAGATACAGTAAGTAGAAATCATCCATCCAGAAGGTTCATTTTCAGTGCAGTAGGTTATAAAGGCTTACCTTTGTCAATAACATATTATTCATATTATACCCTATTTTATGATTTTAGTGAACTATTGATTTCTGCATTTAATAGAACAGCAAAGCTGGCTACACATAACATCCTGATTGGTATCTGAAACCAAGCTCTTAGCCCTTGTACACACGGTCGGAGATTCCGTCGGAATGTGTCCGATCGGAGGGTTTAGTTGGATATTCCGACTGTGTAGTCTGCATCGGACTGTTTCCGTCGGAATATCTGTCGGACCAACTTTTCCAACTTGCAGGAAATATTTTCTGACAAAATGCTCCGATCGGACATACTCCGATCATGTGTAGAGAATTCCAATCGGACAAAGTGCCACGCATGCTCAGATCAAATTCCTACACCAAAGCTATTGGCTACTAGCGTGAACATAGTCCCGTCGTAACGAAATAACGTCATCACGTCGGATTTTCCAACAACTTTGTCCGAAGGTGTGTATACAACAGTTTTGGACAAAATCCGTCGGACAAAATCTGACGGACAAAATCCGACGGATTTGGTTGTCGGAATCTCTGACCGTGTGTACAAGGGCTAAGTATTTCCTCTCCCACGTGCCCCTTTCCCTGACTTCTCTGTCAAGATCAATGGCACATCAATCAGTCCGTCCCCACATACCAGGGTGCTAGGAGTAACCCTAGACTCTGAACTGTGCTTTCAGGCCCACGTCCAATCCCTGTCCAAATCATGCCACCTTAGCCTCTGAAACATTTCCAGAATACACCCCTTTTTAACTAACGAAACCACCAAGCTTCTAATTCACTCCTTGCTTATCTCTCACTTTGACTACTGCAACTCCATCCTCATTGGATTACCTTTACATAAACTATCCCCCCTTCAGTCCGTAATGAATGCTGCTGCAAAACTCATCCACCTTACCAACCATTCAGTATCCTCCACCCCTCTCTGCCAATCCCTCCACTGGTTTCCACTCACCCAATGAATACAATTCAAAGTATTAACAATCATTTACAAAGCCATCCATAAATCTGTCCCCAGCTACATCACCAACCTAGTCATAAAATACCAACCAATCCACTCCCTTAGGTTCTCCCAAGACCTCCTGCTCTCTAGCTCCCTTGTCACCTCCTCCCATGCTCGCCTCCAGGATTTCTCCAGAGCTTCTCCCATCCTTTGGAACTCCCTACCCCAATCTGTTCAACTGTCCCCTAATCTATCCATCTTTAGACAATCCCTGAAAACCCTTCTCTTTAAAGAAGCCTATCTTGCTTCTAACTAATACATTGTTTTACTTCCTCCATCAGCTCATCCTCCACAGCTATTACCTTTTGTATTAATTGACCCTCTCTTTTTAGATTGTAAGCTCTAAGGAGCAGGACCCTCTGATTCCTCTTGTACCAAATTGTAATGTAACTGTAATAACTGCCTTGATTTTGTTAAGCGCTGCGCAAACTGTTGTGCATAAATGTGTCTGGTATACAGTGATACCATTCTGTCAAAATCCAAATCGTTGAAGCTTTATGAAACAATGATTGGGTTAAATGGAAATGTTTCCATTAGCTTTAAGAAGACTATAGCATTTGGGTTGAGAGCTTTATACAGTGGGGAAAAAAATTATTTGATTCCCTGCAGATTTTGTAAGTTTGCCCACTTACAAAGGAATAACGGGTCTATATCTTTTATAATAGGTGCATTTTAAATGATAGAGACAGAATATCAACCGAAAAATCCAGAAAAAAACACATACAACAAATGCTATAATTTAAGTTGCAGTTCAGTGAGTAAAATATGTATTTTATCCCCAAGCAAAACATGACTTAGTACTTGGTGGAGTAACCCTTGTTGGCAAGAACAGAGGTAAGATGTTTCTTGTAGTTGGTGACCAGGTTTGCATACATCTCAGGAGGGATTTTGGTCCCCTTTTCCTTACAGATCTTCTCTAAATCCTTAAGGTTTCTTGGCTGCCTCTTGGCAACTCAAAGTTTCAGCTCCCTCCATAAATTTTCTATAGAATTAAGGTCTGGAGACTGACTAGGCCACTCCATGACCATAAAATGCTATTCTTGAGCCACTCCTTTGTTGCCTTGGGAGTATGTTTTGGGTCATTGTCATGCTGGAAGACCCATTCGTGACCCATCTTCAGTGTTCTGGCTGAGGGAAGAAGGTTCTCATCCAAGATTTGACAAAATATGGCCCTGTCCATTGGCCCCTCAATTTGGCAAAGTCTATATGTAACTTTAGCAGAGAAACGGCCCCAAAGCATCATGTTTCCACCTTCATGCTTGACTGTAGGGATGGTGTTTTTAGGGTCATAGTCAGCATTTTTCATCCTCCAAACACGGCGAGTTGAGTTAATGCTAAAGAGCTCAATTTTGGTCTCATCTGTCCACAGCATATTCTGACAATCCTTCTCTGATTCATTTAGATGTTCATTGACATGACTGTGCATGTGCCTTCTTGAGGAGGGGGACTTGCCATATTTGGAGGAAGAAAAATGCTGACCCTTAAGAACACCATCCCTACAGTCAAGCACGGAGGTGGAAACGTGATTGCTTTGGGGCTGTTTTTCTGCTTAAGGTACAGGCCGACTATGCCGCATGGAGGGGCCAATGGACGGAGCCATGTATTGTAAAATCTTGGATGAAAACCTTCTTCCCTGCAGAACACTGAAGATGGGTCATGAATGGGTCTTTCAGCATGACAATGACCAAAAACATACCACCAAGGCAACAAAGGAGTGGCTCAAGAAGAAGCACATTAAGGTCATGGAGTGGCCTAGTCAGTCTCCAAACCTTAATTCTATAGAAAATGTATGGAGGAAGCTGAAACTTTGAGTTGCCAAGCCAAAGCCAAGAAACCTTTAGGATTTAGAGAAGATCTGTAAAGAAGAGTGGACCAAAATCCTTCCTGAGTTGTGTGCAAACCTGGTCACTAACTACAAGGAACATCTTACCTCTGTGCTTGCCAACAAGAGTCTCTCCACCAAGTACTAAGTCATGTTTTGCTTTGGGATCAAATACTTATTTACTTATTTATACTTACTGAACTGAAACTTAGTTTATGACATTTGTGTCATGTGTTTTTTCTGGATTTTGGGTTGATATTCTGTCTCTATCATTTTAAATACACCTATTATAAAAAAAAAAAAATATATAGACCCTTCAAAATCTACAGGGGATAAAAAAATGTATTTCCCCCACTGTATATGGTTCTTCATAGCAGTCGGAACATTGTACATTCAGAATCTGTGTCTGTGGAATCTTCATCAGCCTGCTGTGTTTAGTGACTCTCAATAAAATAACATTCTGTTAAGAAGAGGAGATTATAAGAAAAGGTTTCAGAAGACATATGGTATCTTTGCAATATACTTCATCAAATAGTCCAGTGTGCAAACAGTGTCTATGCTAAATTGTGTTTTTTTTCTGTGTTGAAGCTCCTCTGCTATTTGCTTTGACAAATCAGCTTGAGGATTAGCCAAAGGTTTCCCGGCTATACATTCTCCAGTGACATTTGTTAGATCCAGTTTGATACACATATCCTTTTAGCTAGTAATAGCAAAAAAACATAGCTGCACTTTTGTTTGGAACAATGTCAGGGCAATACAAAGTTGATATACTAAAACTGGAAAGTGCAAAATTTGTTGTTCTGGGGATGAGGCCCTTCTCCCCATCAACATGGGGACAAGGTGCTTTGGGGGAGCGCTACCCCAAAGCACCCTCCCAATGTTGAGGGCATGTGGCCTGGTATGGTTCAGGAGGGGGGTGGGCGCTCTCTTGTCACCCCCTCTTTCCCTGCGGCCTGCCAGGTTGCGTGCTCGGGTAAGGGTCTGGTATGGATTTTTGGGGGGACTCCATGCCATTTTTTTAAAAAATTTGGCGCGGGGTTTCCCTTAATATACATACTAGACCTGAAGGGCCTGGTATGGACTTTAGGGGGACCCCCACGCATTATTTTTAAAAAAATTTGGGTTCAGGGTTCCCCTGTGCAGAAATTCCTTGCCGTTTTTATCAATGAACTATGTGTATTGTCAGACCGACAATTCATTATAGCCGCAAGTAGTTTTAAATGATTTTTTCCTATAGAAATTTCATTTTGCTGTCAGACTGTTCTAAACACGGGAGACATGTGTCCTTTTACAGCCATGTTATAGACCCCCCCCATAAGAAATTTAAAGGAATATTACACTTTTATTGTTTCACTTTAAGCATTATTAAAATCACTCCTCCCGAAAATGGCCATTTTTAAAACTTTTTTTTTGCATTCATACATGTACCCTAGGGCAGGACCCTGATCCCCAAACACTTTTTATGACAATACCATGCATATAAGCCTTTGATTTCTCCCACAGATTTTTAAAGGGTGCTCCGCGGCTTTCGAATTTGCGGTGAACACAGCCAATATTTGAGTCAAACTCATGTTCGACTCGCACATAAAGCTCATCCCTAATGCTGACTAACCTGTGTAAAAAAGATGTACCGTATATACTGTACTTACCTATTGTCAGACTGCTCCAGTCCTGTGAAGCAATCTGGCTCCCCTGCTGGGGTGAGAAGGGAGTGCTGACAACAACTGGGACATGGGAGACTATGGATGATGTCATGGCTCTGCAAATTCACAGCTGCTGTCGAGCACTTCCTTGCACATGGGAGCCGGAGCTGCTGAATCATGTGACTGGACTTGAAGAAAATTAAAAAAGGAAATGTCCATATCCATTTTATACAGGGCAAGCAGGATAGGTAGGAGGAGGGGGGAGGGAATTTTTTAAGAATAGTTAGATTTAGATTTTTTTTTACCATCTCTTACCTATCCTGTAAATCCGGCATAAAAAAGATCAGTGTGCTTACCTATTTTCAATTTGCTCCAGTTCAGTCATGTGATCCAGCAGCTCCAGCTCCCCTGTGTTAGTGATCAGCTTCTGCAGAGGAGAGGAGGGGAGAGGCAATGTTTTTAGAAGTAGTTCGATTTAGGTGTTTTTTTTATGCTGCACAATGCTTTGTAGTATAATGGACCCTTTTTACAAGAAAACAAAATGTTTTTTTAAAGGTAAACTAGTATAATTCCAGCCTAAACTCTGCTAGTCTTAACCACTTCAGCCCCGATAGGATTTGACCCCTTATTGACTAGGCCATTTTTTTGCGATACAGCACTGGATCGGTTTAGCTGACAATTGCGCGGTTCTGCGACAATGTACCCATACAAAATTAATGTTATTTTTTACCCACATAAATTTAGAGACTTTTATTTTTTTTATTGTTTTTACTGATAATGGCGGCGATCTGTGATTTTTAGCTGGACTGCGACATTGCGGCGAGCAGATCTGATCCCAAATTACACTTTTTGGGGACCAGTGACATTATTACATTGAAGAGGAAGTAAGCCCTGGTGGGTTTTACTTCCTCTTTATTTCCCTGCAAAGGTAAAGCATAATGGGCTACTATGCATTTCATAGTAGCCCATTATGTGTCACTTACCTGAAACTGAAGCCTGCAATGTCTCCATTATCCCCACTAGTAGGGAGCATCCATCTTCGCACCTCTTCCTTCTGGAGCCTGTGACTGGCTGGAGTCGCGTGATGTCACTCCCCCATGCTCGCGGGAGCCGCCAGTCACAGCATGGCCCCTATTTGAGACGGCAGGAAGTGCCTTTTCTAAAGTGCGCATGCACCAATAACATTGGAGCTCAAGTCTTTTGTAAATATCTCCTAAACCATGGAGGTTTAGGAGATATTTAAAGCACCTACAGCCTTAAAATAGGCTTACCTGTAGGTAAAAGTGGTTGTACAGGTGTACAACCACTTTAATCAGTGCTATAAAAATACACTGATCATTGTAAAAATGTCACTGGTAGGGAAGGTGTTAACACTATGGGGCGATTAAGGGGTTAAGTGTGTGCCCTCAGTGTGTTCTAACTGTAGGGAGGATGGGCTTACTGGCATAAGCGAGTTGTAAATATATATGTATACACATCTTTTTTACACGTCAGTCAGCCTAGGAGTTAGAAGGAGGAGGGAGCATTTTTAGGAACAGTTAGGTTTAAACTGGAATTCTACTTGTCCCCATACACACTATCAGACTGTCTGCTGATTTTTGTCTTCAGATTTACCAAAACCATGTAGTGCAAGGGCCTGCCTGATTGCATACACATTGAAACGCCTATGTTTTGACCTTATATTATATGGTTTTGGTAAATCTGAAGTAAAAAATCAGCAGAAAATATGATAGTGTGTATGGGGCTTTATGTTCAGAGCTTCAGCACACTTTACCAAGCCTCCTGCAAATTGAACAAAGATGCAATCAGCTCATTCCTAGTTTGCAGACTTTTATATTTGGTTTATATGAGCTCATGTGCCAAACAGTAATGGAAGAAAGATAGCAGGTTAACAACACAGGGATACACTTTTTCCTTTATTGTATTGCTGCATAGGCCAGGGAGAGAGAGACACATACTAGTCTCTTACACTTAAGTACAAATATCCATGAAGCAAGAGCCTGCAAATCAGGGCTCAAAGGTTGTACTTGTATATGACTGTTTACTCAGATCAATATATTCTGATTAGAACAAATAAACTGACACAAAAAAGGCATACAAAAAGGAATACTGGATTGGTGTGGATGGGCATAAAATAGATATAAAGAAGCTGATTTACAAACGGAATTGCGAATGTTAACAATAAAATGTGTGAAGATTCCCTTAAATTATTCAATCACAAGAAAAGAAAATCCTTATTTATTTATTTTATATGCACATGACCAGATCATCAAAGTGAATAATAACCACTTTCACCCAGCAATATATATTTTTTGGAAGCAAAGGTCTGAAGAATAAAATTATGGTCGTTGCAATTTTTTATGTCAAACAATATATTAAATGCAAAATTTCCAAAAAAACAAAACAAAATACACTTTAATGAATTTTAGTGCACACAAACACAATATCAATCTCAATCTATTGGTGAAATGTAAACGCTGATGTTGTACTAAGTAAATAGATACCTAATATGTCATACTTGCCCTTGGAATAAAGACAAACTACGGTATAGTAAATTATCCATAGACAACGCTTTAAAGGCTTTTACGGGTTACCAGTTTAGAGTTAGGCAGGAGGTCTGGCACTAGAATTATTGCTCTCATTCTGTGGTGGTGATACCTCACATATGTGGTGAAATCATATAATATGCATGGAGGACCTACATGCACATTTGCATCCCTGTAAGAGCATGGGAGGACAGGGGTTCTTTAAAGATTTTTCATAATTAATATTAATATTTTATTTAATTTTTTTTTTTTTTTTACGTTGTCTCATTGTCTTTTTTTTGGATCAACCATATTGCTGTCATAATCTCCTGTGATAGCAAGAGGAATGACAAGTGTTCTTTACTGAGAGACCTGGGGTCTATTAGACCTCAGATCTTTCCTCTGCCCTCAAAAGCATCTTATTAAACTGCGAGTGGCTTGATCAGAAGCTTGTGTGGCTGGTAATGACTTGTAAACAATAAACCAAAACCAGTAGTGACTCAATTCTCGTTGCTTCCTTCTTCATTTGTCATGAGGTTGGGGTGTTGCTGATGTATCTTTGCCTCCTGGTACTCAACTGGCCACACAGCTACAGCAGTTCCAGGCTTCCTGATCGCACCGGAGAGTCAGGGGACAGCGGCAGGCGATGGTCCCCTTCTGCACCATGTAAAAGCAATTGGGCAGCTGTAGAGACACTCAGATCACTTTTACAGAAAAGCCTATGCACAGCTGCAAACTTTAATGGCTACAGACATGATCCTGGCTTAACAACTTCCACACCCAAGGACATATAGGTTTCTCCTAATGGCTGGAAAAGGTTAACTTAAAGTGGTTGTAAACCCTTACAACCAACTTTGACCTACAGGTAAGCCTAGATTAAGGCTTACCTGTTGGTCCAAGAAATATCTCCTAAACCTATACGGTTTAGGAGATATTTACCCGAAGACAGCCACCGCTGTCTACGGTGCATGCGTCGTAGACAGCGGGGCGCGCAGGCGCACTGGGCAGGCCCCAGATCGCGCCGATATGCTGCGAGTGTCGGCTCCCGTGCGCATGCGCGGGAGTGACATCATCGCGGCTCTGGCGAATCACAGCACCGGAGCCGCGAGACCCGGAAGTCGCTCCGGGATCCATGGCAGCGGCGAAGAGGAAGACGGAGGACCGCTTTCGGGGGATTCGTTCTCAGGTAAGTTATTCATAATGAGCTAGTATGCTATGCATACTAGCTCATTATGCCTTTGCCTCTTTGCCTTACAGGGTGTGCTTTTTAAAAAAAATTCAATTTGCCTTTACTTCCTCTTTAAAATCTTCTGTTTGCATAATTCCAGTTTAAGTCTAACTCCAAATAAACTTTTTGGGGGGCTGTCCCTAGATGGAAGATTTTGCATGCGTTTTCTATTCAAAGGGTGTCAAACACAAGAGGAAGGTGCGCGTAATCTTTTATTATGTAACACAAAACAGGATAGGAAGAAACAGTGCATGTACCAAGACCGAAAATATGGCAATAACAGCAATAAATCTAGAAGTGTCTTAAAGTCGAATTAAGCCCAAAATAGTAAAACACTACTGACAGATAATGTTTTTATGCAAAAAAAAGAGCCCCTACTGGCCTCTTCTGTCATAAACTCTTCTCCATTCCTGTCAGTGTTTTTGAACGCTGAGCTATGCATGTGCAGCTCAAAATACATTTACCACACCTCTCTGTACCTGGATGATGTGATTCCCATGAGCATGCATGACAGTGATGTCATCACAGCCCAGCCAATCAAGCAGCTAAAGAAGCTGAAGAATCTGAACACAAAGAAACGACAGGGAGAAGATGGAAGTGCCCGTGACAGCTGAGAGCACTCACACCGCAGTGTTAGAGGGGATCGCTTGGCAAGTAAGGCTGCCATAATGTTCTTATATGCTGTGCATATAGTAAATTATGGAATCAAGGCTCCCAAGGGACCATTTAAAAAAAAAATATATATGCAGAGGTTTAATTCCATTGAAAAAAAGGAAGAAGCTAGTCTGAGTGTTTCCAAATGCTGTATAAAAAACACAAACAGTAGAACACTAAAGAAAATTTTGTAATGCATTACTTTTAAATAATCTCCTTCATCTAAAAGCTATTTAATGTGTTTAATCAAATTATTTCTGCTTAACCCAAAGAGTGTTTTTAGTTACCATCCTTTTATCACCATCTTTCCCTTAAAGAGGCTCTCTAATGAGAGATTATGACAGCTGCCTTTGCTAAACTTTCCTTTTGAGAATGCTAGTGTAGCCCCCTGATGTTTAGGCAGGGTTACTCTTAGATTTACCTGCCAGGTGTAGTTGCCTTGGCTAATTGCTAGGGATCAATTGACTTTACCCTAAGACAGCTTTCACACCAAAGCTGATCCATAGCGTTGGCGGTAAAACACTGCTATTTTTAGCGACTTTTTACCATCGGATTTGCAGCGCATTTTCGGCCTCTAGTGGGGCACTTTTACTCCCCGCTAGTGGCCGAGAAAGGTTTAAAACTACCCGCAATACACCACAATAGCAGCGTTTTGCCGGCGGTATTGCAGCTCTGCCCCATTGATTTCAATGGGGAGCAGCGGTGGAGGAGCAGTAAACACATCGCTCCTTCACCGCTCCAAAGAAGCTGCTGGCAGGAATTTTCCTGATGTCCTGCCAGCGCACCGCTTCGGTGTGAAAGCCTGAGACAACGGAGCAGCAGTTTAAGGGTGGATTGCAGGCACTATTTCGAACGCTATAGCGTCTGCAAAACGCCCTCGGTGTGAAAGGGGTCTTAGTCCGGAATCGCTGCAATTCTCTCTTCTGTTGCTAGGTGGCTGGGTACCTGATGTAATAATGTCCATAAATAACTCCATGGACTGCCTCTTCAAATTCTAATCTCACAGAACTCTCACCTTAATATTATGAAGAAACTCGCATCAACAAGTGATTTGGGCTCTCCACGACCTTCTATTGGAACCTTTTCTTATTTGCACACTACTGACGGGCCATAGGTACCATTCCAACTCTATTGTTCCTCCAGTAAAGCCGCGTACACACGTAGCCGTCTGTCCGACGTACTTAGTCTGGCGGACTTCCCGCCAGACTGTCCGTCGGACTTTCTGAACGGGCTACTTGCCCACACACGGCACCTTTTCAGCGGACTAATACGGCGTACTAAGTCCGCCGTACTATCCGCCCTACTTTTGAAATGAACGGACTCGTCCACACACGCGGACGAAAGTCCGCTCATTTCGAGCGCGTCTCCAGGTAGGCGGAGCCCGCGAAGGATACGTCGCTGGCCCCGCTGCCTGGTATGGACTTAAAGGGAAACCCCAACGCCGAAAAAAATCGGCGTGGGGGTCCCCCCAGGTCCACATCAGACCCTTGTCCGAGCACGCTACCCGGCCGGCCAGGAAAGGGGGGGGCGAGCGAGCGCCCCCCCTCCTGAGCCGTACCAGGCCGTGTGCCCTCAACATGGGGGGTGCCTTGGGGAAGGGGGGGCCGCGCGGCCCCCCCACCCCAAAGCACCTTGTCCCCATGTTGATGAAGACAAGGGCCTCTTCCCGACAACCCTGGCCGTTGGTTGTCGGGGTCTGCGGGGGGCTTATCGGAATCCGGGAGCCCCCTTTAATAAGGGGGCCCCCGGATACCGGCCCCCCACCCTATGTGAATGAGTATGGGGTACAATGTACCCCTACCCATTCACCTGTAAAATAAAGTACAAAAAAAAAACACAACACACAAGGGTTAAAATAGTTTATTGCACAGCTCCAGGGGTCTTCCGTCTTCGGGGGTCTTCTCGCCGGACTCCTCCGCTATCTTCTTGTAGCTCTTTTACTAGCGGAGGAGCCCAGCTTTCTTCCTCGCCGCCACCCTTCTTCCGACTTCGGGGGTCTTGTCCCCCTCTTCGGTTCTTCTGCCGGGCCACTGCGCCTTCTTCTAGCTCTTTTACAGACGGTGGCCCGGTCTTCTGCCGCCGCCGCCGCCGCCGCCGCCTTCCATTCTTCTGTCCTTCTCTTCTTCTTCTTCTTCAGATGTTGCCTCGCCGAGTCCTCCGCTCACAATGATGAGTTGGGGTTCCCCTTTAAGTCCATACCAGGCGGCGGGGCCAGCGGCGTATCCTTCGCGGGCCCCGCCTACTTGGAGACCCGCTCGAAATGAGCGGACTTTTCTCCGAGCGGGAAAAGTCCGTTCATTTCAAAAGTACGGCGGACTGGCATACACACGGCCGGATTGTCGGCCGAAATGCGAGTCCGGCGGGAAGATTGGAGTGTAAAACTACTTTCTAAGTTCGCCGTACTTTCGGGTCAAAAAAGTATGCCGGAGGCTACACACTGGGGGATTGTCCGGCGGACTTGAGTTTGCCGGACTTTTCCACCCGCTTGTTTGATCGTGTGTACGTGGCATAAGCCGCTCCGACACCTGGATCTGGACGGCTTAGTTGGAGTAGTACCTATGGCCCCATTGGTAGTATGCAAAAAAGAAAAGGTTCAAAATAGAACCTTGTGGAGAGCCCAAATCACTTGTTGATGCAATTTTTTTCATAATATTAAGGTGAGAATTCTGTGAGACTAGAATTTGAAGAGGCAGTACATGGAGTTAATTATGGACATTATTACATCATTCCTTTGCCCACTTTACAATTTATGTATTGCATACACCATTTTGTGAACATTTTGTGAACTATAGGACCATACTGGTCCTTCTTTTTGCTATTGTTGCTATTGTTACACCATTAACTGGTTCAGGATTTTTATTATATTTGGACATTTATTGCACATATTTAGGATTTTTTTTTTTTGCAACACCATTTTGAAATCACTCCTAGTGGAGACACCATTTTTGTGCACTTTATTTCTGCACTTTATTATTGCTTCAATTGGAAACATTATTTTTCTGCACTTATTAATTCTTCAGTGGAATAGTTACAGTGTTTTTATAGTGATTTTTTATTTTCTCCTTGCGTGAGATCACTTTATATGTATTTATATTTCATTTGTGTATTGTGAACACTAATAGGTTTTGCAGTTTTAATATCACTTTAAAGTGGTTGTAAACCCTTACAAACCACTTTGATCTACAGGTAAGCCTAGATTAAGGCTTACCTGTAGGTCCAAGAAATATCTCCTAAACCTATACAGTTTAGGAGATATTTACAAAAAGACAGGCACCACTGTCTATGGCGCAGGCGCACTGAGCAGGCCACAGATCACTGCGATATGCCGCTCGTGTCGGCTCCCGTGCGAATGCGCGGGAGTGACGTCCTCGCGGCTCCGGCGAATCACAGCGCCAGAGCAGCGAGACCCGGAAGTCACTCCGGGATACATGGCAGCGGCGAAGATGAAGATGGATGACCGCTTCGGGGGCTTCGTTCTCAGGTAACTTATTCATAATGAGCTAGTATGCTATGCATACTAGCTCATTATGCCTTTGCCTTGCAGGTTGCATTTTTTTTTTATTGCCTTTACTTCCTCTTTAAATACTGTTATTAGGCACATTTACTAGATACTCCGAGTAGCACGAGGGACACTTTTATATATGCCCATTAACATTTCAACCACTTAAGGGTGTCCTGGCCCTAAACCCTCTCTCCCACAGTTCCGTTTAAGAGACAATAAATCTATTTTGCATTCAAGAAGTGTCTGGTGCCCATGAATCTACCTTGCATTTCACCCACCATGCCTCATAACCCACTCTACACAGAAGCATGTCAGCTGTCCCTAACTCTGGAGGTTCTTATTACACCAAAGGGGACCTGGGACTTGGCTACATGTTGATTCTTTGACTTCAATGCTATCTGAGCATTGTCAGTCCTTTTGATCTAAGTAGGCTAACCTGAAGTAAAGAACTCTGAAACTAATTGAAAGAAGCATGCTGTGACTCAAAAGTACTTAAAGTGTAAGTTTACTTTTTCAGAAAAAATTAAAAAGGTGAACTAGCACCGTTACACTCTCCCCGCGCCCCCCCCCCCCCCCCCGGCCCCTGATGTACTAACCTCTGTGGGTGATGAGCTGTCAATGCCCTTGCAGCAAGTATAGGGGTCAGAGATGTTGAAATTCCAGATATTCTCCTTCTTTCTGCAAGACTTATGGGACAGTTTAGAGCAATTCTGCCAAGGAGCATGGAGCATTGCTCTGATCAGTCCCATAAGCACTACAGAAATAAGAGGACCACTATGCCGGCTGCACAAGCTTTCACAGCTCATGACATGACATAGTCACTTTAAAGCCTAAGGTTTTTTTGTATATAAAGTCTCTGTAAATTTAAAAACGAAAAAATAATATATTGCAACATACAGTACCAGTCCTAGGATAATATGCCTGATTCAATTTATTTTTTCAGGCTGTTGCCTTTATTTTTCACCTGATAATCCTGTGAACAACACACTTCATGTCCCTAGGTGGCTATGCCACTGCTCCACTGTTTCTATGGAGGGAGTTATTGCTGTCACCAGGCTGGACATCAAATATATCTAGCTTTGTTCATTTTTCTTATATGGTTTGTGCCTTTTTTCAATTCACAAGAAGTGATACAGACACTGCATTTCTAGCAAGTGAAACTGATATTTTCTGTACTTGCTGAAAATGTTTTCAGCCTGACCTGCTAAATTAAAAAATATATATATCAATTCAGCATTTTGTACAGTAATCAAACAGGTACTACACTTTGAGTACAATTATTATGTTACTGAAAACAGTTTTTACTATAAACGCTTAGGTTTGTAGACTATAGACAATATTGCCATCCACACTAATTTTAGTGCTCTTGGCACTTTTGTGCCTTTTATACTAGAGGTAATCTCAGTAATGTGATAAACTGTTCTATTTTTCTGCCGGGAGTACAAATCGATCTCTCATTACCAATTATCAGCTCGTTCATGTGCCAAGCTGTGTCTGCTGCCTCCAAACCATTGTCCACGGGCAACTCATTCCCTGCATGGCCAGCCTCTCACACCTGGTGTCTTAGAAAGTGAGGTAGCTGGGAACAGTTAAGCTTAGCAGACTGGCTACAATTTATGGATTGATGCTTCATTACCTGCCCAGCCAGCGTCCACCATCTGGAGCCAAATGTACAAACTGAGCTGTGGGCAGTAAGAAGGCCTCTTTGTTGGGCTGTGTTGTAGAAGAAAAATATATAAATAAAATGTAAGGTCAGCTGCAGCTTGAGGATTAGAACAGGTAAAAAGTCTGCATATGGAACATTTTTATAATATTCTACAAAGTCTTTTAGCTTTTGTCAGGCCAAGCATTTACATATACTTTTAAAGCCCATTTCTAGGCAAAACTTATTTTTCGTTTTGGACAGCACTTAAAGGGATAGAAATTCTATGTGTTTTATACCAAGACAGGAAGTTATGGCAAGGTTGGAACACACAATCTGCAAATAAAAACTTTTTTCAGTAAAAGCTTCAGGCCTAGAACTTCCGTCAAGTTATTATTAGTGTCTGTTTCTTCCTGTCCCAGGAACATCTGCTCCTCTTATTTCTTGTCCTTCTGTCACGGGAACAAGGGTAGAAGGGAAATCCCTGTAATGAAGTCATAGACAGCAATAATAACATATAAAGCCCCGTACACACGAGCGGACTTTTCAACATCCAAAGTCCGTCAGACCGAGTCCGTCAGACTATCCGATCGTGTGTGGGCTGCAACGGACTTTAGCTTCGCAAAAGTCTGACGGACTTTAGAAATGAAGCATGCTTCAAATTTTCCCGACGGAACTCCGCCGGACCCGGTCCCCTTCGAAAAATTCGCTCGTGTGTGTGCTACTCCGACGGACTAAAACCGACGCTAGGGCAGCTATTGGCTACTGTCTATGAACTTCCTACGTCGAATCCAGTCGTACGTCATCACGTTCGACTCCGTCGGAGTTTGGTGTGATGGTGTGTGGTCAAGTCCGTTCGGTCGAAAAGTCCGCCAGAACTCCGTCGGAACTCCTTCGGAACTCCTTTGGAGGTCTGTCAGACTTAATCCCTCTCGTGTGTACGGGGCATAAGAGTTATTTATTCAAACCCAGAACAATCTATTTTTAAAATTGCTGTGTAACTGAAAAACAATCCTAAACTAGAAATCAAACATTTCACTAGTCATTATTTGCTTTTCTTGTGTTTTTACATTAGCCAATCAAAGTTAACTTTTATTGTGTTTCTTAACCTCCCTGGCGGTATGATTATTTCGGATTTTAGGTGCTAAAAGCGGTACAATTATTTTGCATGAAAATTTGGCGTTTTATATTGTAGTCTTGTAATTCTTAGGAATAACTCTCTTAAATCTGTCCAAGCCAGAGTCTAGCAGACATCCCAGGTATAATAAAGTTTGAAAAATGAAATCATAAATTATAATATAATAAATAACTATAAATAATTGTACCAAATAATAATATAACAATAATACAAATTATTCAATAATGTAATCAAATCAAAAACACTGAAATTTGCTCAGTTGCAGAATTTTCACTGTCATTACTTTTCAATATTTGATGACAGATCTCTCCACAAATCGCTGTCGCTCAATTCTGCGAGTGATTCCAATTTATTATCGCTGTTTTCTAGCTGGTCTAAAACCATTTTTGATGTAAAGGGACAGTTTTGGTTGCAATGGACAATCTCCATTTTCCAGGCATAAAGAACAGTTTTTATAATATAAAACTGCATGCAGGACACTGGACAGACCACTAGGGACAAAGGGGATGTGAAATATTTACATACAGCAATGTATTCTGTAAGACTACATTATACTGTATGTATACTGTGTGTTTCACTTTTTGAATTTGGCGCCGATCTCCGCCCCCGTGCGTCGCAACGCTCGCAGGGAACGGAGATCAGCTCCGTGATAGATCGAGCGAGACACGGCTCGCTCGTACAGCGGGGAGACAACGCTGGATCCAAGGGAGAAGGTAGTAAGCGTCCTCCTGGATCCAGCGATGCAGTCCCGAGTCTGGCTCGGGGTTACCGCTAATGGTACAAAAATTCCACCCCGAGCCAGACTCGGGAATACCGTCAGGGGGGTTAAGTAGTAGTAGTTCTTAAGTAGTAGATGTGTATCCACAATTTTTTTTACATTCGACAACCCCTTTGCCTATTATTTGGGGAAATAGTAAAGAACCAGTTTGCTATAGCAAGCACCGCATCCTAATTTAGAAAATAGAACAAAAAACAAATACAGGCGTACCCCACTTTTAAGTACACAATGGGGTTTATTTACTAAAGCTGGAAAGTGAAAAATCCGTCTCACTTCTGAATAGAAACTAATGAGCTTCTAACCCCAACTTGTATAATCAAGCTTTGGTAATACAACCTGGAAACTCATTGGTTCCTATGCAGAAGTGAGCCTGATTTTGCACTTTTCAGCTTTAGTAAATAAACCCCATTGAGTACTTAAAAGTGGGGTATGCCTGTATATGGACTTTACGGTGACAGCCATAACCCCAGAAAAAGAAAGGAGATAAACAAATGTTTAAAAGCACAACATTTTATTATATTGTATTGTTATAGAGTTATAAGGTTATAAGGTTATGTTATAAGGTTATTTACGAAAGGAAAATCCCCTGAAAGTGCACTTGGAAGTGCAGTCGCTCTATATCTAAGGGTTAGATCTGAAACGAGGGGAGGCTCTCCTGCGTTTATCATCCAATCATGTGCAAGCTAAAATGCTGTTTTTTATTTTCCTTGCACGTCCCCCTCAGATCTACAGTGACTTTACTTCCAAGTGTACTTTCAGTGCACTTTCAAGTGCACTTACAGTGCAACATGGATTTTCCTTTAATAACCCCCATGGTGTATAACCACACACAAAACAAAATTGATTCCCAAATATGACACTAGTCCTACCTGGCCCAAAATATCATGTAAATATAAGTCACAACATTAAAAATGTAAAATTGTTACAAACAAGGCCACTAGTGGAAGAAGAGGTGCAGTGGTCTCGTCGCATTTTGCAACTTGATTGCTTTATCAGAAGACCATGCAGTGACACCTATGAGCTACATATGGATAGAGTTGCATCCAAAGGGAGAATACCCCAAACAGCCCTGGCAGAAAAGAAGAAAAAGATAGTAAAATAGTAATGGAAAAGTGGAGACTTCTTTTCAGAAAGCCTTTGTAATCATACAATGAATCCAAAAGATCCAAAGGATTAAAGGATATGGACCAAAAAGTATAAAAGCCACCTTTCTGAAAAAAACATGCCAGGGAAATGCTTCAGGTGATAAAATGGGTAGTTATAGAAAACAAAGCTGGTCCATGAACCAGGCCGCACTTGCCATCTGCAATCCAGACAGTCAGGACTTTAGGGAAGATGACAGGTAGTGAAGAACATTGGAACCACTGTTTCATTGTAGTAGGAGTGGTAAAGGTTGAATAATTCCTTGTCTCTAAATATGTATTTATTCACATTAAAATTGAATCTCTCAGGCTGCATTCATCCTATCCCCTTATTGTATGCCTAGACTGTTTTTGACTCAACCTCTAGGTTGAATCATCTCCCAGCCTAAGCTGACAATACTCCTAGACTGAGCAACGCTCTAACACTATGGGGGTTATTGAAGAAAGGCAAATCCACTTTGCACTTCAAGTTCACTTGAAAGTGCACTGAAAGTGCACATGGAAGTGCAGTCGCTCTAAATCTAAGAGGTAGATCTGAAATGAGTGGAATCTCTGCTGATTTTATCATCCAATTATGTGCGAACTAAAGTGTTTTTTTTTAATTTTCCTTGCATGTCTCCTTCGGATTTACAGTGACTTTACTTCCAAGTGCCCTTTCAGGGCACTTTCAAGTGCACTTGCAGTGCAAAGTGGATTTTCCTTCAGTAAATAACCTCCAATGTGTGCACTGACTACTCTAAAAAACTTTCCATTGCAACAACAGAGAAAGAAGAAGGACACATGATGACATTACACCAGATAGAGGACTGCAGGTTTTACGTGTGTACTAGAAGAAAGGGGCTCAAATGGTTTCAGAGGGAGGGCTGAAAAAAATATGTTTTATTCATGAATGAATAACAATTAAATGAATGAATACTTGTATCTTTTTGTAATTAGCATGATGAGTAAATCATCAGTTTCATCATCAGAGTCCTCTCTTACACCAGTGTTTCCCTGAGACTTCACCTTACATCAGGATCCTCATCAGGGTCCTCTGTTACATTGGAGTCTCCATCAGATTTGCACTGAATATTTTGGGGGAAGGGAGATGAAGACCAAGTCATTTGAATCCTAAGTCTGAGGATCTGCCACTAGCTGCAGCTAAATAAAATCTCACAATGGGCCTTAGTTTGGAGACCCCTGTTTTAGGAAGATTAAAAAAAGTTGTGTGTGTGTGTGTGTGTGTGCAAGGTGGGGGGAGTAAGGGTAGATAAAGCTTTGGCTGGGTATAGGAATATGGAGTTTGAAATAAACAAATTATACTTCTGCTGTGCAGAACCATATCTAGCAGTTAAACCCATCAGTGTGATACTAATGCTACCCAGCAAATACTGCAACGGTACTGAAATCAAAATTTTCACTCAATGTACCATTATTTGCGTTTTCTGTAATCTTCTGCAGCCAGAATCCAGACAATCACTGGAAGCATACTTCCATAATCCCAGGTTGATATAACTCTCTTTTTCTGTTTCCATTATCACTAGTTACTAGGGATGAGCTGAATACTCCCCGGTTTGGTTCGCAGCAGAATATGCGAACAGGCAAAAAAACGTTAAAGTCTATGGGACACGAATGTGAAAAATCAAAAGTGCTAATTTTAAGTGTTTGGGGACCTGGATCCTGCCCAAGGGGACATGTATCAATGCAAAAAAAAAAGTTTTAAAAATGGAAGTTTTTTTCGGGAGCAGTGATTTTAATAATGCTTAAAGTGAAACAATAAAAGTGAAATATTCCTTAAGATTTTGTACCTGGGGGATGTCTATAGTATGTCTGTAAAGTGGTGCATTTTTCCCACATTTATAACAGTCCCTGCAAAAAAATGACATTTCTAAAGGAAAAAAAGTAATTTAAAACTCTGCAATACAGATAAAAGTCATTGAAAAAAATGGCATGGGGTCCCCCCAAAAATCCATACCAGACCCTTTGGGTCTGGTATGAATATTAAGGGTAATCCTGAACCAAAATATAAAAAAAAAATGTGTGGGGTCCCCTCAAATTCCATACCAGGCCCCTCAGGTCTGGTATGGATATTAAGGGGAACCCTGCGCCATTTAAAAAAAAATGGCATGGGGTCCCCCTCAAAATCCCTACCAGACCCTCCAGGTCTGGTATGGATTTTAAGGGGAACCCCATGCCAAAATAAAAAAATGGCATGGGGGTCCCCCCAAAAATCCATACCAGACCCTTATCCGAGCATGCAACCTGGCAGGCTGCAGGAAAAGAGGAGGCACGAGAGAGCACCCCCCTCCTGAACCGTACCAGGCCACATGCCCTCAACATTTGGAGGGTGCTTTGGGTTAGCCCCTTAAAGCACATTGTCCCCATGTTGATGGGGACAACTGCCTCTTCCCCACAGCCCTTGCCTGGTGGTTGTGGGGGTCTGCAGGTGGGGGGGCTTATCGAAATCTGGAACAAGGGGACCCCCAGATCCTGCCCCCCCCGTTTGAAATGGTAACGGGTATATTGTACCCATACCATTTCATAAAAAGTGTCAAATTGTTAAAAAAAACACAAGACACGCTTTGGGACAAGTCCTTTATTAAAAAATAAAAAAATAAAAATGTTCCATGAATAGTGATGGCCGAACGGTTCGCCCGGCGGTCGTTTCGCGGCGAATTTCCGACATTCGCGGTCCGCACGTTCGAACGCCTTTTTCCGTCGTTCGCCGCGGCGGACTTACGTGTTTAATGTATACAAGAACTTTAACCTTTGGTGACACGTTTATCATGTGATACAGGACAGCCAATTGAGACATGACAGCACATGGACACTTGTACATTCCCCCTAACCTATAAATACACCCGATCCGGTGGCCATTTTACATTCTTTCTTCTGTTACGATAGGGACAGGTTCCTGTGTGGAGTAGGGAGAGATAAACCACTAGCTATTTGGTACACAAAAGTTCTTTTCAGGACTGGTATAGGTGTTAGGTGTTGATAGGTTTGCTGTGCTGCTGATTCTTGCAGCAGCCTGAGTGTCTTTTGTTAGTTTAGAGAAAGGGAAAGGACGGTGTATGCTACAGGGACAGCCAGATTAGTCTTTCATCATCATCATCATCATCATCATCATTAGCTGTTACTATCAAGGTCCACAAAAGAGCTGTTCCAGTAACCACTAATCGTTCTCTTTTTTTGCCAATTTGTATAGGGACAGGAAGGAAGCAGTGTTGTCAGGCAGTGAGGGTAATTTTAAAGACTTGCTGTTATTATTAGTTCCACAAAGGTTCTTTTCAGGACTGGTATCAGTGGTACAGTAATAGGCTTGTACATGTATAATATTCTTTCTTCCAAATATAGAAAGGATATTATACTTGACTGCTGCCCTTCTGCTGCAGTCTGCTAAACATTCACAACTCACTTGTTCCACAAAAGTTCTTATAAGGACTGGTAACTTGGTATAGGGTGCTACGGTACATAGGCTTGAGTGCGGTACAGTCTGCTGTTCTGTAAGGACCGCTATCGGTCCACAATAGATAGGGTTGACGTGCACCACTGCTGACCGCTGCCCTATACTGCAGCAGTCCTTCAGCGGTATAGGGACTGACGTACAGTCTGCTAATCACTAACACACAACCTGCTTGTTCCACAAAAGTTCTTATAAGGACTGGTAACTTGGTATAGGGTGCTACGGTACATAGGCTTGAGTGCGGTACAGTCTGCTGTTCTGTAAGGACCGCTATCGGTCCACAATAGATAGGGTTGACGTGCACCACTGCTGACCGCTGCCCTATACTGCAGCAGTCCTTCAGCGGTATAGGGACTGACGTACAGTCTGCTAAACACTAACACACAACCTGCTTGGTCCACAAAAGTTCTTATAAGGACTGGTAACTTGGTATAGGGTGCTACGGTACATAGGCTTGAGTGCGGTACAGTCTGCTGTTCTGTAAGGACCGCTATCGGTCCACAATAGATAGGGTTGACGTGCACCACTGCTGACCGCTGCCCTATACTGCAGCAGTCCTTCAGCGGTATAGGGACTGACGTACAGTCTGCTAAACACTAATACACAACCTGCTTGGTCCACAAAAGTTCTTATAAGGACTGGTAACTTGGTATAGGGTGCTACGGTACATAGGCTTGAGTGCGGTACAGTCTGCTGTTCTGTAAGGACCGCTATCGGTCCACAATAGATAGGGTTGACGTGCACCACTGCTGACCGCTCACCTATACTGCAGCAGTCCTTCAGCGGTATAGGGACTGACGTACAGTCTGCTAATCACTAACACACAACCTGCTTGTTCCACAAAAGTTCTTATAAGGACTGGTAACTTGGTATAGGGTGCTACGGTACATAGGCTTGAGTGCGGTACAGTCTGCTGTTCTGTAAGGACCGCTATCGGTCCACAATAGATAGGGTTGACGTGCACCACTGCTGACCGCTGCCCTATACTGCAGCAGTCCTTCAGCGGTATAGGGACTGACGTACAGTCTGCTAAACACTAATACACAACCTGCTTGGTCCACAAAAGTTCTTATAAGGACTGGTAACTTGGTATAGGGTGCTACGGTACATAGGCTTGAGTGCGGTACAGTCTGCTGTTCTGTAAGGACCGCTATAGGTCCACAATAGATAGGGTTGACGTGCACCACTGCTGACCGCTCACCTATACTGCAGCAGTCCTTCAGCGGTATAGGGACTGACGTACAGTCTGCTAATCACTAACACACAACCTGCTTGTTCCACAAAAGTTCTTATAAGGACTGGTAACTTGGTATAGGGTGCTACGGTACATAGGCTTGAGTGCGGTACAGTCTGCTGTTCTGTAAGGACCGCTATCGGTCCACAATAGATAGGGTTGACGTGCACCACTGCTGACCGCTGCCCTATACTGCAGCAGTCCTTCAGCGGTATAGGGACTGACGTACAGTCTGCTAAACACTAATACACAACCTGCTTGGTCCACAAAAGTTCTTATAAGGACTGGTAACTTGGTATAGGGTGCTACGGTACATAGGCTTGAGTGCGGTACAGTCTGCTGTTCTGTAAGGACCGCTATCGGTCCACAATAGATAGGGTTGACGTGCACCACTGCTGACCGCTCACCTATACTGCAGCAGTCCTTCAGCGGTATAGGGACTGACGTACAGTCTGCTAATCACTAACACACAACCTGCTTGTTCCACAAAAGTTCTTATAAGGACTGGTAACTTGGTATAGGGTGCTACGGTACATAGGCTTGAGTGCGGTACAGTCTGCTGTTCTGTAAGGACCGCTATCGGTCCACAATAGATAGGGTTGACGTGCACCACTGCTGACCGCTGCCCTATACTGCAGCAGTCCTTCAGCGGTATAGGGACTGACGTACAGTCTGCTAAACACTAATACACAACCTGCTTGGTCCACAAAAGTTCTTATAAGGACTGGTAACTTGGTATAGGGTGCTACGGTACATAGGCTTGAGTGCGGTACAGTCTGCTGTTCTGTAAGGACCGCTATAGGTCCACAATAGATAGGGTTGACGTGCACCACTGCTGACCGCTCACCTATACTGCAGCAGTCCTTCAGCGGTATAGGGACTGACGTACAGTCTGCTAATCACTAACACACAACCTGCTTGTTCCACAAAAGTTCTTATAAGGACTGGTAACTTGGTATAGGGTGCTACGGTACATAGGCTTGAGTGCGGTACAGTCTGCTGTTCTGTAAGGACCGCTATCGGTCCACAATAGATAGGGTTGACGTGCACCACTGCTGACCGCTGCCCTATACTGCAGCAGTCCTTCAGCGGTATAGGGACTGACGTACAGTCTGCTAAACACTAATACACAACCTGCTTGGTCCACAAAAGTTCTTATAAGGACTGGTAACTTGGTATAGGGTGCTACGGTACATAGGCTTGAGTGCGGTACAGTCTGCTGTTCTGTAAGGACCGCTATCGGTCCACAATAGATAGGGTTGACGTGCACCACTGCTGACCGCTCACCTATACTGCAGCAGTCCTTCAGCGGTATAGGGACTGACGTACAGTCTGCTAATCACTAACACACAACCTGCTTGTTCCACAAAAGTTCTTATAAGGACTGGTAACTTGGTATAGGGTGCTACGGTACATAGGCTTGAGTGCGGTACAGTCTGCTGTTCTGTAAGGACCGCTATCGGTCCACAATAGATAGGGTTGACGTGCACCACTGCTGACCGCTGCCCTATACTGCAGCAGTCCTTCAGCGGTATAGGGACTGACGTACAGTCTGCTAATCACTAACACACAACCTGCTTGTTCCACAAAAGTTCTTATAAGGACTGGTAACTTGGTATAGGGTGCTACGGTACATAGGCTTGAGTGCGGTACAGTCTGCTGTTCTGTAAGGACCGCTATAGGTCCACAATAGATAGGGTTGACGTGCACCACTGCTGACCGCTCACCTATACTGCAGCAGTCCTTCAGCGGTATAGGGACTAAGAGTTTTGTCACAGGGTCATTTAAAAAATGACATGCAGAGGAAGAGGCAGGCCCTTCCGCAGGGGTGGTAGGGGTAGGGCAGGAGCAACAGGCTTGAGCCAAAGTGGGAAGTTGCAGAAGGTGCGTTCAATTACTTTAAAGGATGCACCAGACTTGGTTGAGTGGCTCGCTCAGCCTTACTCTTCTGCACCCTCCTCATCCTCTCGATCTGCACCCTCTTCTTCACTCTCTGCTATGTGCACCCCCAAAGACACTACCACCAACAACACGACCACCACCACCACCACCACATACCTTCCGCTTGAGTCACTGGAATTATTTTCCGATCCATATCAAGAGGACATTTCTGATGCGCAGCCACTCTTGGTATTGGATCAGGAAGAGGAGGTAGCAACAAGCGCTACTCAGCAGTCTGACGCCAGTACCCAGATCAGCCCAAGGAGGAGGTTGGTCCCCGGTGTTGCTGCCTACTCCGAGATCTCTACTTATAGCGGTGGGGAAGGTGACGTTGATGATGACGTGTCTAGTGATGTCACGTGGGTGCCCACAAGAGAGGAAGAGGAGGGGAGTTCAGAGGGAGATATGGACCAGCAGATAGGGAGGAGAAGCAGCAATGACTTACATTGCACAGCAGGGACAAAGCAGACTGCAAATGTATCAGGAGCGAGTCATCGACCATGTACGGTCACATCTGGCGCTCCCAGGACACCGGCACATGGCTCCGCAGTGTGGGCTTTTTTTAACGTGTCCGCTGCTGACAATAGCGTTGCCATCTGCAATCTTTGCAGTCAACGCGTTAGTCGCGGTAAGCCCAATACTCACCTAGGGACGACCGCCTTAAGAAGGCACATGAGCAGCCATCACCGAGCCCAGTGGGAGCAACGGAACACACAAAGCCACACTGCAGGCTCTCACCGTCCAGCCTCGTCTTCTACTTCTCCTTCTCCTCTCTCCTCACAATTGTCCTCCACTCCACCTTCCATCACGCCAAGCTCACATTTTTCTGCAAAAAGGCAGGCTTCCGTGGGCCTAATGTTTGAGCGTAAAAAAATGATGATGCCGGATAACCCTCTTGCCCAACGGTTGGCGGCTGGCTTGTCAGAACTCATAGCCCGCCAACTACTGCCATATAAACTGGTGGACTCGGAGGCCTTTCGCAAATTTGTGGCCATTGGAACACCACAATGGAAGGTCCCAGGAAGGAAGTATTTCTCAGAGAAGGGCATCCCAGAGCTATATGGCCATGTTCAGCGGCAAGTGAATGTATCTCTGGCACACAGTGTCGGTGCCAAGATACATCTGACCACAGACACGTGGTCTAGCAAACACGGGCAGGGAAGGTATATCAGTTTTACTGCCCACTGGGTGAACCTTCTGACGGCCGTCAAGCATGTAACCCGTGGCACCCGTGTAGATTTGGTTTTACCGCCACGGATTGCATGCAGGCCTGACTCTTCTTCTCCTCCTCCTACTCCATCCTCCTCCCTCTCCTCCTCAGCTGCCTCCTCCTTTTCCGCTGCTAGCGTCTCTTCCACTGCACCGCCCAAGCTCCCCAGAACCTATTCCACATGCCAGGTGAGACGTTGCCATGCCGTGCTGCGTCTGTTGTGCCTGGAAGCAAAGAGCCACACTGGCCCGGCACTCCTTTCAGCTTTGCGTTCACAGGCAGATGAGTGGCTAACACCGCTCAATTTGACAGTTGGTAAAGTGGTGTGTGACAACGGTGCCAATCTGCTTAGCGCATTGAAACAGGGCAAAATCACGCACGTGCCGTGCATGGCACACGTCTTAAACTTGGTCGTGCAGCGATTCCTTGTCAAATACCCTGGGGTCCAGGACATCTTGCGGCAGGCAAGGAAAATCTCGGCCCATTTCAGAAGATCTTACACGGCCATGGCTCGCCTTGCTGACATTCAGCGGCGACACCATCTGCCGGTCAGACGTCTTATTTGCGATTGCCCGACGCGATGGAACTCAACCTTCTATATGCTTGATAGGCTGCTCCAGCAGAAACGTGCAGTTAACGTCTACCTGTATGAACTCTGCGAAAGAAACGGTTCTGGGGAGCTGGGTTTTTTTTCACCGCGCCAGTGGCTGCTCATGCGCGACACATGCAGACTTCTGCGGCCATTTGAGGAGATCACCAAACTGGTCAGTCGCAGCCATGGCGCCATCAGTGACATGGTACCTTATGCCTTCTTTCTGGAGCGTGCATTGCGTCGTGTCATTGATCAGGCTGTGGAGGAGCAGGAGCGGGAAGATGAGGAAGTCGCAATGCTGGATGAATTCCCAGGGGGGGCTACTCTATCTGAGACAAGTCAACAACAGGAGTCTGATGAGGAGTCAGAGGAGGATGGTGCCGGGGCGGATGAGCAGGAGCAAGAAGAGCATGCTTTAAACCTTTCTGGGATCCCTGTTGTGCGTGGATGGGGAGAGGAGAATGAAGAGGACGACATTATCCTGGATGATGAGCAGGAGCCAGGCCACCACACCGCTTCCACTTTAGTGCAAATGGGGGCCTTCATGCTCCAGTGTTTTAATAGGGACCCCCGTATAAAAAGCATGAGGGTCAAGGACCAGTACTGGGTGGCAACGTACTTAGACCCCCGGTACAAACACAAAATGGCGGAAATGTTACCGCCGTCGCAGAGGGCTGTCAGAATGCAGCACTTCCAGGCCTTGCTTCGAGAAATGCTGCATTCTGCTTTTGCGTGCGCTGGCAGAGGAGCAATTCCCACTCCCAGAGAAGGATTTGTGGGTACCAATCCAACAGCGCCTGCAAGAAGAGGCCGGTTTGAAGATGTGTTGGTGACTTCGGATATGAGGTCATTCTTTCAGCCGACCCATCGACAGGTGTCATCCGGATCCAGCATCAGGGAACGCCTAGACCGTCAGGTGTCCGACTACATTGGGTTAACGGCCGATGTGGACGCTCTGAGGAGTGATGAACCCCTAGAC
The DNA here is from genome assembly GCF_037356315.1 of Lithobates pipiens. Taxonomy (NCBI): domain Eukaryota; kingdom Metazoa; phylum Chordata; class Amphibia; order Anura; family Ranidae; genus Lithobates; species Lithobates pipiens. Next base: position 300,967,332 of record NW_027507903.1, read on the forward strand.
TACTGGGTGGGCAGGCTTGACCTCTGGCCAGAGCTTGCCCAATTTGCAATCGAACTGTTGGCTTGCCCCTCATCCAGTGTCCTGTCCGAAAGGACGTTCAGCGCAGCAGGGGGGATTGTGACCGATAAGCGTACTCGCCTAGCTCACCACAGTGTTAACTACCTCACATTTCTAAAAATGAATGAGGCATGGATCTCGGAGGAATTCAACACATGTGACCAGTAGACCATGTATATGTCTATAAACTATTTTTTTAATCAAGCACACAGACCTTCTTAATTCATTTGGCTCACTTCCTTGACCCAAAAAAGCACACCGTACTATATGCCCCTACCCTCCTCTTTGAAGAGGTTGAGCGGTGTCATATTTCTACTGGGGCTGCTTATGATATCCCTGTGCTGTGCTGACTTCCTCCTGGGGGTTCTTATTATGAAGGGATCACACTATCCCTGTGCTGTGCTGACTTCCTCCTGGGGGTTCTTATTATGAGGGGATCACACCATCCCTGTGCTGTGCTGACTTCCTCCTGGGGCTGCTTACGGTGCTGCTGTCAGTGCTGTATGTCACGGTGCTGCTGTCAGCGCTGTATGTCACGGTGCTGCTGTCAGCGCTGTATGTCACGGTGCTGCTGTCAGCGCTGTATGTCACGGTGCTGCTGTCAGCGCTGTATGTCACGGTGCTGCTGTCAGCGCTGTATGTCACGGTGCTGCTGTCAGCGCTGTATGTCACGGTGCTGCTGTCAGCGCTGTATGTCACGGTGCTGCTGTCAGCGCTGTATGTCACGGTGCTGCTGTCAGCGCTGTATGTCACGGTGCTGCTGTCAGCGCTGTATGTCACGGTGCTGCTGTCAGCGCTGTATGTCACGGTGCTGCTGTCAGTGCTCTGTATTACGGTGCTGCTGTCAGATGCCTCTATCACGGTGCATGTGTCATTCCGGTATGTCACGCTGCTGGTGATCATCTCCTGCACCCTCTTCTTTGCCTACCCTGGTCCCTGACCTTCCCTCTCCTCCATTGCCTTCATTAGCTCCATAGTCCTGAATTGTTAGAACAATTTCCCAAATAAAATAAAAATGCTTGTAGTTATCGATCCCAAATTCACCTCATACATGTATTATGTCATTGTCCAGATGGTGGGACTACGTTTTACCCCCTAATAATTACCACGTGGCCGCAAATTCGACATGAAGGTTTGCAAAGTTCGCCTCCCATTGAAGTCAATGGGGCCCGCGGCGAACGTTCTGTTTCGCGAACGTTTGGGTCCGTTCGCATTTCGCGTTCGCGAAACGTCCCGTCGGAAGTTCGTCCATCACTATCCATGAAGACCATTCATCTTCTTCTCTCCCTCCGCCGACAGTCTGATAAAAAACCCTGCACGCCACCACCGATCCGCCTCCATGGAAGGCACCCGCTGTAATGACCGTCCTCTCAGGTGACAGTTCTTTTATAACTGAGGGCGGGGCAACACGGTGGTGTACCTGGGTGACCCCACCCCCTCTGACGCAGGGAACTTCCCAATGGCTTCCCCGTGGTGTCAGAGGGGGTGGGGCCACCTGTTTGCAATTCATTATAGCCGTGAGTAGTTTTAAATTACTTTTTTTTCCTTTAGAAATGTGATTTTGTACAGGGACTGTTCTAAACACGGGAAAAATGTGCCCCTTTACAGGCATACTATAAAAAAAAACAGGTACGAAATTTAAAGGAATATTTAACTTTTATTGTTTCACTTTAAGCATTATTAAAATCACTGCTCCTCAAAAAACATCAATTTTAAAAACTTTTTTTTGCATTGATACATGTGCCCTGGGGCAGGACAATACCAAGTATATAAGCCTTTAAAATTAGCGCTTTTGAATTCTCCCATAGGTTTTTAAAGGGTATTCCACGGCTTTTGAATTTGCCACAAACACCCCAAATTGTTCGCTATTCGGCAAACAGGCAAACTCCCGATATTTACGTAAATTCGACTCGAACATCGGGCGCATCCCTACTAGTTACATTCAACAATCCAAGGCAGATTTTCATTTGATTGGTAGTTCTAATAAAAAACACTTAACAATGGATAGGTTTGGTTTGCAGCAGAACATGTAAACAGGCAAAAAAAATTGTGGGAACACCCGAACACCGTTAAAGTGGGACATGAATGTGAAAAATCAAAAGTGCTAATTTTAAAGGCTTATATGCTTGGTATTGTCATACAAAGTGGTTGGGTGACCCAGGTCCTGCCCTAGGGGACATGTATCAATGCAAAAAAGTTTTAAAAACTGAAGTTTTTTTCAGGAGCAGTGATTTTGAAATATTCCTTTAAATATCATGCCTGGAGGTCCCCTTATGCCGCGTAAACACGAGCGGACTGTATGGCATACTTAGTTCGTTATACAATCCGACGGACAGTCCGTCGTACTTTCCACTGAACGGACTTGACCACACACGGATGCACAAACAGTCCGTCGAAAGCTTGCGCGATGATGTGTACAGCACGTATGACGGGACTAGAAATAGGAAGTCCAAGACACAGCAAAGCACCCTTCCGCCGTGTAAATCCTTTCTGGGCATGCGTCATTCTTAGTCCGTCGAACTAGCATACTGACGACCGTACTGTCCGCTGAAACCAAAGTACGACGGACAGAATTTCGAAAAAACCAAAATACTTAGTACGCCAGACTGCACGCTGAAAAAGTCAGCTGAAGCCCACACACGAGCGGATTGTCCGCTGAAATGTGTTTCGACGGACTAAGTACGCCATACAGTCCGCTCGTGTGTACGCGGCATTAGTCTGCCTGTAAAGTAGCACATCTTTCCTGCATTTATAACAGTACCACAGCAAAATGAAATTTCTAAAGGAAAAAATGTAATTTAAAACTGCTTGTAGCTACAATGTATTGTCGGATCCCAGCAATATAGATAAAAATCATTGAAAAAAACAGCTTGGGTTCCCCCCCAGTCCATTACCAGACTGGTTGGTTAATGAATGCATATTAAGGGGAACCCTGCTCCAAAATTAAAAAAAATGGCATGGGGGTCTCCCCTAAAATCTACACCAGGTCCTTCAGGTTTGGTATGGATTTTAAGGGGAACTCTGCATCAAAATTTGTAAAATAAAAATAAAGTAATCTTCAGACACAGCACCGAGGACCCAGAAAAAATGGCATGGGAGGCGCCCCGCAAATGCAGCCTTGTCACAGTGACAGCTGTTATATAGCTGAGGGCGGGGCCACCCGGTGACATAAACGTAAAAAAATTTACTTCATGGGTGGCCCTGCCCCAGCTATATAATAGCTGTCATCGTGAAAAGATCGAGTTTTTTCATTTTTTTTCCTCAAGTCATCGGTACTGTGATTGAAGAGGAGTTTAAATTGCATGACACTATTTTTTTTTTTAAATAAAGGAATTGTCCAAAACTGTCTCATGTCCTTTTAATGTTTTTGACACTTTTTTGGTGAATGGGTAGGGGTACAATGTACCCGATACCCATTCACATGGGGGGGCGGGATCTGGGAGCCCCCTTGTTTAAGAGGGCTTCCAGATTACAATAAGCCCCCTGCCCACAGACCCCCACATGTATCGGGCAAGGGTTGTGGAGAAGAGGTCCTTGTCCCCATCTGAATGGGAACAAGGTGTTTTGGGGTAGACCCCAAAGCACCCTCATGTTGAAGGCATGTGACCAGGTACAGTTCAGGAGGGGGGCGCTCTCTCGCCCCCTGTTTCCTGCAGCTGGACAGGTTGCGTGCTTGGATAAGGGTCTGGTATGGTTTTGGGGGGACCCTCACGTCATTTATTTAAAATTTTGGCATGGAGTTCCCCTTAAACTCCATACCAGACCTGAAGGGCCTGGTATGGCTTTTAGGGGGGACCCCCATGCCATTTAGTTTTTTCATTTTGGCGCAGGGTTCCCCTTAAAATCCATACCAGACCCAAAGGGTTTTCAATGATTTGTATGCATATTACCAGGATCCGGCAATACATTACAGCCACGAGCAGTTTTAAATGACATTTTTTCCTTTAGAAATGTAATTTTGCTGCTCTCATTCATTTCACTTTGTACGACCCCCATGTAAGCAGCCTTACATAGTGTGGGGCATGGACTTCGCCCCTGAGCCATGATTGGCCAAAGGCACCCTGCACCCCAAATTCAGTGAACACGTTCAACTCAAACATTGGGCTCATCCTTAGTAATGGAATTCTTTTTACACTGGACTTTCAGGCTGGGTTCAAACTGGTCTGATCACAGACATCACATGTGATTTGCACTCCTGAATTTGCATCACATTCGGACCAAAATGGTGCAGGACCCTTTTTTTGGCCTGCACTAGAATCGGGTTGCATCGGTGTTCACACCCATGCAATCCAATTCCTGTCTGATTTCACAGTTCGCACTGTGATCAGCAAACCGATTTGGGGGTGTCATTAACTTTACATTGAGACCCGCAGAGGTTTGCAGAGGGCAGTGTGAACTGCCTGCAAGTGAGATGTGATGCGGGAAACCACACTGAAATTGCGCTGGTCCCCACATCACACAGGTGTAAACTGAGCCTCAGACAGAAAATGGGTGTGTTTAGGAAAAGCTCTTTTGCAGCAAAACCAAAGGTTTTCAAATCTCCAGATTACCATCAAAATGGCAGAGGTGTGTATAGGTGCATTACACTAATGTCTGGATAGAAAGCAAAACTAATCTCGGCTTACTATTTGCATCTCAAGGGTTAATTTTCAATTTTGCCAGGAGTGTACCTTTTAACATCCACAACTATGAATCCAAAAAATATCCCACAAGAAAGGAGTGCTGTGGATTACTTAATGAAAATGTAGCCACCTTTAAATTAGAATTTGGAACAGTATTATTTGCAGCAGAGCAAAATTGTCAGAGAAGTAAATGAGGCTAAAGGTGATGTAATTACATGATACAGAACCGAGAATTACACAAAGCTCGACAGGAAACTGTGATCTTACTGCAGTCCTCTAATTAATGACTGGCAAGGAAGTTTTTTCACCCCCACAAGCCAGACTAAAGTAGTTTGCAAAGTAGTTTAACCCTGCTCTTTGCATAGGATTTATTTGTAAATCTATCCTGGGATATGAATATACAGTAACTTAAGCCTTTAATGTATTGTTTACCTAAGTAAGAAATTCATAGAATATATACTGAATAGAAAGATAGCTAACTAGATACAGTATCTCACAAAAGTGAGTACACCCCTCACATTTTTGTAAATATTTTATGATATCTTTTCATGTGACAACACTGAAGAAATGAAACTTTGCTACAATGTAAAGTAGTGAGTGTACAGCTTGTATAACAGTGTAAATTTGCTGTCCCCTCAAAATAACTCAACACACAGCCATTAATGTATAAGCCACTGGCAACAAAGCTGAGTACACCCCTAAGTGAAAAATGTCCATATTGGGCCCAATTAGCAATTTTCCCTCCCCGGTGTCACGTGACTCGTTAGTGTTACAAGGTCCCAGGTGTGAATGGGAAGCAGATCACTCTCACACTCTCATACTGGTCACTGGAAGTTCAACATGGCACCTCATGGCAAAGAACTCTCTGAGGGTCTGAAAAAAAAATTGTTGCTCTACATAAAGATGGCCTAGGCTATAAGAAGATCCAGAAACTGAGCTGCAGCATGGTGGCCAAGACCATACAGTGGTTTAACAGGAAAGGTTCTATTCAGAACAGGCCTCGACCATGATCGACCAAAGAAGTTGAATGCATATGCTCAGTGTCAAATCCAGAGGTTGTCTTTGGGAAATAGACGTATGAGTGCTGCCAGCATTGCTGCAGAGGTTGAAGGGGTGGGGGGTCAGCCTGTCAGTGCTCAGAACATACGTTGCACACTGCATAAAATTGGTCTGCATGGCCGTCGTCCCAAAAGGAAGCCTCTTCTAAAAATGATGCACAAGAAAGCCCGCAAACAGTTTGCTGAAGACAAACAGACTAAGGACATGGATTACTGGAATCATGTCCTTTGGTCTGATGAGACCAATATAAACCTATTTGGTTCAGATGGTGCCAAGTGTGTATGGCGGCAACCAGGTGAGGAATACAAAGACAAGTGTGTCTTACCTACAGTCAAGCATGGTGGTGGGAGTGTCATGGTCTGGGGCTGCATGAGTGCTGCCGGCACTGGAGAGCTACAGTTCATTGAGGGGAACCATGAATGCCAAGATGTACTGTGACATACTGCAGCAGAGCATGATCCCCTCCCTCTGGAGACTGGGCCGTAGGGCAGTATTCCAACATGTTAACAACCCCAAAAAAAACTACAAGACAACAACTGCCATGCTAACGAAGCTGAGGCTAAAGGTGATGGACTAGCCAAGCATGTCTTCAGACCTAAACCCTATTGAGCATCTGTGGGGCATCCTCAAATGGAAGGTGGAGGAGCGCAAGGTCTCTAACATCCACAAGCTCCATGATGTTGTTATGGAGGCACGGAAGAGGACTCCAGTGGCAACCTGTGAAGCACCAGTGAACTTCATGCCCATGAGGGTTAAGGCAGTGCTGTAAAATAATGGTGGCCACTTTCACTTAGGGGTGTACTCTTTGTTGCGATAGATAGATAGATAGATAGATAGATAGATAGATAGATATATAGATAGATAGATAGATAGGTAGATAGATAGAAGATTATAAATACATATACTGATATAAACAATTTTAAGCAGAATGCTAAAGCCTGAGGACACAGATTTACTAAAGGCAAATCCACTTTTCACTACAAATGCACATGAAAGTGCAGTCGCTGTAAATCAGAGGGGGACATGCAAGGAAAATAAAAAAACAGCATTTTAGCTTGCACATGATTGGATGATAAAATCAGTAGAGATTCCCCTCATTTCAGATCTACCCCTCAGATTTACAGCAACTGCACTTCCAAGTGCACTTTCAAGTGCACTTGCAGTGCACTTGTAGTGCAAAGTGGATTTGCCTTTCGTAAATAACCCCCACAGTTACATTACAAATATAGGAGCTGACGTATCTGCCAAAAAATGTATTTTTGTTCATCCAGTACCAACATTTATACAGACTATATAACCAGTGCAAGCATGTTGTCTCTCTGAAGTTTCCCTGCTTATGTTAAACAGCACAGGCAGGTTACATCTTTGCATCCAGCCTGTGATTGGATAGTTGAGGAGCAGCAATAGACTAATGATGCTGTCTCTCTTCTCTGTCATTCTGTTGCCATATTCCTTGACAGTATATGTGAATGTAAGACACTCGATTTTCCCAGAGTGCTGTCCTTACATCACCTAGTCTGGGTTTCTGTACAAGGGATTACATGGAGGTGATATTAAGTCAGATTTATGTATTCATACCAGTTATATTTAAAATACTTTTTTAAATAAATACATAACTGCATTAATTAGTGTTTTTAATATCTGCCTGGAGTTTAATGTATTATACTCAGTAAAGTAACTGCTAGAAAATTACTAGAATGGGTTGAAAACCTGCATCTGATTCTTTCTTTTCTCCTAATGAATCCTATTTGTACAGGCAAGCCAGCAGTGAGGCTCACAGACTGTTCACGGCTCTCCCTTTTGATGGTTGCAATGTTACCTAACATTAAACTATTATCTACTGTATATTGCCAATTTAGCTTTTTTTGAAGGATAATTTGTAAAGCAAGATGATTCAGATACTGAATTTAGTTCCTCTCTAATTATATACTTATAAATAATTCCTGGTTTAACCATATTGTAACGATCACCCGCTGGGGATGAAACTTCCCCATACCTTCATAATAGAGACTGCAAAGGACTGAATTTGGTGAATGTGTTTTTTTTTCCAGCTTATTTCACAAAGTAGCATTACACTAAGAAAACCAGGGCACACGACTGTTACAGATATACAGGAGATAATTTACAAAAGGAGTGAGAATTTAATTATTTAAAGTGAATATTCACTTAGCTTAGAGCAGTGGTCATCAATCCTGTCCTCAGGGCCCACTAACAGGCCAGGTTTTATGTATTACCTTTGGGAGATACAGACTAGAATACTGCAATCACTGAGCACCAAATGATATCACCTGTGATGTATTTCAGTTATCTAGCAAACCTGGCCTGTTAGTGGGCCCTGAGGACAGGGTTGATGATCACTGGCTTAGAGAACAAGGTAAATGATGGTTTAACTTCAGTCCCCCAGTCATGTGTAAGCAACATTCTATTTTTTTTTTTTTTTGTTCCCTTGGACATAATTGAGTATTCTTAATGAACATAGCTTTAGCCTATGCACCAAACTAAGTAAACATTAACTTTTTAAAGTGCAAGTTCACTTTACTAATTGCACACGCTCTACTAGTTTAGTATAGCAAGCTTATTGTACCTAAAACAGATTTTAGGTTTAAAAACTGTGATATAAAGAATAGTATAATGCTGTCTCTACATTACACATACAACTACAATTATTACAATGCTTTCATTTTCTTTTCTCCCTAGAACACCCAGAACTGTCATTGCTGAGACACTATGCAGGATCAGTTTTTAATTCCTGACCTAAAATCCTTCTCCGCATCTGACAATAATGTTGTATATGATGCCTGTGCAACAGAAACTATGTTCTAAACTGTTTGTACAGATATTGAGGGTTATTTACTAATGGAAATCCACTTTGCACTGCAAGTGCACTTGGAAGTAAAGTCGCTGTAGATCCTAGGGGGACATGCAAGGAAAATAAAAAACTGCATTTTAGCTTGCACATGATTGGATGATAAAATCAGCACAGCTTCCACTCATTTCAGATCTACCCCTTAGATTTCTGAGGGGTAGATCTGAAATGAGGGTAATCTCTGCTGATTTTATCATGTGTCCATATATTTACAATATCCGCAATTACCACAATAGTAGGTGGCCAAGAATTTAGTATTTCTGGATGTCTGAGCAATATGTTCACTTTTAACTAGTTTATCACATAAGGAAGGAGCTCTTCTATATGTGAGAAGTGGTTGAATTGGTACAAAAGGTGCCAAAGCATTGTCAGTACTAAGTAAGTGCTAATATTTAGACAGTACATCTTTAATTTGTTACACAGGATATAGGTTATATCAACAACACCAACAAATTAAAGATGTACTGTCTAAATATTGGCCCTTACCAAAACTACCATTTTGGCAACGTATCTACTGTCATACTGTAAGCATTAACACTAAAGATCCTGATCTACCTGCTGGACATCATTGTCGGTTGGTACACCCCAATCATACACCCAAAGTAAGTTTTTTAGCCTTAGATCACATCTCCCCAGTACTGGGGGGGGGGGGAGATTCTAACAAATCGCTACTACAGAGCGAATTGAGGTGGATATTCCACCTCAATGCTACTTTACCCCCCGGCCTCAATGAGGCGTTTAACTTTAAACCATTTCTTGAGGGTTTCCAATCTGGGGTCTGTGAACTGGATCTGTGACGCCATTATACACTCTCTTCTATATTGAAACATGTGTATTCACTGTTTATATTTTTTTGCTTATTTGGTATTGTAGAATATATCTTTGAATTTGATATTTTGTGCTTGTAGCCATCATTATCTGTTGCTGTTATTAATTTTGTTTACTTTTGTTTATTGTCACTTTTAGATATGTCCTAGCCTTCACTACAGCCCGCGCTCTCCACTTACCACCACTGGGGGGTCAACTACATGTTTCTACCAATTTTGTAGTCCCTGAACTAAAACATTTTTACTACCAATCTTCATTTATTTTTGTTTTGCATCTTTCTATTCTTTATTTTTTTATAAATTTTTCATTGTTATTTTTTATTTTCAATTATTTTATTTTTTTATTTATTTATTTATTTATTTTTTTCATTTTCATTATTAACTTTATTTATTTTTTATTTTTTATATTTATTTTTATTCTATTTTTTTCATTTTTGATTTGTATTCTTATTTTTTATATATTTGTTTTTTTCATTATTATTTCTTCATTCACTGCACATTCTACATTTTTATTTTCTTTATTTAATTTTTTCATTTTTCTCATTTACTCTTTATTCTTTATCTTTATTTTTTGCTTCCAGCCAGACATGAGAGGCACTATTAATGCCCGGTGTGCGAGATTTCCACGAGACCCTTATTTCCATCCTGAGATCCCGTGGTCTTTGTCCCTATTGAGCACAGCTATCACACTATGCTCCTAACTGTTTTCATTCCCCTGTGGAACGCAGGCCAGTGACGTCACGACGTGGGACGCAGCTCTGCACTTTTGCCCACCCCACGCCGTCTCATCAGGGATCTCCAAGATGGACTGCTTGCAGCCAATGGTGCAACAGTCCGTCTCACCGGCTTCAGATGAGGAGGTTGCCAATGGCGCCTTTCCTCAGCTGATCCTTAATGGCATTTCTGCTATTTAAAGCCTGCACCCATGGCGTATTGCATGCTGTGTGGTGCATGCTGATGGGATACTTGTTGCATACTGTGGTCCAGGTGAGCATTACTATACATTGCAGATGAAAAGCAAGCTATGTATTCAACTTCACTGAATTTATTTTCTCTATACTCTTCTTACTAGGTATGCACCTAACTGCACATATTGGCCAGTGTTATACTATACTGGACGTGTAACCAGTTAGTGGAGATCTTGCAGTATCTAGTGTCCCCAACTATCACTGTCTGAGCTGTGCCATCCTGGCACTCATCCATCAGCCATGCATATTTACATCTGACCCACAGTGTGTTATCTCTATTCAGGTCTGCATCACAGTATTTGCTCCCTGCTGTTGAGCATAGTGGAGTAAGTTCGTAAAGGAATGAATGTTGATAAATTCTCAAAGAAGAAGTTAAAGTTGGCTATGGGTAATGAATATATGACATATTACACAAGTCTGGAGAGAGCATAAACTATTCTAAAAGTTTTCACCGAGAATTATTTTTCTAAAAGTGCATGTCAATAAAAAATGATAAGGTTAGGTGACTTATCTAAACGTGATAAAGTGCCATCACACAAATGCTAACACTAAGTAGTTTTTCATGCAGCCATGGAGACATGACATAAATATTATTTTCCAAAGTTTTTTTTGAGTGGGCAGATGTTGTGTATTAGCAATAAACCATTAAATAGAAAAAATATGTTGTTTGGCAATGAATAATACACCATGTCTCCCACACTCCCTACGCAGAGAATCTGCTTCATGTTTTTTTTTTTTTTCTAAAAAGCACCATATTCTATAGACAGTAAATAGCAATTTTTCCAAAACAAGAATAAACTTTTAAAACTGTTGAATTACAATGACTGGCTTATATATGCACATAAATTCACCATCTTAATATTTTTCCCTGCATTAAAACACAAACATAGATGATTCCTATTTGATCTCATTTATTGGATATGATTGATTTCTGAATACCAAGTTAGCTGTTTGTACTTTTAATGCACCAGAATAATTTTATGTGGGGTCTGATCCTATCACCTGGTCTTTTGCAGTGTTGAATTGACATATTTATACAAAAGTTTGTGAACACCTGACCATCACAGCTACTTATATGGCTAAAAGTATGTGCAAATCTACACAAATATTGCACTCAGGTGTTTTCAGTGAAGGGTACTGTTAATTCTTTAGCGTTTAAAACCATTTTAGACTACTGTATAATTCCAACCCTGTGATAATAGTTTTAGGGAGTCCCATTTTTGTTTGATTATGACTGTGCCGCTACGCTAAGACAGGCCCATAAAGAAATGATTTGATATATCTAGTGTGAAGGAATTCAAGTGCTCTGCCCTTAACCTTGCTGATCACATTTGGGATGACTGAGAGGCAGATCTTCTCATCCTACATCACTGTCTGACTTGACAAATGCTATTTTGGCTCAAAGAGAAATCCTTTCCAGAAGAGCAGACTTTTACAGCCACAAAGGGGAGCTCTTTATATTAATGCCCATGGTTTAAAGACTCCTTGGTGGAGGGTGGGCGGATAGCAGCAGCAGCAGCTTGAACATTGAACAGGCACAGTCCAGTGTAAGATGCAGAGACAGAACTAGACCTGGGCAGAATGGTGTGTCAGCAGGAGACAGAGAAACAGCAGTACACTGATCGTCCCAGTGATTAGCTGTGAAGGGGTGTGTGTTGGCCCAATTCTGATTACTGGAGTACAGGCAGGCTGTGCTTCCAAGTAGAATGAAAATAAGCAAACTGACAACATTGAGATGGATGTGATTCCATCCCCTGGTGTGGTCAGTTTGAAATATGTAAACAGTGGACTGGCAGGATCACCAGGTATTTCATACAAAGGAAGCATTGCAGGTAGAACAGGATACTTCTTATTCCAATACATGGTAACCCAGGCACATATTAGAAATATGAAATGTTGGGTTGGGTTTTAGTTATCCTATTTATCCTATCTCATATTTCATCTCTAGGAAGTCACTTGCTTTTATACTTCGTCATCATGTATCATTGGATTTGTGTTTTAAAAGTGAAACTCCTGACAGTTTTTTCTTTTCTTTTGGCTTAAGTGGGGCAACTTTAGAACATCTGATTTTTCTGTTGTCTGGAACCCTCAATGGAAAGGGACCCATTACTCCAACTTCAAAAGATAAAGGCAAAATTAAAAACACATACGAGGTTTAATTGTTTCCCCATTATGCTGAATATAAATTATTTTATTGCTGACTGTGGTCTTCTTGGAAAGATTTCTTTTCACTATTTGTCCTATTGGGAAAAAAAATCATAGCAATCAAAAAAGAGGTTTTAGTTTTTTATTCATAACAAAAAAAAAGAGTCTCTGATAGGACATCTCAGGGAATGAGACTTTAAGGTTGAAAGTCTAACATCTCAATTGCTAAGCCTTATAAAGGTACATATCTAACTCTTCCTTATAAAACTATAATAGCAAGATTCCCTCTGGCAATTGGCACTAACCTTCAGCCCCTGCCCAAGAGAACAACACCAACAGTGACTTAACTCTAGATCTCTATACTGTTGAATGACTTGTAATAGGGATGGTAACAATGCGGTGTAACCCGCAGGCATGTCATTAACACACAGCATTCTGGTAGAAAAGTATAACAAGTGATAGATAATGCTGCCCTAAAGTCCATTTCAACACTACAATCATGCTGTGGGGCACAGATATTGGCTATGACTGAATTTTCCTCTGCTCTAATAAAGGGAGAACAGACTTTGGCTGTGAGACACACTCCGGCTATGCTAACTTTGCTGTCTTCTCTAATAAAGGGAGGACAGACTCTGACTGTTGGGCACATTCATAGGCTATGCCTTCTTTTATCTCTGCTCTAATAAAGATAGGGTGTGTTACGTACTGTGTAGTACAGTCTGACGTGTTGGAGGAGACCTCTCTTACAGCCCTGACTCAAGAGCCACTGGAGTGGGAACAGTAGACTCAAGAGCGCAGTGAGGTAGGAGTGCCTGTTTGTGGTGTAGACACAGATGGATAGACGATGAGCCACCAGGAAGGTCTAGATGCTGATGTCAGCAGAGGCAGAGCTGTAACTGATTCAGAGTCAGATGAACAGGCAGAGGTTGGCAACAAGGTATCAGCAGAAGTCCTTATAGCAGGGTCAAGGCAAGCCAAGGTCAGAGTTGGAGAAATCGGGTAAGTCAAACAGAGCCAGGTCAATACAGGTGATCAGAAGGCAGATGCAGGGTTACAGGAATCACTAGCTGCAGATCAAACAGCACTGCACTTGTGCAGCTGCTGTCCTTTTAAAGGCCTATTGGCGGCAAACAATGTCTAATGCATGCACACACGCATCCGGCGCGTGCCCCCGTGCACTTGCGCACACAGTCTCGTCCAACGCCCACTATCACGCACATGCTGCTGTCCGACTGGTACCCGTGTGTGCATGTGCGCACGCACACATCTCTGTCTTGTCACAGCAGATCCCTGACAGGATGTAGGATATAAATACAGGCTATGGTGACTTCTATCTCTGCTCTAAGAAAGGAAGCTCAGACTTTGACTGTGGGGAGCACACATACGCTATAACCTCTTTCCTTTCTGCTCTAATAATGGGAGGACAGACTCTGACTGTGGAGATTACACATATCCTGGGGCTGCTTTTCTCTCTGCTCTAATAAAGGGCGGACAGAGTCTGACTGTGGGAAACACACCATGGCTATGACCACTTTTCTCTCTGCTCTCATAAAGGTAGGGTAGACTGTGAATTTGGGGAACACACATAGGCTTTGACCACTTTTCTCTCTGCTCAAATAATGGGAGGACAGCAATAATTATATTGGTGAGGATGTCTCTGTGAAAGTGCCACATCCAGATTTACTAAACAACGAAAGGGTATCCCCTAAATTGACTTTTAAGGCACTAAAATGATTTGTAGAAAAAGCATATTTTATTAACCACTTGCTTACTGGGCACTTAAACCCCCCTCCTGCCCAGACCAATTTTCAGCTTTCAGTGCTGATGCACTTTGAATGACAATTGCGCGGTCATATAACACTGTACCCAAATTACATTTTTATCATTTTTTTCCCACAAATAGAGCTTTCTTTTGGTGGTATTTAATTACAGCTGGGAGTTTTATTTTTTGCTAAACAAACAAAAAAAGATGCAAAAAAAAAAAAATCATGTTTAATAGTTTGTTATAAAATTTTTCAAACAGGTCATTTTTTTCCTTCATTGAAATGCGCTGATGAGGCGGCACTGGTGGGCACTGATAGGCGCACTGGTGGGCACTGATAGGCGGCACTGGTGGGCACTGATAGGCACAGTTAAGGCGACACTAAAATGCACGGATAAGGTGGCACCGATAGGCACAGATAAGACAGTACTGATGGGAACAGATAAGGCGGCACTGATGGGCAAAGATGGGCACTGATAGGTGGCACTGATGGGTGGCACGGATGGGTGGCACAGATGGGTGGCACGGATGGGTGGCACTAAGGAGCACTGATGGGTACCACTGATAGATGGGACTGATGGGCACTGATAGGTGGCACTGAAAGGTGGCACTGCTGGGCACTGATGGGCGGCACTGATGGGCACTGATGGGCACTGGTAGATGACACTGATGGGCACGGATATGTGGCACTGAGGTGCAGCAATGTTTTTGAGGCAGATTGTGGGCACTGATAGGTGGCACTGTGGGCACTGATGTATGGCACTGTGGGTAATGATGTATGGCACTGTGGGCACTGATGTATGGCACTGTGGGCACTGATGTATGGCACTGCTGGGTGGCACTATGGGAACTGATGGGTGGCACTGCTTTGTGGCACTTTATTAATCATCTGGGGGTTACTGGCAGGAGGCAGGTGGGCACTTATACGCTGGCCGTGATCGGGACTGATGTCCCGATCACGGCCGCCGCTGATCGGCTTTTTTTTCTCTCCTCGCGCTGTCAGCGTGAGGAGGAAAAATAGCCGATTACCGGCTCCGTTGTATCACATGATCAGCTGTCATTGGCTGACAGCTGATCATGTGGTAAGGGGTCGGGATCGACCCCTTGCTCGGATCCATGATCAGGCGAGTCTCATAGACTCGCCGATCACAGAGCGCGCCGCGCGCACCCCTCAGGGGGCGCGCAGGCCGTTCGTGCACGGGACGATGTCAATAGACATAGTCCCGGCAAAGCAGGTCCGCGCTGTAGCCAACATTCGGCTATAGCGCGGATCTCAAGAGGTTAAACATAGTGTACATATATTTGTGTCACTTTTTATAGTTATATTACATATACAAAGAGTACCCCTTCATGTTCTCAACATGACAAAAAAACACTGTTAATAGCCAAAATAAGGGTCAATATTGGCCTTATTAGATGTTAATTATCATACGAATAGTGCAGCTATTAAGAATAGTGACATTGGGAGTACTAAAGTCCTGTTTGGATTATCAGTTAGACATACCTTGATATGTGGGAAGCAGCCACATGGAGACACGTTCTGGCATCCAAACCACCTGGGGGATGTCAGCCATGTCAGACAGAGGATTTGCTTCATGCACTCCTGTCAATCCAATCCCAGACGCAGCCAGCTGCACCTGAGATGGAGATCAGAGATCTGTCAACCATCGGCTTCCTGAGCCGAACGTGTACGCCCCTATCCTGACAGAGCATGCGCAACGCCAGCGCGACAGAATGATGACCCGCATCCACGGCCCAGTGACACAGTAGCTTCCCCAGAGGATAGCACATTTCCGCCAGAGTAGCAAGATGGCATAGTTTACAGCCTGCCATATGGAGCCACCACAGGTTAACAAAACCAGGTGGCTTGGTGTGCTGGGCATTGCATGTATGCAGTCCTTCAGAACCAGCCGGCCCCAACAGTAATATATATGTGTTTGTGAAAATGCATAGCAGGGGGCACATACGATTATTTCCTGCAGCTTCTCTGGTGGCCAAAACTAGAAGTACAAGATAACGGGCACATTAGGAGAAACATAGACCAACGCTCAGGCATATTCAATGTGTTAACAACAAAATGTATATACGTAAGGTGAAGACATCTTGCATACAAAATGGAGTGTACAGATAAATTGTGAGATATTAAACAAGGATATTGATGACATAACATCCCACATGATAATAGTGCATGGATATACATATATACAAAATAATTGATCAAGGGAAGGGATTGTGGAGAGCCATTTAAATTAACTAATAGGTTATAAACGCGCAGACAAAGTTGTCTGAGAGTGTATTTTCCATATATTATTTCTCCATTCCTCCAGATGAAAAGCCTTCCAAGAAAGGCTTAAAATAAACGAACAAACAAATAATGGGAGGACAGACTCTAACTGTGGGGAACACACATGGGCTAATGCCATTTTTCTCTTTGCTCTAATAATGGGAGGACTGACTTTGGTTGTGGGGAACACACATGGGCTGAGCTTGCCTTTTCTGTGCTCTAATAAAGGGATGATTGACTGGCTGTGGGAAATACACCTAGGCTGTGATCACACTTCTCTCTGTTCTAATAAAGGGAGGACAGACTCTGACTGTGGGGAACACACATAGGCTTAGACAACTTTTCTCTCTGCTATAGTAAGGGGAGGACAGACTCTGGCTGTGAGGAGCACACTATTACCACTTTTCCCACTGCTCGAATAAAGGAAGTGTAGACTCAGAATGTGAGGAATGCACATAGGCTATGACCCCTTTTCTCTCTACATTGCAGTAAAGGGAGGACAGACTCTGACTATGAGGAACACACATAGGCTATGACTGTTTTTTTTTCTACTTTAATAAAAGAAGGACAGACTAGGCTATACAATAAAGTTGAAAACCATCACAAGTACACTATTGCCATAGGTGTTCATAAAGTTAGGCACTCCTCTGTATTTATATGGTCAGACAGTTATAAAGGGAGAGGTAGAGGTTCTGCACACACTTAGTATGGGGCAAACAGGTTCTGCATCTCCAGATGATAAAATGCACCTAAACAATATGATTATCACTCTCTCTTTGAAACAATGACCTAGTAAAGTTGCTTACATAGTGGGCTTTAAGTTTGTACTATATCTTTGGCTTTGTTCTTGGAAGTAATTCACTTTTGATTTTCTTGATATCTCTATCTAAAACTGATGACTAGAAAAGCCACTTTCATAGTGTACAACAAGTCTGTAAATCTTTTCTGCATTTTTTCTGTGAAATAATACACCCCCTCTGAAACTAATAACGAAAAAAAAAACACATGTTGAACATCGAGTCTGTATAATTTTTGTGGCCTTTTCCTGTAAAATAATCACATTTTTTTTCACTCAAACCTGTCAGGATTCAGCAGTGGGGATGGTCATATCTGAGACCATATATGACTTAAAGTGGAAGCAAACCCTCCTATTGTTTTCAGCTAAGGAAGCTGCCATATTGGCCTCTGTTTAATCTGCAACTGCCATGATGCTGTACATGTGATCAGTTATGACACCAGCCGTGGTGATGGTTTGACAGTTTGGTTGGGAGCACAACCAATGTGACAGCTGGCATGCAGGGAATGTTAACTGTTGAATTTTGAAATTGATGGGTTTACTTCCGCTTTAAGCAATTTTATTAACAGTGAAACAAAACACACCCAAACACCAGCAACCAAAATATACAGCAAACATGAAAATACAAGTGAACCATAAACCGAGTGACAAAATACCTAGCATCCTAACTATAATACAATATTTACAAAATGAGGAACACAGAACAACAGGGTAAAACTTGAGGTGCAGGGAACATATATGAAGGGGGAACCAAAATTGGGATCAGGAATGGGAGTAGGAAGAAGGCAGCAGGATTCAGGGTATAGGTACATGGCAAAGAGCACAATCAAGAGCAGGAACAGGATAAATTGCTAGCAGTATCTCGCAGCAAAGCAAAACAGTAGAGTGACTGCCACTGGTAGGGGGGACTCAAATACCATCTCAACAGCCAGAACCAGGAATTACTAGGACCAGCTGCCTGTTGGTAAACATCTGCTAGTGTACCCTGGAACCACAGCTTTCTGCTGTGTGAAGCACAGTGCCACCAGCAGATGGTCCAGGTCCTGACAAAACCTGTTTAATGTCTCCCACTGAAACTATGGCCTAGAAAAGCTGCTTACAAACTGTGCATTGAATATACACTATACTATATCTGTGGCTTATTATTTCATTAAAATAAAACACTTTAATTTTTAATTTTAATTAAAACCTACCAGGTCTCTCCCAGTTAAACTGCAGCTTACTAAATCTGCTTACATGTTGCATTGAGTCTACAGATTTTGCAACATTATTGCCTTTATTTTCTGTGAAATTATACAGTCTAATTTCAATTTCATGGTTTAAACCTTGCTAGTGTCTCCCTCTGAAACTGCAGCCTACTAAAGGTACTTACATACTTTGCTTCAACTGTAATCAATAGTAATTTACCTCCCATGATTCAGCATCGGTGTCTCCTCACTACTACATGTTCACAGGCATTTCTGGGTTTTATGTCATATGAAAAAAGGCTTAGCTTAAAGCTTGTGGGCCCTGATGCAAAAGGTGACTTGGGGTCCCCACTATCACCTGCCACTTCCACTGCATGCTTGCCCAGAACAGGCCTGGGTGGGCCCCTGCCTGGCTGGCCCTAGCCTTTTGAGTTTACTGAATTACCTATGCAGGAGCAGAAAGTGTTTTTCCCCAGTGACACAGTATAAAACAGGGGTAGGCAACCTTTGAGAGGTGGAGATTTACCTGAGCAACATGAAAGAGATCACAGAACACTAGGGTTCAGTGCCCTTTTTAAAAATAAAAATAAGCTAACAATGTTTAACTGAATAGTAAGAAAAACATAGAAAAATAGAATTAACAATTGTATCTGTAGAAATATAAACTTAGCCTACCTTAAAAGTGGACACTGTAAAGCATCGTACACAAGATCGGACTTTCCAATGCGAAATGTTTGATTACAGGCTGTTGGTGGAAAATCCGACCGTGTGTATGCTCCATCGGACAACTGTTGTTGGATTTTCTGCAAACAAATGTTGGCTAGCAGGTTTTCACATTTTCCACGGACAAATGTGTGTTGTTGGATTTTCTGAGCATGTGCACACAAGTCGATCGGACAAAAGTCCAAAGTACAAACACGCATGCTCGGAAGCAAGGACGAACTGGAAGCAGTCGGTCTTGTAAACTAGCGCTCGTAAAGGAGAATAAACATTTCTCCATTTTTATGGAGAATAAACATTTGTGAGTGTGATATGGCAAATTATGAAATCTTGAAATGCAGTGCATATTCTCTTCTTCTTTAACCGCTTCCTGCCCGCCCTATAGCCGAATGACGGCTATAGAGCGGACGCTCTCGTCTGGGAGGACATCCCTGGACGTCCTTGTGTTTACTTCCACAATGCGCGCCGCCGCGGGCGCACATCGGGGAAGTTTTGTATTTGCCGTGTCCCCCGGAGACAGGCAAACACAGATCGCTGTAAACAGGCAATCACAGCGGCCATTTACAGCGCAATCGGCGTGTCCAATGTGAGATGATCTCATATGTAAACATATGAGATCATCTCTCAGCGCCGCTCTCCCTCCTCACACAGACAGCGTGTGAGAAGGGAGAGCTGAACGGCTGCAGCGGCCATAGGTGAAAAAAAAGAAAAGTAAAAAAAGTGCCATCCGCCCCAGTGCCATCCTCCCCCAGTGCCATCCGCCCCAGTACCATCCGCCCCAGTACCATCTGCCCCAGTGCCATCCACCCCAGTGCCAACCTCGCCCAGTGCTATCCTCCTCAGTGCTATCCTCCCTAGTGCCATCCTCCCCAGTGCTACCTGCCCCCAGTGCCAACTGTTAGTGCTATCTGTCCCCAGTGCCACCTGTTGTCAGTGCCATTTGTCCCCAGTGCCATCTGTCATCAGTGCCACTTATAAGTGCCATCTGTCATCAGTGCCACATAGTGCCATCTGTCATCAGTGCCACATATTAGTGCCATCTGTCATCAGTGCCACGTATCAGTGCCATTTGTCATCAGTGCCACCTGTCAGTGCCATTTGTCATCAGTGCCACCTGTCAGTGTCATGTGCCATCTGTTGTCAGTGTCACGTGTCACCAGTGCCACTTATCAGTGCCATTTGTCATCAGTGTCACGCGTAATTGGTGCCACATATTAGTGCCATCTGTCATCTGCCATGTATAAGTGCCATCTGTCATCAGTGCCACGTATAAGTGCCATCTGTCATCAGTGCCACGTGTCATCAGTGCCACGTATAAGTGTCATCATTGCCACGTATCAGTGCCATCTGTCATCAGTGTCACGTGTCATTGTCCTGGTGCTCCAGGGCCTTAAAAGGTGTTATAGGTAGTCAACAAGTTAGATGTGTAATTTATGCTCCTAGAACACGTGATGGCGCTCCCTGCATGTTGGGCCTCTCTATGTAGCCAGGCTGTAAAAAAGTCCCACACATGTGGTATTGTAATACTCAGGAGGAGTAGCAGAATTTTTTGAGGGTGCCATTTGTGGTATACACAGGCCATGTGAGAAAAATAACCTATTACAATGACAATTTTGTGGAAAAAAATTAAAAAAATAAAAAATCTTAATTTTGCAAAGAATTGTGGGAAAAAAAATACAACATCAAAAAGCTCACCATTCCTCTTACTAAATACCTTGGAATGTCTACTTTCCAAAAAGGGGTCATTTGGGGGCTATTTGTACTTTCCTGGCTTGTTCGTGTCGCAAGAAGTGAGATAGGCCACCAGTACATCAGATGTGATCAATTTTGTATGATTCGCGCCACAGCTTGTAGACTCTCTAACTTTCACAAAGACCAAATAATATCCACTAATTTGGGGTATTTTTACCAAAGATATGTAGCGGTATAAATTGTGGCCAAAATTTATGAAGAAAAATTAATAACTTGCATAATTTTGTCACAGAAACAAAGAAATATGCGTTTTTTTCAAAATTTTCTGTTGTTTTCATTTATAGCACAAAAAATAAAAACCTCAAAGGTGATCAAATACCACCAAAAGAAAGCTCTATTTGTGGGAAAAAAAGGACAAAAAATTAATTTGGATTGCATGACTGAGTAATTGTCATTCACACCATTATCCCATAGTTTTTAAGATCAAAGATACAACTATTTTAGTGTCCCTTGTTAATTTTACATTGTATTTTTTAAAATGTAACTGCCTACTCCCAAACTGTCATTTGAAGTAAAACACATAACTAAGTATTATTCTCCACAATTTTTGTATTGTGCATTAAAAAAAGAAAACAAATAAAATTAGACATCCTATCTGCCAATAGAACTTAGGCCGCGCACACACGGGCGGACTGTTCGCCCAACTTTGTCCGCTGAACAGTGTTTGGGCGGACAGTCCGCTCGTGTGTGGGCTTTCAGCGGACAGTTTCAGCGGACAGTTTGACGAACAAGGTTTTTCGGAAATTCCGTAAAACTGTCCGCTGAAACCTTGTTTCAGCGAACAGTCCGCTCGTGTGTAGGCTTGTTCGTCAAACAAAGTTGCGCGCATGCTCAGAAAGGATTTTCGCGCCGAAAGTTATAATGCAGTGTATAGGACGTCGTATTTTTCGTCCCGTCGTACGTGCCGTTCACGTCATCGCGCACGGTTTCAGCAAACTGTTCGTTCGTCGTGTGTGGCCATGTCCGTCCATGCTAATTTTGAGCGGACTGTTTGCCGAAACTGTTTGACGGACAAAGTTGGGCGAACAGTCCGCCCGTGTGTACGCGGCCTTAACCAAAAAGTGCATTCTATGCATCCAAAAATATAGAAAATATACCAAATCAAATCATTATTCAATCAAAAAAAAATGTCAAAGCAATAACTCCAAAGCCAATAATAAATAACATGTTATCTCCTCCGATCCGCAACATGGCTGGTTGACAAATGGCCGTTGAGAAACAAACTATAAAGCGCAAACTGAAAAGCGTGAAATGAAAAGTGCAAATCAACACTCATCATACTTCTACTAACATGAAATTAGCAGAAGGAGCCCAAAGGGTGGGGCTAAAGAGCTAAAAAACAACATAATACGTCACTACGTTTGTATTTGTTGGCCAACAATTGTGTGGCCGTGTGTATGCAAGACAAGTTTGGGCCAACGCCCTTCAGACAAAAGTCCACGGTTTTGTTGGCCAACAATGCGATCATGTGTATTAGGCTTTAGTCTGCAGAACAGTGGACAGTGTCAGTAGGCGGTGGACAGTGTTTGGGCAGTGTCAACAGGGCATTGGGCAGTGTGTGGACAGTGTCCGTAGGGTAATGGACGGTGTGTGGAAAGTGTCAGTAGGGCAGTGGATTGTGTTACTAGGGCAGTGGATGGTGTCAGTACAATAGTGAAAGGTGTCAGTAGAGCAGTGGAAGGTGTCAGTAGGGCAGTAGGCAATGTCAGTATAGCAGTGGACATGTCAGTAGGGCAGGGGATTTTGTCAGTAGGGCAGTGGGTCTTGTCAGTAGAGCTGTGGACCTGTCAGTAGGGCAGAAGTTGGTGTCAGTAGGGTAGGGGATTTTGTCAGTAGAGCCACGGACGGTGTCAGTAGAGCAGTGGTTGGTGTAAGAAGGGCAGTGGATGGTGTCAGTCAGTAGAGCAGTGTCAGTAAGGCAGATGACAGTGTAAATAGGGCAGTGGATGTTGTCAGTAGTTTGTTTTCTAATGTTTACACTTTTATTATTTATTATTGTTTGCATGTTTATTTGTTATGCTTTTTACATTTTTTTAGCAGCCCTAATGTCTCCCATTTGAGACAGAGAAAGGAACAAATATTCCCTAGTCCCTTTATCTGCAGCCTCAGCTGCACTGGACAGTGAATGAATAGAATGTGCTCACAGTGAAACATCCCCCGCAGCAGATGGAGGGAGAGAAAAAAAGGGGAACTGGCAGCACTGTGGGAGGGGGGGGGGGGGCAGGGGAGTGCACAGGAGGACCTCCATTTTACCTTCTTTCTCTGCTACACCCACAGTCTCTGATGTATCCACAATCCGCAATCAGAACCTATTCTACATCTCCAGTTTCAGCTCTCTATGAAAAATCCTATGTAACTGGCCAAACAAATGGGTGTTCACCCGAAAACCTCTAGCTGCAGTGTGAATTGAAACATTTGGCAATGGTATTACAATGTATTACCACTGGTAAATATGACAGCTTCCACTTGGTTGTTAGGAGCCACCACCTGATGCAGAATGTGCAACATGATTAATGGTTGTTTACATCATCAAACATCAAACAAATATTTTTCTAAACTAAAGGACTTTTCAAAAAGTGTAAGTATTAAATAGAGGATGTTGCTCTAATATAATCAATTATATGCTGAATTGTGCCACAAATTACAAGTGCTATTTATCATACGCAGTCACCCCCTTCTTGTGATACTCATTATCAAATGCGCCATGATCAGTTGAAGACCTGAGAATATATGCTTGTTAAACAAAGCTTTAACAAACAAAAGTGTCCATAAATAAAAATCCTTTAAAAACTCCAACAAATAATGAATAACTTCTACAAGTGAAAAGTTCTTTCATTTTGTGTTCAGGTGTAACACCACTACCATGTCTTATGGGTATGCTCTCATCTTAACTTATTGACCTCTAAAATAAAATGTCTTATGAGCAATTGAGCATATGTCTTTTAGAGCCTAGACAGGTTTGTCACTCCACCAATGTTTCCAGATCTTATCAAGCATCAAGGATCAATCAATATAAATGAAACACTATAGTACTGTGTCAGAAACCATGAAATCAGGCCGATACAGAAGTACAGTTAAATCATACTTGTTTAATAATAAAAGTAAAAAGAGCAAACCTAGTCAAAACATAGCCAAAGTTCAGTAACCAGAATGGACAGTCTGTCAAGCCAGAAGTCAGGGATCAATGCAGTGGAACAGCAAGCAGGATCTGGAGCCAGAAGGGATGTCAGCAAAGCAAGTCTTGAACAGGATCGCAGGAGATTTTCTGTGATGATGACCAAGGCAACGGCAGAGGTCTACTAGGCTGAACAGCTTAAGTAGGCAGGGGTGACGAGCTGAGTACCTGTGGATAGATAGGAGCTGACAATTAGCTGACAGCTGATTGACCAGCTCGGAGAAGGAAGGGCTGAGCCCAGTCCTGACAGTACCCTCTTCTCAATGACCCCCCCCCCCCCCCCCCCCTCAGAGGACAACCAGGCTTGAGGGGAAAACCTCAATGTAAATCATGGAGGAGGACAGGGGCATGTACGTCAGAGAATGAGACCCAAGAGTGTTCCTCCAGACTGTACCCCTTTCAATGCACCAGGTAATGTATGCATACACGGAACCTATGGGAGTCAACAATGGACTGTACATCTCATGATTCTCATACTCCTCATGGTTCTCAACGTGTACAGGGTGAGGACATGGCACCGAGGTAGTAAAGCGGTTGCAGACCAAATGTTTTAATAAGGAAACGTGAAATACATTTGAAATAAGCATATTAGAAGGAAGGTCTAATGTGTAAGCCACTGGGTTAATCCTGCAAAGAATACGGAAAGGCCCAATAAACCAAGGTGCGAACTTCAGTGAGGAAACATGAAGTCGGAGGGTGCGAGATGACAGCCAGACTCTGTCCCCAACCTGGTAGGAAGATGCAGGCAGGAGTCTGTGGTCAGCGTGGAGTCTGTACCTATCACTAGCATGTTGCAAAGCCTCCTGGATTTGTGCCCAAGTGGAATGAAGACCACAGAGATGCTCCTCTAACGCAGGAATACTCTGCGGAACAAATGACTCGGGCAACATGGAAGGTTGGAAACCATAGTTCGCCATAAACAGGGACAATTGGAAAGCAGAATTCAAGGCACTATTGTGATCAAATTCTTCCCATGGTAATAGGTCTGACCAGTTGATGGCCAGAAATATAGCAATGTAGGAATTGCTCCAAGGACATATTGGCTCATTCTGCGGCCCCATTAGACTGCGGGTGATACGCAGAGGAAAAGGCAACCTGAATTCCCAACTGTTCACAAAAGGCTCGCCAGAACCAGGACACAAACTGACTGCCCCTGTCCGAGACAATCACCTTGGGTAACCCATGTAAGCGAAAGATCTCCCGAGCAAAAATGGAAGCTAGTTCCTTAGAAGTGGGCAACTTCCTAAGAGGAATACAATGAGACATTTTTGAGAGCCTGTTCTTGTATTAAATGCATTTTTCTACTCGTCACCCTTCTTAATCCTCAGAAGATTGTATGCCCCTCTCAAATCAAGCTGCATGCTCTCTTGAGGTGGTCAAATAACTCTGTAATCAACAGAATCGGATAAGCATTCTTAATTGTCAAATGATTAAGACCCCTATAATCAATACAAGGTCTCAGTTCACCACTCTTCTTCTTCACAAAGAAGAAACCAGCACCAACAGGAGACGAGGATTTGCGAATGAAACCTTGAGAAAGAGCATCTGCAACATACTCCTCCATGGCCTTATCCTCCAAGACCAACAAAGGGTAAACTCAGCCACGAGGGGGTATGGCACCAGGTTGAAGGTTAATTGCACAATCATATGGCTGGTGTGGAGGCAAACTACTGGCTTGACCTTTGTCAAAGACATTGCTAAAATCGCAATACTCTCCCGGCAGGGAGGAGAGTGAAGAAGTGCACAGGACCTTGGCTACCTTCTGGAAGCATGTCTCACTGCATTGTGGTGATCAGGAGAGAACTTCAGCACAGAACCAACCAAAAGAGGGGTTGTGCCTCTGTAACCAAGGATAAACAATAACCAGCAGAAACTTAGGTGAGGAAATAACTTGGAATTGGATTATCTCATGGTGAAGAGCCCCTATGGCCATGGACAATGGAACTGTCTCATGAGTCACATGGGCAGGCTGTAGAGGTCTCCCATCAAGAGGCTCAATGGCAAGTGGAGTATCATGCAGCTGCAGTGGAATCGAGTGCTTCGATACAAAGGCAGCATCAATGAACAGGCCTGCAGCCCCAGATCCGATTAGAGCCTGTATCTCGAAGGTGACTCAGCCCAAGAAAGGGAGACCGAAACCAAGGGCTTATCCTTCTGGATAACTGGGGATGAAACAACGCCACCTAGGGTCTGTCCGTGACAGGACCTCAAGGTTCGGGCATTCCCTGGCCAGGTAGGACAAGACTTCAAAAAGTGACCTGTCTGGCCACAATAAAGGCACAATCTCTCCCTCCTCCTAAAGATTCTTTCATCTGCAGAGAGACACATGAAACCCAATTGCATGGGTTCACCTTCACTGACTGATTCGGTACCAGGAGTCATGGGAGGTGAGGGTGGCACGGGTGGGACTGCAAAGCTCAAAGACAAAGAAGGCTTCCGCAAGCACTTTGGAGTCAATGAGGATGGCAAAACGTGATCAACTTCTCCAGATCAGTGGGTATATCTCAGGCTGCTATCTCATCCTTGATGGTATCCAAGAGACCATGAGAAAAAAAAGCAGCCATGAGGGCCTCATTGTTCCACGCAATCTCTGCTGTCAGAGTACAGAATTCAATGGTGTAGTCAGCAACCGCTCTCGTACTCTGTTGGATGGACATGAGGCACTTGGCAGCAGAAGCGGAGCATACGGCAATGCCAAAATACCCTTTTAAACAAAGCCACAAACTCAGGGTAGCTCAAGACAACAGGTTTTTGCATCTCCCATAAAGGGTTTGCTCAGGCCAAGGCTCTCTCAGAAAGCAAAGATATCACAAACCTTTGCTTCTGTCCCTGGGAAATGCCTGGGGCAGCATCTCAAAGTATATCTCAACCTGGTTGAGAAACCCTCTGCATTGGACTGGATTGCCCCCAAATCACTGGGGAAGTGGAGCAGAACCAGACATACCTCTTATAGAGGTAATACTGCCTGCAGGAACATCAGACTGGAACATCAACAGGGACAACCTGCAACATAGGTTGTACCGGGGCGGCCACAGTGGGCGATTCCAGGTGAGCTGTGTGACTCAGAAGCGTTTGTAACGACATGGCAAACTGATCCATGTGGTGATCCAGTTCATCCAATCTGTAAAAAATATTACCAACAAGTGGATTGACTGCATCTTCTGAATTCATGGCCTTCGCCTAATGTCAGAAACGAGACAGAAGTACAGTTAAATCACACTTGTATAATAATAAAAGTAAAAAGAAAAAAAGTAGTCAAAACATAGTCAAAGTTCAGTAACCAGAAATCAGAACGAGACAGAAGTACAGTTAAATCACACTTGTATAATAATAAAAGTAAAAAGAAAAAAAGTAGTCAAAACATAGTCAAAGTTCAGTAACCAGAAACAAATAGTCAGCCAAGCCAGAAGACAGGAATCAACGTAGTGGAATAGCATGCATAACTGGGTGATAAGAAGACTTTGATAATCTTTTAAGCACATTTACACTTATGCTAGGTGTGAAGGAAAGAGAGTTTATAAAGTGAGGATTCTTACCATGTTTAGCGATGTACAATTTTGGAAAATATGTAAACAGTCTGGCACCAATCACTGTATTCTATGACTGTGAGGAACAGGTATGTTTAATTGCCATAGTGACTCCTGGCTGCTTGGGGCTATAAGCATGATGCTCCCATAACACCTCCTACTTTTCATAAAGTCTAGAGGCATGCAATGCATCAGGTGTGTGGGGTTTACTGACATCATCATGCTAGGGGGGGCTATGATTATATTGAGGATTCTCCCTGGTCGAAAACAGCTGTGGGGGTTGTGCATTTTATTGCCTGAAGAAATGAGGTAGTCAGTGCATTAGAAATTATCAATTTTAAAATATACATACCATAGTTATAGACTATATAATCTTTACAAAGACTGAATAATATACACTGATTTTTTTCTTTTTTTCTGACCAAAAAAAATGTAGCTGAATACATTTTGGCCCAAATTTATAAAAAAAAATATTTATTTGCAAAATTTTATAACAGAAATTACGAAATACTTTTTTTTTAATATGTTCTGTCTTTTTTCCCTTTATACAGTAAAAAACCCAGTGGTGATTACCTGCTTCCCGCCCAGCCTATTGTCAAATGAGAGCCAAGTGGGAGCTCTCCCATCCTGGGTGGATGTTATATGATGTCCTCCCAGGATCGTGCCTTGCGCGTTCCCTAGGAGCCATGCTCTGGCACAATCTGTCATCCGCTGTGTTCACTGGACACAATGGATGACAAATCATTGTACTGGGATGTTCCTGGTACCATGTGATCACTGCGACCAATCATAGTAGATGACATGACAGTTGCACACAATGAATGGCTTTCATTTATGCCCATTCATCTTGTATTATCGTGTTGATCTCTGTGATTGTTCACAGTGATTACATGGTACAGACCAGGCCAATCACAATGCATCTGTACCATGTGTACCATGATGTTTAATAAAAAATGATTGCTTATAAAAGTGATCATCACTGTTATAAGCAATAATAGTGTGTAAAAAAAATCCTGATCACTTCCCTTTACCACTATGGTAACACTCTACTGCTGTGGTCACAGTATATATATATATAAAAAAAATCATAAATAAAGGTTTAAATATTCTGGTGACAGTATGTAAAAAAAAAAGTGAAATAAAAATAACATTTCTTCATTTGCCAAAAAATTGTGACAAAAAATGTAAACTTCAAAAAATCACCAGGTGAATAAATATCACCAAAAGAAAGCACTAACTGTCTTAAAAAAAGAAAATTGGCCTGCACAGAAAGAGGGTAAAAGTGTCCGGTATATATATATACACACACACACACACACACACACAGTCTTGAAAAGTTTTCTTTGGGAAATTAGGAAAAGCGCAGGGATATTTTATTTATTTATTTCTCATACACAACATAGACACACTTACAATTACATCCCAAAGCATATTCTGCTACTAATATTGTTGGGAGTGTGAGACTTTTTCACAGCCAAGATGCATTGAGGGGTCTACAATCCAAGGGGTGCCTATGGGCTTTCAATAAGCATAAATTATGCATCTAACTTCCAGACTACCTATTATATTTTGAGGGTCCCTGAAGACCTAGGGCAGGGAAAACACTCACAAAATTACTGGCGTATTGTAAGTGGGATACTTTGTGGCATTTGCGTAGTAATGGCTTTCTTCTGGTGACTCGACTATGCAGCTCATCTTTCTTCAAGTGCCTCCTTATTGTGCATCTTGAAACATCCACACCACATTTCGGAGAGTCCTGTATTTCACCTGAAGTTATTTGTGGGTTTTTCTTTGCATCCCAAACAATTTTCCTGGCAGTTGTGCCTGAAATTTTAGTTGGTCTACCTGACCGGGGTTTGGTTTCAACAGAACCCTTCATTCTCCACTTCTTGATTAGAGTTTGAACACTGCTGATTGCCATTCTCAATTCCTTGGTTATCTTTTATATCCCTTTCATGTTTTATACAGTTCAACTACCTTTTCCCGCAGATCCTTTGACAATTATTTTGCTTTCCCCATGACTTGGAATACAGAAATGTCAGTGCAGCGCTGGATGAAAGATGCAAGGGTCTGCCAGGAGTCCAGAAACTCATTGACCTTTTATAAACACACACTAATTACAAGCAAACAGACCACAGGTGAGGATGGTTATCTTTAATAGCCATTCAAACCCCTTTGTGTTAACTTGTGTGCATGTTATCAGGCCAAAATCACCAGGGCATGTAAACTTTTGATCAGGGTCATGTGGGTAGTTTCTGTTGTGATTATGATTTTAAGAAGTGTAAACACAGTTGATTGATAATAAATGGTTTCAGCCGAACACTAACCATGAGCGAAAGAAAAGTTTCTGTGTTATCATTCATATTCTCTGAAAAATGGCCAAGAAATCATAAATTCTGCCAGGGTATGTAAACTTATGAGCACAACTATTATATATATATATATATATATATATATATTGCACAGGACGCCGTGGCTGGGTCCTGGAAGGACGCTATATTTCCCCTCTATTTGGTTTGTGGTCTCTTTAAGGGAATAAAATTGATTAACCCACCTGTTAAGGAAGTGTCTTTAAAAACAAGACAGGAAGTGGTAGATGGGTGTGGAGGAGTGGAGAAGACATGGTGGATGGTGTTTATTTTGGGTTGCAGCAACTGAAGTGGACAGCAGTGTCCTGTTTGGAAGGCTCCTGGCAGGGGAAGCTACCTGCCATCAAGATCAAGCACTGTTTTGATAGAGACAGCTATTCTGGACTTTGCAAGTCGGTGAGACTACAAAACCTTTTCCTTTTGTTTTTGGCTGCTGTAAAGCTGTTTAAGTTTAATAAACCCTTTGTTGTGTGAAAAGCCTGTGTCCTGCGATCTACCTGGTCCCCCGAACATTACAATATATATATATATATATATATATATATATATATATATATATATATATATATATATATATATATATAATATAAGCCTTCAGAGTCCCCTTCAAAATACTTGTCCTTTCCTGTCATAGCAAGCATAGAGGCACCCCACCCATCCATCATATATATTCTATCTATATTATGCACATGGTAGCTTCCATGCATGCAATACCATAGAACATCTTCTAGACCCCTCCATTCCACTGTGTCAGCAATCAAAATCTTTTCTTGACATACAGCTTTATTTTTTTATTTAATTGCTTCAGCAAGAACAATTTCTCATTGTTTTGCTCTGCAAAACAAGATCTATGAATGGCGAAAAGGTGGATGTTTGATAGGTACACCCCCTCCATTCATAGATCACGTTTCATTCATAAAAGCTATAGTACCAGCTTCTCTGACTGGAGGAGCTGGGTGGAAAGAATGGATGGGTACTCTTGATGATTGCAAATTAAAGTTCTATTGACCCCTGCCACACCAGAAGAACCACTTCCTTCCTTTCTGTAGGATGTTCCTGAATGTCCTGTCTTTGAAGAGGAATACCGTTGTTATGGTAGCAGCTACCTACCATAATCCTGGTATCCTCTTCAAGAGCCGGCGATTCTCTTTCAGATAAAAGTGATCTCTGCAGCAGATTCACCACAAGATCACTTTTATCAGTGGCGGGAGAGGGCACCCCCTCCCACCGTGCTCCAGTGCCCTCTGCCACTTACCGGAGCTGTTGGCAGTGGCAGAGGCAATCCAGTCCATTCCCTAGCTGTGTATGGAGATGAGTGAGGGGAAGATGGCCCCCACCCGTCTCCATGACATTGCAGGGCAGAAGGGATGTCAAAACTTCACTTCTGCCCATACTTTTATATGGGCGGAAGTGTATATATTTTTTCAAATTACAATTTTTTTTTAATTACATTTTAGTGTAAATATGAGATCTGAGGTCTTTTTGACCCCAGATCTCACATTTAAGAGGTCCTGTCATGCTTTTTTCTATTACAAGGGATGTTTAAATTCCTTGTAATAGGAATAAAAGTGACATTTCTTTTTTTTAAAGAACACTGAAAAAATAAAAAATAAAGGTAAAATAAATAAGAAAAAAAGACAAATTTAAATGTGCCCCATCCCGCCGAGCTCACGTGCAGAAGTGAACGCATATGTGATTAGAGCACGCATATGAAAGCGGTGTTCAAACCACACATGTGATGCAACCTGTAGATTTTAAAGGGTAAAAGTTTGTTGCCATTCCACGAGCGGGTGCAATTTTGAAGCGTGACATGTTTGTTATCAATTTACTCGGCGTAACATTACCTTTACAATATAAAAAAACTTGGCTAACTTTACTGTTGTCTTATTTTTTCATTAAAAAAGTGTATTTTTTCCCAAAAAAGTGCACTTGTAAGACCGCTGTGCAAATACAGTGTGACAGAAAGTATTGCAACGACCACCATTTTACTCTCTAGGGAAAAAAATAATTATATATATATATATATAATGTTTGGGCATTCTACATCATTTTCTAACAAAAAAAAATGTTTTTAACTTTTAAACACCAAATCTCAAAAATAGGTTCGGTAACAAAGTGGTTAAGATGACGGCCCCACCCCGTCATCTTAACCACTTTGTTACCGAACCTATTTTTGACAGGGCTTTTTTTTCTGCTGGACTTGCTCAACTGCCTGCCCGCACTTCCACCAGGGAGCAGAACTTTTTTAATGAGTGAGCTGGCAGCAGCATAAGCCGGCACAGCTCCTTTAGTGCAGACTGCAGCCTTAAGAGAGTGGAAGGCAGAGTGTTATCAGCTGCACTCTGCCCCTCCCACATATAACAAACGTCAGGCCACCGGAATCCCCGCAGTGTCTCCTCCGTGGAGACAGAAGATGGAAAATTTAAAGGAATATTACACTTTTATTGTTTCACTTTAATCATTATTAAAATCACTGCTCCCGAAAAAAATGTCGTTTTTAAAACTTTTTTTTGCATTGATACATGTCCCCTGGGGCAGGACCCGGGTCCCCAAACACTTTTTAGGACAGTAACTTGCATATTAGCATTTAAAATTAGCACTTTAGATTTTGAACGTTGGAGTCCCATTGACTTTAATAGGGTTCTAAAGTTCACACGAAGTATGCTATATACTAGCTCCGTCGAATCTTCTTTATACATTCGACGGACACCATAAGCCTTCAAAGACAGATTCGACCTTAATTCATGTGGATTTTCGGAGGAATGCAATTTTTGAAAGAAAAACTAAATAAATAAAAACGAATTTCGGGAGTAACTAAATAAATTCATTTTTCGGACGAAAACGAAATTCCAAAACGAAATATTTTACTCTGCACATGTCTAATGTTTAGAACAGTACTGCAGCAAAATGACGTTTCTAAAGGAAAAAATTTCATTTAAAATTGCTCATGGCTGTAATGTATTGCCGATCCCTCAATATACATAAAAAATCATTGAAAAAAACTGCGTGGGCCAGAATGTCATATCCAGGGTCTATAAACTAGAGTTGTAGATTCTGCCTGTTCCGCACTTCATGCTCTTGAATTGTCAGTCTAATCCTGGTGATCTCCTGAATCCTGCACAGATGGGTAGGTTTACTTTCTGCTATTCAACAGCTTCTCTCACAGAGGGTTATTACCTGTGTTCCAGATGAGGGATGATTCCCGGATTTCTACTTGAACCTGGTTACTGGTCCTAAAGCAAATTGCCTCCCTTTTACCGAGGGACCTTCTGGCCTTCGTGGACATCAGGGATGCTTTATTTACACATCCTCATCTTTCGACACTATCTGTGTATTGTTGTGGGAGCATAACATTACCAATTTTTTGCCCTTCTTTTGGTCTGTATAAGGCAACATGGGGGATGAGGTGGGAGGGGACAGAAATCATAAATCCAGCCTAAATAATTTATCAACAAGAGTGAACAGTGTATTGCTAAAAAATGTACAGCCTTTCTATATTGACGGAAATATCTTATATCTGCAATGAAAATGTGCAAACATTACTAAAAATGTGAGAGACATTTTATATTTTCTGAGTCCACTATAATGTTTTACAAAATGGAGATGAACCGTTACTTTAATCTTTTATTCCCTGGCTAGCAAAGCTGAACTCCAGGCAAAATAGCTAAATTCACAATTAAATTGCAGATATATGAGCTATATTACCTGTCCAAGGAATTGTAAATCGGTCAATCCAGCCTTGTACTCCTGCCAAACAGCACACACTGTCCTGGAAACTCAGCCAGACTGCTGATGCACAGTAAAGGATCAGGCTTCTGTCAGGAGGTCAAATTTCTCTTCTCTCCATTACTCAGCATGTCCACAGACAGCATTGTGCAAGTAATAGATAATGATTGGCTAAAGTTCTGATCTAAATTCCCTCAAAGTGCTGTTGTGCAGAGGATTACAGGAGTCTGATATCAAGACAGATTAAGGTACTTCTGCAAGTTCTATGTAAAAATATATGTCATTATTTCTATTTAATATATGCTGTACCTTGGATAACCTCTTTAGTCCTGGGGTAATTATTTCAATTTTTTACATTTTTTGTTTACATATTTCAAAAATAATTTTAGGCCTGAAGATTACTTAAAACCCATGGACATGATATATATTTTTAAAGCAGACACCATAGAGAATAAAATAGTGGTAGTTACAATTTTTTGTGTAACATGATATTAGCGCAACAGTAGATTAAACTTAAAATTTCAGTAAAAGATATGCTAAACTTAATTTTAGGGCATGTAAAAGAAATAAATTGAACAATTTTTTTGGTAAAATATAAAAGATGAGGTTGCGCCAAGTAAATAGATACCCAACCTGTGAAGCCTTAAAATTGTGTCCATCTGCGAAGCTCCAAAAAAATCTTTGAAACCCTATATTTTGCAAAAGAAATGCTGTAAAAACCCCTACAGGTCATCAGTTTAGGATTTCTGCAGGAGCTGTGGTATTAAAATTATTAATCTCACTCTGAAATGGATGATAATATGTAACATGTGCAGGTCAATCCTCATTTTCATATGTAGAAGCCCCAAACACATGCATTTAAATATGTCTGTGCGTGTATGTGGGGGGCAGAGGGTGAGGGGCTCTAAATAGTTTTTGCTTTTTTTATTTTTTTATGTGTTTGTTTAAATGTTTTAAGCTTCTTTTTTTTTTCAACATAACTTTTATTACTATCATATAGGGGACCAATAGCCCCATATGTGATAGCATATATGTGACAGGTTCTTTTTATGAGGAATCTGGGGTCTTTAGACCCTGGATGTTTTCTCTGTACTTCACTGTAGCTGATGGAACACCAGATCATGTTCCATCAGCTGCTTTACCAGGTACTGATCCTGGTGATTGACAGTACTGGACTATTTAGTAGTGATGTCATACATGTCGCTTCCTGGTTCGTTCACCCTGGGGGTGGGTCTACAAAAATGTGTTCATAGAGCCTTTGCTGCCCTTCCTAGTGACACTCACCATGACTGCACCGAGTCTGCAGATGGGACAGCGGAGCTTAGTAAGCATAGCGTGGGGGTTGTCAGAGGCGGCACATTGCGCCAGATGTGGAAGTGATCAGCAACTGCTAAATTTAAATTCTCAGTACATTAAGGCTAAAAAGCTCACTTGGGTTTTAGTTTTTGCCTGTGACCCAGTAGGGAAGGGAAGAGGTGGATCAATGGAGGCACTAAATAGAACTGAAAGCTAAGAGATGGCCTAACCTATTCTCATTATGTTAAAAACAATACGATATGTTAATCTCTGTATTTATCCCTGTTGGGAACCCCCCACCTGTTTTAAAATTGTTTTTTGAGACAGCAATAAAGTCTAAATGAAAAGGTCCCAATTCTCCCCCACTCTATTTAAAACCTTAAATCGACCTCCAGGTATGAACTTAGTTGCATAGTTACATTTGTCCAGTTTAGACCCACAGAACGGTGCACATCTCATACCTAAGAGATCTCTGTGAAAGTTGAAAATCACTTTAGTAGTCATCGGTACTATAGTGACCTCTGTGGCCTACTGGATCTCATGTGGAGTGGTTGCCTCACTGCATACTGACCACGAGATGTCACTCAATTGGCACCACTGCCTTTCAAGGAGTTTTTAGATTGAGTGAGGCAAAGAAGAGGGGCAATGATGTCACCTTGCTTTCACTTTACAAACTAACCAGAATTTGATTGCAAAAAGTGGCAAATCACTTTCTATTAAAGGTATTTTTTTATATATGAAGCCCAATATTAAAGTTGCATTTTCTTTGATAATAATTCAAGTTTCACTCATTTTACTGGGAAATATATGTGCAGAGCTTTTAAGCATATTATACACTATGACATATGGGAGGGTAAATATATCCCATAATAACATTTTATTTACATTTTTAGATTTTTTTCCCTATTGACAGACTTTTTTCAGCACAAAAAAGCTGAATCTTCAGCTTTACTAGTGTGGGACACAATTAAGGCATTCGTATGGAGTGTTCTAATAAAAAAATACCGTAAGTAGATTTAGGAAATCCTAAGGAGTGAAAAAAATTATTGATGAAAAACAAAAATACCATAATCCTTAAGGTCAAACCCTATGGGTGTGTGTGTTAACATGTAATATATTACAATGGAGGAAATCAGTGGTACAAATACAAACAAACTGCATTAAAAAAAATGGTTTAGACTCTACCTCCTTGTGTTATTAACAGTCCTCCTAAAATACCATATCATGTAGGCATAAAATTATAAAGCAAATATATGAATCCTCCCCATTCCAACACTCCACTTAACCAATGTATATCACAAAGCTTAATTAAAACCCATAAAATCAAGGACAAAGACAATATAAAAATCACCAACAGTAATACTCCCCTCTCTCACTTTTCCCACAACGAGTATTTATAAATATAGATATATAATATGTATATATATATATATATATATATATATATATATATATATATATATATATATACAAGTATAATGATTTTACTATCATGTAGTGGAGAAGAGAATCACACAACAATGTGATAATGTGGAATGAAAGTGATGCAAGCAGCCATAGTAAGTAATAGTACTTCCAAAAATTCAAGGCAGTAAATTGGCCAGACAACTTTTTCCAGAATGTATTTATTTCTTAAGGTTTCCTGAGGATGTACAAAAGGCTAAAGTCCCATATCATTGTGTTTGTTCAGTATATACTGTATGTCAGATATAACATGTTCCCATTTCAAAAGTCTCCTAAGCCAGCTGGCGGTGCCCCATGTATATACTTGGGCAAAAAGGTCCAGCTGAGGATGTAATAGCAAGTGGTCACAATAGACCAGACTCTGGTTATTCCCCCCCAGTCCAATGTACTCATGCAGTGGGTGACTGGTGTTGAAATCTCCCTTGCACAACAGCAGCTGTTAGTAATTTAACACATGAATACAGGGAGAGCCGACAAAAGGGGAATCATGATGCCAAGTCCAGAGTACAAGTTCAGAGCAAAGACAAACCACTAAATACTGGCAAATGGAATTGTACTTGCTAAAAAAAAATGACTGCATCATGTGCATGATATTATACTTATCAATCCTGGCCTGACCAGTTTCGCCAGATTAAACTGGCTGCATCAGAGGCAATCAGCAACCTATTCCCCAGCATGTGTTTTTATAACTTTAAATGGTTGCCACGGACCACAGCAGCTTGTGCCATGGCTAACCACTTCAGCCCTGGAAGGATTTCCCCATTTAATAACCAGGCCATTTTTTGCAATACAGCACTGCGTAGCTTTAACAGACAATTATGCAGTCATGCGACGCTGTACCCAAACAAGATTGGTGGTATTTGATTACCTCTGTGGTTTTTATTTTTTGTGCTATAAACAAAAAAAGACCAACAATTTTGACAAAAAAAAGGTACCGGTAGTTTTTTTTACTTTCTGCTATAATACATATCCAAAAGAAAATGTATTCATCCGTTTAGGCTGATATGTATTCTTCTAGATATTTATGGTAAAAACAACAACACAATAAACGTATGTTGATTGGTTTGCGCAAAAATCATCACATCTACAAACTACTGGATTGATTTAGGGACTTTAATTTTTTTATTGTTTTTACTAGCAATGGCAGTGATCAGCGATTTTTAGCAGGACTGCGACATTGCGGCAGACAAATCTGACCAAAAATGACACTTTTGCTATCAAAATGCACTGATCAATGTAAAAATGACACTGACATGGAAGGGGTTTACACTAGGGGCAATCAAGGGGTTAAGTGTGTTCCCTGGGCGTGTCCTAACTGTAGGGGGGATTGGGCTCACTGGGACATGATAGAGATCACTGTTCCCGATCACTGGGAACAGAAGATCTTTGACATGTCATTAGGCAGAACAGGGAATTGCCCTGTTTACATAGGCAGTTCCCCGTTCTGCCTCTGTACACATCGATCATGGGTCACCGGTGGACATTGAGTAACCTAAGAATGGCACATTTGATGAAACAATGCTGACCCCTTATATTTACAATATTTTTGGTATTCAATGTCACAGTGTTCTTATTTATACAAAACTATACCTTACTTCTTCCAGCAGTGTGTGATCTCCAGTGAGTATATGAGTGCAGTGTAATAAATTAATTATCAGTTATGGCTTCTGACTCTGGAGATCTTGGGCCTTATTTAATAAAATGGGAAGTGGGATGAAGTTAAAAAAAAGTGTTCACTTAAATTATTCAATCGTGTACCGAACAATATAAAAAACAGAGCCCCTCATTTACCTGATTGCCTAGTTGAAGTGAAAATACATATTCACCTTGCTTCGCACTTTAGTAAAACAGTGCCATAGCAAATTTTTTTTTTTTTTTTTTTTACAAAAAGCTTTATTTTATAAGTGCTTATACATCGGTTTGAGTAACAAACATTTAGAGAAGTATGCCGGCCATACACGATGCGAATTCCGAACGAAAATCCGAGCGAAAATAAAATCGACCGATTTTCGTATCGTTAGTGTGGTATGCGCGACATGCGATTTTCGTACGACAGGGCAAATTGACAAATCCAACATGTTGGTTTTTTTTCCAAAAATCGTCCAAAAATCGTATCGTTAATGGCAGAGTTGGACGATTTGACATAAGAAAAAGAACTGCGCATGACCTCTGGAAAGTTCGAACCGGAAGGAAAACATATAGAAAACAACGAACGAATGGTCGAACGCAACTTTAACCACTTGCTTACTGGGCACTTAAACACCATTCTGCCCAGACCAATTTTCAGCTTTCGGTGCTCTCACAATTTGAATGACAATTACTCAGTCATGCAACACTGTACCCAAATGAATTTTTTGTCCTTTTTTTTTCCCACAAATAGAGCTTTCTTTTGGTGGTATTTGATCACCTCTGGGGTTTTTATTTTTTGCGCTATAAATGAAAAAAGACCGAACATTTTGAAAAAAAACGCATATTTCTTTGTTTCTGTGACAGAATTATGCAAATTATTATTTTTTCTTCATAAATTTTGGTCACAATTTATACTGCTACATATCTTTGGTAAAAATAACCCAAATTAGTGGATATTATTTGGTCTTTGTGAAAGTTAGAGCGTCTACAAGCTGTGGTGCAAATCGCACAAAATTGATCACATCTGATGTACTGGTGGCCTATCTCGCTTCTTGTGACCCGAACAAGTCAGGAAAGTACAAATACCCCCCAAATGACCCCTTTTTGGAAAGTAGACATTCCAAGGTATTTAGTAAGAGGCATGGTGAGCTTTTTGATGTTGTCATTTTTTTCCGACAAAATTAAGATTTTTCATTATTTTTTTTTTTCTCCACAAAATTGTCATTGTAATAGGTTATTTCTCTCACGTGGCATGTGTATACCACAAATGATAACTCCCAAAAAATTCTGCTACTCCTCCTGAGTATTACAATACCACATGTGTGGGACTTTTTCACAGCCTGGCCACATAGAGAGGCCCAACATGCAGGTAGCGCCATCATGTGTTCTAGGAACATAAATTACACATCTAACTTGTTGACTATTTATTACACTTTTGAAGCACCAGGACAATGACACGTGACACTGATGACAGATGGCACTGATACGTGGCAATGATGACACTTATACGTGGCACTGATGACACGTGGCACTGATGACAGATAGCACTAATATGTGGCACTGATGACAGATGGCACTAATATGTGGCACTGATGACGCGTGGCACTAATACGTGGCACTGAAGACACATGGCACTGAAACGTGGCACTGATGACAGATGGCACGAATACGTGGCACTAATATGTGCCACCGATGACAGATGGCACTAATACATGGCACCGATGACGCGTGACACTGATGACAGATGGCACTGATAAGTGGCATTGATGACACGTGACACTGACAACAGATGGCACGTGACACTGACAGGTGGCACTGATGACAAATGGCACTGATGACAGATGGCACTATGTGGCACTGACGACACGTGGCACTGGGGGCAGGTGGCACTGGGGGCAGGTGGCACTGGGGGCAGGTAGCACTGGGGTGGATGGCACTGGGGGCAGGTAGCACTGGGGTGGATGGCACTGGGGTGGATGGCACTGGGGCAGATGGCACTGGGGCAGATGGCACTGGGGCAGATGGCACTGCTGGGGGTGGATGGCACTGCTGGGGGTGGATGGCACTGCTGGGGGAGGATGGCACTGCTAGGGGAGGATGGCACTTTATTTTATTTTTTAAATTTTTTTTCTCTCACAGGCAGAACGACTGCCGCTGCAGCCGTTCATCTCTCCCCTCTCGCACTGTCTGTGCGAGGAAGGAGAGCGGCGCTGAGAGATGATCTCACATGGCAGATTCTCCAGATGCAGGGCCCCAGATACATTTCAAATCATGTATAACATCAAGTGTGGGGAATAGAGGTGACATAATGCACATAATGATTAAAATAAAGACACTACACACCAAATTCAAACAAGCACAGATTTATTGTGCCAAACCAAAAAAAAGGAATGGTTTCATGCGTGTACCCGTTTTTTGAAAATATAAAGTTTCAAATACAAAAATATAATATAAACTCTTTTTAAAAAATAACTATGTGATTTGTACAGTAGTAGTGCAGCCAAAACATTGCCTACAAATAGACAAGAACACTATAGGAGTTATTTATGATAGGCAAATCCACTTTGCACAAGTGCACTGAAAGTGCACTTGGAAGTAGTTGTTCTAGATCTGAAATGAGGGGAAGCTCTGCTGATTTTAACAACCAATCATATGCAAGGTAAAATGCTGTTTTTTTATTGTCCTTGCATGCCCCCGTCAGATCTACAGCAACTGCACTTCCAAGCGCACTTGTGCAAAGTAGATTTTCCTTTAGTAAATAATCCCCTATTGGTATATAAAACAAAAGTTGCATGTGCAAAAAAGAACCAGGGTATGCATGAAAAACAAGCTAAACGTCTAAACCCATTCAAAATGTAGATAATTGCTCAAGGATCTCTGAAATTCTGCGTGGAAAAGAATTCAGGGTAGTGCGAACATTCTCAATGTCAGCATGTAATGACTTTAAATCTGCAATAATTCGGTTTGCTGATGTACTACTGTCAGAAGTTGAGCTGCTTGAAGTAGATGATCGAACAGCTATAAAAAAAACAAAAACTTAAATAAAAATTTTGAAAATAAATTTCAAAAATAGCTCATTTAAACAAAAATAATAAAAATATAATTTACCTGAAGTGGACACATGGCTGCTCTCATCTTCAACAGGCGTCAGTACGATTACAGTTGTGTCTGTTGCCATGTCAGTCTGTGCACTTGTCTGCTCCACATCCTCATGTACTATTTCCACCTCTCCATGTTTCTTTTTTCGGCTTCCTATTAAATGCAATATATATATATATATATACTTTTAGGTGCAAGTCAAGCATTGCAATACCATTGTTACATTTTCAAACATAAAGTCAAGCAACCTACTGCAATTCCCAAGTAAAATGAGTGAAAGCAGACACGCACATAAAGATTGCATATACAGAACATAACACTCAGAAAATATGAGTGTTATGTTCTGTATATGCAATCTTTATGTGTGTGTCTGCTTTCACAAATTGCAGTAGGTTGCTTGACTTTATGCATACAAAAACATAATAAATACATGCACACCAAAAATAAAGTACTTACTTTTGTCGATTATTTTGTTGATCTTTCTAAGCTGACTTTCTTCTCTTAATTTCAGGTCAGACCATCGCTTTCTTAACTGGTCTTTTGTGCGTTCACTGCCATGGCGTTTGCGTAAAACATGTTGCACCTTCTCTAATATTGCATCTTTGCGTATGTTCATGTTGCTGTATACATGCTCACGACAATCATAATCCTTCTTCTGCAGAATATTCACCATGTCCACCATCTCCTCGAAAGTCATATTGCTGGCTTTCTTCCTTCTTCTTCTGGTGACTGCACTTACTGGCCGACTTCCCTCCACAATCTCCTCTCTTTGCACTATCTGGGGCCCTGCATCTGGAGAATCTGCCATGTGCTCTGCCATGAGGTCTGCAACTGTGCACTGTATTAAAGAAGAGGTGTGGCTTGTACAAGATACATCGCATGTGATAATACGAACATACGCGGTTTCGTGACGTCACGTATGAAAGAATATTCGAGTAATATTCGTTTGATAAACGATAATACAAACGGAGATACCTGAGGTAAGTTTGATCTGGGGACTATACTTTGATTATTTAATGTGCCCGTGGATGTGTGTGTGATTGATGTAAATACCTTTGATTGTTTTATTGTATTGTATTATTGCTACACTACAATTTTTGTATTATTGTATTGTATTATTGCTACACTTTAATTATTGGAGCTGGATGTTCTAAATGGCCATTTGTCCAATTCTAGACATGTATTATAAAACTTTAAGCATGTAATTTAGATATATATATATATTTAATTCATGTTTTTTTTTATTTAAAGGACAATGGCTTCCAAATTTACATCACCCGATTTCCTACCCCAATTTATCGACAAATACCGTGAATTATCCTGCCTATGGGATGTGAGATCCAGAGATTATTCCAATCGTTATAAGCGTGATGAAGCTTTAAAAGAACTCAAAGAGTTATGTAAAGCAGTGTGTATTGAACCAACTGAAGATTATGTAAAAAACAAAATTGCAAACTTGCGCACTGTGTTTAAAAAGGAATATAAAAAAATACAAGCCTCCAAGAAATCTGGTGCAGGAGCTGAGGATGTATATGTGCCACGTTTGTGGTACTTCAAAGACCTCATGTTCCTAGCTGATTCCGATAATCCCAGAGAGTCCCATTGTACTCTGGAAGCAAGTGGCCCATCAGACTCCGGTGCATTATCTGAAGCGGAGGATATATCCCAAACACAGACACAGGTAACTATATGTTGTATATTCTTTATTTAAACAACTGGCAATAGGGTAGTGAAGAAATTGTGCACTACTGTACTTTTTTGCATGAATATTTTTAAACTGAAAGTCTAACCAAAACTTCTTCCACTGTCTTCCACTGTCCCCAATCCATATTATCTAAAGCTAGATACAATCCTGCCATGCAACTGCCCCCCTGCCTACAAAATAATCAGTATAATTTTGTCGATTCTGACGTGCACTGGCAGTTGGTAAGCTAGGCCTTGCAGGAGCTAAATTTTGCAAACCAGTGCTGTCGTTTCGCCAGTCACCTGGTACAATTGTCCCACTGGTAATGTCTTCCATATCAACTGCAGATGTTGGCATGTATGACACTGTTGTGCTTCGTAAAAAATTGTGTAGCATACAACAGCACTTCACGATGATGTCCACTTTTTCCACTGCTACATTCATAGCAGTGTGGAAGATTCTGAATCTGCTGGCCATAATGCCGAACGCATTTTCAACCACCCGCCTTGCCCTGGACAGACGATAATTGAATATCTTCTGTTGAGCTGTTAAATTACGTAAGGGATACGGTTTCAAAAGATGTTCATGCAAAGCAAATGCGTCATCCCCAATAAAGACGAAATTTAGTCCTTCCACGGTTTCACTTGAAGATGGAAGATGCAAAACACCTCCTTTCAGTCTGTTTAGGAATTCACTCCGCTGTATTACTCCTCCATCTGAGTTTCTACCATTTTTCCCTATGTCCAGGTATATGAATTCATATTTTGCATTGACGATCGCCATTAATATTATGCTAAAGAACCCTTTGTAGTTGTAATAGTAGGATCCTGAATTCGCTGGTGGGATGATCCTTACATGTTTCCCATCTATTGCACCACCACAATTCGGGAAATTCCACATATCCTGGAATTCTTTAGCAAGCTCTTTCCATTCCTGGGAATTTGTGGGAAACTGTTGGCAAAAAAGACATAGGAATATTTAGCATTCATGGTAATTGATTTATTAATTACTTTTTACATTATTTTCTATAGGATACTCCAAGCCCAGTACCAGAGCAGCCAGGGCCATCGGGTCTGAGTGCTCAGAGGGGAAAAAAAGGAAGACTTCAGATTTGGACACTTCCACTTTATTAAGGAATGCATCATCCATTATGGAACAGAAGGATGATGAGTGTGATGCTGTGGGTTATCTTGTTGCACACAAGTTACGCAGGATGACTATGCAGCAGCGTGACTTATTTGAACCTCTGCTGCATAAAATGATGGGCATTGGACTTAAGGGGCATCTTACCCCAAACACCGATGTTATAGGGTATCAAGGTTGTACATACCATCAACCTGCACCATCTGTCCCAAACTGGCAGACATCCCAACAACATGGAACCACGAGCTGGCCAATGAACCAGGAACACCATCAAGGTCCTTGGTTTCGTGATCCCCATTATACGAATTTGTGAATAAAAAAAAATTTCTTTACTGTTCTTGTTAAAATTAAAATGGTTATTGTTGTTAAATAAAAAATAGATTCTGTTTCAAAACGTCTCTTTTTGGAAATGGTGTACTTCTTGTTATGTATTTTCTTAGAAGAAATTGTGTTTTTGGCCATTTTAGACACATTGTTGATTTTACATATTTAAACTTTGTTTCATTTTTAGTCATGTAATAGAACTCTGACAGTTCAACATGTTTTCATACCTTTAAATACTGTGGTTGGAGCACTTTTATTATGGCCTCACACGTCTCCGGTATAATTC
This sequence comes from Lithobates pipiens, assembly GCF_037356315.1. Taxonomy (NCBI): domain Eukaryota; kingdom Metazoa; phylum Chordata; class Amphibia; order Anura; family Ranidae; genus Lithobates; species Lithobates pipiens. The sequence continues at coordinate 301,012,099 of NW_027507903.1, forward strand.
GACCTAATGATTGGGCAGAAATTCCAGTTGTAAACTTCATGTCCTCAAAAGACCTGCCTGTAGCCAAGAAACGGAGGGTTGCCATGAGCCTCTCCTCTGCGCTGACAGCCTTTCTCATACAGGAGTCTTGTTTGGTGATATGTGGCCGCACATGCGATAACAGCATCTCAAATGACTCCTGTGTCATCCGTAAATAATTTCGATAATCCTCAGGATTATTTTCCCTCAGGTTTGACAATAGATTTACATGTGAGAATTTCTCACGCTGCAGGAGCCAGTTTTTTGTCCACACTCTGCTCTTCCTTCTTTTTCTTCTTTTTTTCTTCTCTTCCTCCAAGGCTATTATTGCAATTACCATGGCTGCCATTTTCTGCTTTCTATTGTACCTCTTGAATGGCATTTTCTCAGAACGTATGAATGTGCAATGCGCGAAACGACCGCTCGTTTCGTACGCGGCGTGACCCGATTTTGTACAGTAGGGGGTGTGGTTAAAAGGTTAATAAATATTACATCACTTCCTCTATTGTCAAGAAAACATAGTGTTTTAACGTACGATTTTCGTACTTAATGGATGGCACATTCGGATGTTGTTGTGAGTGCCGCTTTCGTTTATCGCTCGACGGGTCGTTCGGAATTCGCATCGTGTATGGCCGGCATTACTGTATTCTTGTAGTCCAAGGTATAGTGTAAGAGATACAATGGTTACAATTTCTTTCCCATATACATCAATAACAAAATTAATCGTAAATGTGTTAAAGAACTTATCCCTAAGGCAATTGAGAAGACTTTTATAGAGACGAGTGGGACTATGTCAGCTAAATCAAACAGATTCAAACTTGTTATGTGGTTGTGTTAGCTGAACGTGATGTCGAGTGATGCATAGTACGGGTGTCAACAGGTATTCCCACCTGTTCAGTGGGTTTTATGTGTCGTTCATTGGTTTATGAGTCTTTCAGATGAAGTGCTTGTGATTGTGTCCTAGCAACAATGTCTATATAGAGTAGTGATGTGTATGCTTTTGATTTCACCTTAGCCCCAAGGCCATAGACTAAAAAAATAAAATAAAAAAATATCCGGAACAGTTGCCTTCCCTTATTCTCAGTCCTTGTCTGCAGTTTCAGGGGCAGATGTATACAAGCATGTCCCCTGTCTAAAAACAGTAAAAAAAAGAAGGGTGGTTGTTATATTTGGAAAGGGTCTTGGGTTCACTCGATATATTACAATACTTAACATGTTTGTTAAAGTACAGCTATCCTTTAAATAAATCTCTGCAATAATAAAGCAAAGCATGTGCGTAATGCAAATAAAATATATTTTCCCTGAAAATAAGCTTGGAACTGTCAGCCAATTCCAAAGTGTTTGGCTTCTGGCTACCTATTTTGGTGATACCAGCAATAAACAATTATACTAGACTTGTGAAATGGAAAATGCATGTCGCTCTAAATGAGATGCCAAGAGAGTTAATTATGGAAGTATACACATGAAAACACAGCCGAATGGAATTTCCTCTGGGCATTAACATCAAGATAATCACTCTGAATAATTGTATGTTAGCAGACATTTGGCCTGGCAGTGTTAAGTTATACCAAAAATCATTCTTTTGTGTTTTATTTGAAGTCCCACATTTTGCTATAAGCCATTCCCTGTGTGTATTTCACAGGGAACCATAGCCTGGTCTCTGGATTCGTTAATTAATGGCGTACACTCTGGTCTGGGATGTGTTAACTTTGAGAAAACTCTGAAAGTGAATAACACAAAAAAAGTAAATGAAAACTATGATGAAAGAGCAGATATCTCCCATTCTAAAGTCTTGCGTCTTGAGTATTTACTTGAACTATGCAAACTGTTGCTGTTTGTCAGCACCTCGTTACTAGATACTATATGTAGGAAAAATAATTAAGTATGCGGGAACCATTTGTTTTTCACATTCATGGAAACAGATGCAAAATGTATGAGCTTTCCTATTATTTTCATACCAATTTAACCTATAAAATATTTTATTTTTAAAAGCAAATACATTTTTAAATCTTGTATAATAATATAATAATAAATGGACTTTTAGTCTACAGAATGTTTAATGATCATTTAAGTTAACCTGGACACATTATAGAGTCTGGTGGGGTCAAAGCCAGTGAAATCCTTGCTTTTGAAAACATGTGCTAGAGTTCTTCTTCATCATACTTCCTAAATCCTTGTGGGACATAACAGTGCTGTCTCTGCACCAAGAATCTATTTTAGGCACAACTTGATTTTAAATGTGATATAAAGTGCAGCGCTGAGATATGCAAACAAATAAAAGTACAGTAATAATTAAAATATACAAATGACTTACTCCCAAAAAAAAAAGTGTAAATCATACAAACATGACACTGGTACAAAAATGTAAACATCAATAAATCATAATGTCCATATAAAAATACACGTGATGGATCATAAAAAATTCCAAGAGGGGGCGTGGCCTGGATGGCAGTGGGACTGGACGCATGGCACTGAAGCTTCCCATCTGACCTGCCTTTAACTGCAGCGATCAGCACCTCTAATCAGCATACTATGGGCAGATCGAAGCGCAATAGAGAGCCCAGCACACAGGGACCAAACACCAGGTCCTCCTCTGCTCTGCCGCCGCTGATAATAGAGTACTGCAGTCCGGAGGCCGCGGCGTCCAAAATGGTGCCGGCGGCCTCATCCACAGAAGCCTCTCCTGCATCTCTACCAGCGCGCTCCTCTATGGGACCTGGACATGCGAGGTATGGCTCGAAGGGGAACCTAGCTCCCACAGGAGACCCGGGGTCCCCCTTCTGCTCCCAGGCTGCAGCCATGGCCTACACAGGCAGCCACCACACAGACAGCCAGCCAGCGCAGCAGCCCACTATCATCATGGCGCAGATGGTGCGCTCCACAGACCCCCTTGCAATGCATGTCTCTCAGGGAGCTGGGACTGGTAGTCACAACATTGGCAGAGACATGATGGCTGGATACCCCACAAGACGCACCTTTCACTTCCAGGCAGGGGATGGGAATTTCACTGGGGCTCATCCACCTGACAGCCTGTCCCAGCCATTCCCTCCTCGCCTTATTGCACCCATGTCACCCACACTGAGGCAGCCTGTCCACTCCCCCCACTCCTCCTCCCCATGGGACTCCCCATCCTGAATGGGACTCCTGCCCCCTCCCGCAGCAATCCCAGGAGAACAAGAAGAACCCGGCCCCGCCAGAACTCCAGTAGGGAGCGCGGTCTCAGTCTAAGGCTCACCCACGGCTCATAGAGCAGCTAGAGCCTCCCATTTCGCCAGGCCAAACACAAGGTCTCCCTGCTAAGACACCCTACCCCCCCAGTCCATCGATACCAGGGGCTCACACGGAACAGGGGGCTCGTGAGGAACCGGGGACTGGCACGGGCCTGGAGTGGGGTATCCAAGGAGCTGACGACAATGACTCAGATCCTGAACCATGCACCTCTTGGAGAGACTAAGTTCGTTGTATGCCCACAAAGCAGGACTTTCGTATGCTCATCCAGGAGGTCCGTGAAACTTGAAGATCAGAGATTAACATGTTGCGGACAGACCTGCATTATCTTTCTACCAGGGTTTCCTCCTTGGAGGACGAGAGTGGGGACACCAAACTTGAGATTTCCCACATTCACTCCCAACTGGCCTCACAACCGAATACCCTCCACGATTTCCAACACCACCTCAAGGACTTAGACCAGCCATTCTCAACCAGGGTTCCGTGGAACCCTAGAGTTCCTCCAGAGATGGCTAGGGGTTCCTTGAGCTGTGGCTGATTTATCTCCTGTTTGATAGTACCTACATAGTTCTGAGCCAATGCCACTTGGAGGAGCTAGTGGTATGACACCAATGATCTTTATAGCTCTCTGTGGGGGGGCTAAACTGACCGCCAAAGTAAGGGGCATTGTTCCCACTGACCCCCAATGAATGGGTTTTATCAGGGGTTCCCCGAGACTTTAAAATAATTCATAGGTTCCCCTGGGCTAAAAAGGTTGAGAAAGGCTGACTCAGACAATAGGGGCAGACGTAATAACATTAGGGTCCGAGGCCTCCCAGAAGCGACCCAGGCTGAAGACCTACCAATCACACTCCAAGCCATCTTCAACAACATATTGGGCCCAAAAGACACCAAAAGAAAAACAAAGACAGAACATACCATAGCTCAACTTTCCAACCAGTCTGCTAACTGACCAAATTAACCTGTCCAACAGTCTGCGTTAAAAACAGGGGTTTAGTTAGCACACATATGCAAACGCATGCATAAGCTGCAAGGCCTCTTCACAGCTACCCTGTGTATGCTTGCAGTCCTAACGCTAATGAATTTATATTTATAAGCATCTCCACAATGGAAACACATGCATTATTGGATAGATGAGGGGCAGGTGGACCATGGAGGAAGCCCAATCCCCCTTAAATAACCAGGAGCACACTGCACACCCAGCAAGAGCACAGTGGCAGCAAAGGTGTACAGTGCGTTCCCGGACCATATTATACACCAGTAACAACCAAAAGGTCCCTGCCCCCACCTATAACTGGCCTTCACAGCAAGGAGCACATGGAAGGGCAGACACATCCACCTGCCCTTCAACTATCCATTAATGCATGTGCTTCCATTGTGGAGACGCTTATAAACATAAATTCATTAGCGTTAGGACTGCAAGCATACACAGGGTGCCGTGAAGAGGCCTTGCAGCTTATACATGCGTTTGCAAATGTGTGCTAACTAAACCCCTGTTTTTAACGCAGACCATTGGACAGGTTAATTTGGTCAGTTAGCAGACTGGTTGGTAAGTTGAGCTATGGTATGTTTTTGTTTTTCATGTGTCTGCCCTTCCATGTGCTCCTTGCTGTGAAGGCCAGTTATAGGTGGAGGCAGGGACCTTTTGGTTGTTACTGGTGCCCGGAACACCAAAAGGTCAAGCTTGACCGAGCCCACCGAGCCCTCCGACAAAGGGGGACAGGAGCTAGGCCGCAGGATGTGATATGCAGAGTCCATAGCTACACTCTTAAAGAGGAGATCATGAGAAAGGCCCGCAACATGCGCTCTATCGACTTCAACTGCGTCTCCATTCAACTCTTTCCAGACCTGTCATAGCTCACGCTCCAGCAGAGACGGTCTCTACAACACCTTTTGTCGCTATTACGGGAAAATGACTTCCAATACCATTGGGGCTTTCCCTTTAGTCTCACAGCAAAGAAAGATGGAAGATCCACAATGCTCAGATTCCCGGAAGAACTACAGTCTTTCTGCAGAGACTTGGACATTCCTGTTCCAACTACACCTGGCTGGGAACCTCTCCCAGTCCCGCCACCACGCCCGGTCCCTTGGACCCCGGTGACAGGCAGAAAACATCCTGGACCTCGCCCATGTGGAACCTCCCCACCATCCCGCGGGCGCCGAGTCTAGGCTCTTGACATGGACATTGCCACATCGGAAGGCCCACACACTGAACTGTCTTACAACCCCTTGAAGCTAGGTCATTAGCCGAAGTATATTCGGATTTATGCGTTACAGGCCCCCCCCCGCGACAGCGCCTCTCTTGGGGGTGCTAGACCAGGGGAACTGTCTACGCTACTGGTAAATATATTCTATTCTGGTTTAAAACGGTCTTAATTAGCCCATTGCCATTATTCCCTGATGCAATTCGCTCTAAGCTGATATATTGGAAGTCCCCCCTGCCGGCGCAACCCTAGGGGGGGTGTCGGCTCAGGGGACTTAGTTGTGCTCTGTTTTGAGGCCCTAGGCCCCCCCAGCTCCCCCACCTCCCCTGGTGGGCAACCACCCTGTTGATGTGTTGAAATGTTTCTAGGCTACAATGTTGGTTAGTGTGGTTACTACAAGAAAGATATAAAAGAACCTTTCAGGGGTGGTAAGTGGGGCACTACTTATAGCACCCAGTATAGGCCAGGTGCTGGCCATCCTTTAGCAACACATATAGGCAGGCCGGGGAGTAGCGTATCTCTCCCTCGGTCATCTGTACCACCCCCATCGGGGCTTTCCGACTGGCCTCCTATTTGGCGATTTTGCTAATTAAGATAACTTCTGGCGGACGTATACTATTTGCATCCGCTGGAGGGGGCCCCTCGGGGAATCCCAAAATGCCACCAACTTCAGGGTGATTAAACAATGGCGTGTTTTTATTGGTTGACTTTACGTTGCTTACATATGCGCCATATATTTGGTTTACTGTTATATTCTCTTTTCCTCTCTCGGAGTTTAGGCTCCCCTTTTCTCTCTCTACTTTTTCTCTAATCCTCCTGGATGCCCCTACCCCACGAGAGACGGACCCTGTCCGGTTTGCTCCAGCCCCATGCACCGAGCCCCCCTGGATATGGCCTTGGACGGAGCCTCCGACTCCTTGGCCCAAGAAAGGTGGGATTGGTAAGCAACATTTGCTTGTATCCACGATGATTGACATACTGTCGTTAAACGTAAAGGGCCTGAACTCCAATATCAAACGCAGTCTGGACCTCCGTGAGTTTAAACGCTCCGAGGCAGGCATTATCTTTATCCAGGAGACTCACCTCATGAAGTCAGGCACCTTGACGTTTGCCCACAGACACTACCCACAAACATACCTCGCCTCCAACACGTGCAAACGGGCTGCCGTAGCGATTCTTTTTAAGCAAGGATTCCCTTTTCAATTACAATCCCAATATGCAGACCCATTAGGTCATTACCTTATCCAACCAGGCACATGGAAGGGCTCCAGCCTAACTTTATGCAATATCTACACGCCAAATGCCAACCAGATCCCCTTCCTCTCCAAAGTTTAAAAGCGACTGCACTCATCCCCCCACCAGTATCTGGTTGTCGGAGGGGACTTCAATCTAACCTACTCCCCGACCCTACATAAGCTATCGGTCAACACAGGGAAAGCCACTGCAGTAACCGATAGCAAATCCACCCTATTCCGCCAGCTGACTAGGAAATATACCCTGTTTGATGCGTGGGGAAACAATGTACCCATCTGCTAAGCAGTTTACATTCTATTCCCACCCACACAAATCCCATACTTGCCTAGATCACTTTTTTGTTACCGCCCCTACGCTACGAGCATGCATGAGTTCTGACATTCAAGTGATTTCGTGGTCCGATCATGCACCGATCAATCTGTCCCTGTCCCTTGCCCCGGGTTCCTCATGAGTCTGCCATTGGTGGCTCAGTGAATTCCTACTCAAGCATGACCCTTCTAGAACAGAACTAGAGTAAACCCTGAAGCTCTACTTTACCGAAAACACCTCACTTGCGGTGTTTAGAGGTCAGTGTATTGCGCTCTCTACTGCCCTGAAGCGGAATGCAAACAAGGTGAGACAGCTTTTGGTTAGTCGGCTCTGCAATCTGGAGGCCAGCCTGCTATCTTCCCCTACCCTCCAAACGCTTAGGGCATTGGTGAGCACCAGGGCGAGCTTAAGGGACCTGGAGGTTGGAAAGATGGAGAAGACCCTTCTCCGCCTGCGCCAGACCTTCTATGACAAGGCAAACAAATCACATACACATGGCAAGGCAACTCCATGAGAGGACTGCAGTCGCTTCACCCGCCTCCATTAAAGATGCGAACGGCTCCCTGCAAACCCATCCGTCTAAAGTCGCTCAACTTTTCCATGATTATTACTCCACTCTTTATAATGACCCAAGCGTCCCCCACAATCCCCGACCACCTGCTTTAGCCCAAGCAATTAAAGAATATCTAGAGGAATGTGACCCCCCAGCACTTTCCCCCATGGCCTTAGCCAGCCTCAACTCTCCTATCGCAGAGGAGGAAGTAGAGGACATAATTAAAGCCCTCCCGAACAACAAGGCCCCATGCCCTGACGACCTACCTTACCTCTACTACAAAACCTTTATGCAGATCCTGTTCCCCTGGATTATATCCCTATTTAACTCCTTCATGCACATGACACCCATCCTGAGGGATATGCAAACATCTTTTCTAACAATTATCCCCAAACCTGGGAAGGACCACACTTTGTGCTGTAATTACCGGCCGATTGCTCTCCTGAATTCAGATCTAAAAAATTTTACTAAGCTACTGGCCAACAGATTAAATAATTTCATGCCTTCATTAATACACAAGGACCAAGTGGGGTTCATCCCCGGTCGACAGGCAGGGGATAACACCAGGAGAGTGGTCGACCTTGTGGAGGTGGCGAACAGGAACAAGACGGAAGCGCTCCTCCTCAGCTTGGACGCTGAAAAGGCCTTTGAGAGGCTGGGCTGGCCCTTCCTGTTTGCTACCCTCTGGAGGGCAGGAGTGGAGGGTTATTTTCTCCAAGCTGTTTCCCACCTATACTCATCTCCCCTGACCATGGTGCGGACCCAGTTTGCCTTCTCTCCCACACTACCCATAACTAATGGGACCTGGCAGGGGTGTCCCCTATCCCCTCTTCTCTATGTACTGTGCATTGAACCCCTTGCTGCCCATATAAGGCAGAATCCAAACATCCATGGCATCCCGGTCCATAGGAGACACTTTAAAGTATCCCTGTTTGTGGATGATGTCCTATTAACCCTGACCCAGCCGCAAATCTCTTTACCGAATCTTCATAAGGAATTGGATAAATATAGCATCCTTTCGGGCTATAACAATAATAACTCTAAGACGGAAGCCCTTCCCCTTAATATGGCCCCGCGGACACTGTCAGCCCTCTCTCACTCATTTAATTATTCATGGAAGTCATCTTCTCTGAAATACCTGGGTACATCTCACACCAACCTATGACACCCTATACAAGGCTAACTTCCCTCAGCTATTCACAGATATTAGGGCTTCCCTTGCCAAATGGAAATCCTTAAAGCTGTCCCTCTTCGGCCGGTTAGCGACCATTAAGATGGCGAACCTTTATGAGACACTTCCCATCCCAATCCCAACAGGGCACCTTAGAACACTCCAGGGCGTTCTCATAAAGTTCTTTTGGAATTATAAGAGGCACCAGATTGCCAAATCCATATTATATGCTCCCCAGAATCAGGGGGGACTTGCCTTCCCAAATATAGCCAAATACTATTTAGCAGCCCAATTACGTCCAATAGCTTCCTATAACCGCTGGACTCAAATTGAAAAGTTGTGGTTGGCCCCAGTGCATCCTAACTTCATGTTATGGAGTACGGACAGGGGTGGACTGACCATTGGGCCACTTGGACACTGCCCGTGGGCAACATGCCACTAGGGGGCCCCATCAGGGTTGCCAGCCTTAGTAAAACCAGGGACAGTATGTAAAAATGTGTGTTTTTTTTTTTACCTCTGTCTCTAAAATGTCCCTTACCAACATCATTTTGGTCTAAAAATCCTGAGATTATAGCTGCCCCATCTCTCCAGTACCTTCTCAGCCAATAGAAACATGTCTATGTATACTGTGTGATTGTATACTGTGTGTGTGTTTGTGTCTACTGTGTGGCCCCATAATCTCCTATTGCCCGGGGGCCCCCTGAGTACGGATGTCAGTCTCGGTAAATACCAATCGCTGGGACCAATAGCGCTCGTCCACACATTGTGGCGCTGCGCCAAAAAGGTATACCCGCTAACTTCCACAGCCACCCTGGCCACCTCCTTTTTGTTTACCCCCACTGTCCCAGATAGCCTGACATCACAAATGTCCCAGCACTTGTTTCCTAGGGCCCTGTTCTGATATGACCAGTTGGTAAACATTAGGACTAGGACACTTGGATCATTCCAGGAATTGAAAGACCCCTATGACCTGCCTAGGCAAGCATTTTATAGCTACCTGCAAATCTGCCATTTTGCATAGTCTTTTACGCCGAACCTACAATTCTCCCCCTTAACGGAGTTCGAGAAAATATGCCTGGAGGGCTCATCACCTAAGCGCATGATCTCACCACCTACCAAATCTTGATAGCAGACTCCTCTCTGACGGGACCACGGCATGCTTATATGGATACATCGGAGTGGGATCTGGGGAGACCATACCTTTGAAGACATGGCAGCAGGTGTGGTCACGGTTAGCTAAAAGCTCCATATGCACCTTATATAAGGAAAACCAATATAAGGTTATGCTTCATTGGTATCAAACCCCCGGAACTACTCCATTCTATATACCCTTCCGCTGACTCCCGTTGCTGCCGTTCCCGCAGAGCAGTAGGAACGCTGTTCCATATTTACTGGACCTGTCCACAGGTCATCCCCTATTGGGAAATAGTCAAGACCTTATTACAAGCCGTTTTTGAGGTGCAAATACCATTAGACCCCAAACTGTTCCTACTGGGCCTCCCTCCTACCTCATTCTCAAGATCCTCCCAAAAACTATTAGCCCAGGTGCTGACGGACAGGCGATGCTTAATAGCCCTAAAATGGAAGAACCGTCCCAGAGGGAATGCAGCCATTCCAGGGTACTCTGGGGTACCCTGGATGATGTCTTAGTGGACAAAACATTGGGATATATTGTGCTGACTCCATGTTATCGCACTCCTTATTATCTTCCTTTGTCATCACATATATACAGTGCCTGTATCCATTTAAATTGATGTAAGTGCGTTACTTATTCAATAAAACTATTTGTTAAGGATTTTATGTTAGCGTTTTTTGATCCTCAGTTCATATATGCATGGTTGAACCTTGCATTTTTTGGACGCTGAGTTGGAATGGCTGCATTTCCTCTGGGCCGGTCCCATGTGTGCTGGTTCCGTGTATGCTGGTTCCCGTTTATGCTGGTCCCGGTGTATGCTGGTCCCTGTGGAGTCCAATCTTCTTTGGTTTCTCTGCACATTTGGCTTCTTGATAGTAGCCCATTGGATCTGGTAAAAGTACCCAATCATTGTGTTTGGTGGTGGCTGCACATTCAATGTCAATTTCCACTCTTGGTGATCCTCTTCACAAGCACATTGAACTTCTCCCCAAAAGTAGAAGTTTGAATCTATATGGAACAGTTTTTTTCACTTCAGTCACTTATTTCCTTTCTTGGAATTTCTTATGATTCATCACGTGTATTTTTATATGGACGTTATGATTTATTGATGTTTACATTTTTGTACCAGTATCATGTTTGTATGATTTACACTTTTTATTGGTGTCAGTCATTTGTATATTTTTATCATTATTGCACTTTTATTTGTTTGCATATCTCAGCACTGCACTTTATATCACATTTACTTATGCAATCAGTTCTATTGCAGTGTCAGCAGCTTAATATTTTTTGAGTGCTGGTGCAGTATCATTTTAAAATTTTTATACAATCAGATTTTAGCATGATTTTTAACTTCACACCAATATAAAAGACGCAAACTAATGCAGTTATGTATTTAACCAGTTGCCTTCCAGAACCTTTACCACCCGCTTCATGACCAGGCCAATTCTTTGCGATACTGCTCTACGGTGGTTTGCACAAAAGTTATAGCATCTACAAACTATCAAACTGGTGATGATCAGCAACTTATATCAGGACTGCAATATTGCGATGGACAAATTGGACACTAACTGACACTTTTGACACTTTTTCGGGACCAGTGACACGAATACAGATTGAAGATCTGAAGAAATTAATGGGATGGGCAACTACAAGGCAAATGAGGTTTCATGTAGAAAAATGTAAAATAATGCATTTGGGGGGCAAAAATATTAATGAAATTATGAATGCAATCTATACACTGGAGGGAGAAGCTCTGGGGGAATCTAGAATGGAAAAGGACCCGGGGGTCCTAGTAGATGATAGGCTCAGCAATGGCATGCAATGCCAAGCTGCTGCTAACAAAGCAAACAGAATATTGGCATGCATTAAAAAAGAGATTAACTCTAGGGATAAAGCGATAATTCTCCCACACTACAAGACTATGGTCCAGCCGCACATGGATTATGCCATCCAGTTATTGGCACCAGTCCTCAGGAAGGATGTACTGGAAATGGAGCGAGCACAAAGAAGGGCAACAAAGGTAATAAAGGGTCTGGAGGACATTAGCTATGAAGAAAGGTTGTGAGCACTGAACGTATTCTCTCTGATAAATAGGAACTTGAGAGGGGATATGATTTAAATTTACAAATACCATACTGGTGACTAAGAATGAGCCGAACACCCCCCTGTTTGCGGACAGGCAAAAAATTTGGATGAACACATGAACACCGTTAAAGTCTATGGGACACAAACACTTTTGATACTTCATACATGAAGTACCGAAAGTGCTAATTTTAAAGGCTTATATTCAAATTCTTGCTATAAAAATTGTTTGGGGACCCAGGTCCTGCCACAGGGGACATGTATCGATGCACAGAGGCAGTGATTTTAATAATGCTTAAATTGAAACAATAAAAATTAAATATTCCTTTAAATATTGTGCCTAGGGGGTGTCTATAGTATGCTTGTAAAATGGTTTTCCCGTGTTTAGAACAGTACCACGGAAAAAAAAAAAGTAATTCAAAACTGATTGCGGTTGTAATGAATTGTTGGGTCTCGGCAATATAAATAAAACTCATTGGAAAAAACGGCATGGGTCCCCCCCAGTCCATTACCAGGCCCTTTTGGGCTGGTATATATATTAAGGTTTAATTATTACTATTATTAAGAGTTACCCCCAAAGCACCTTGTCCCCGTGTTGATGGGGACAAGGGCCTTATCCCCACAACCCTTGCCTGGTGGTTGGGGGAGTCTTCGGGGGGGCTTATTGGAATCTGGAACCCCCAGATCCCTGCCTCCCCCCCATGTGAATTGGTAACGGGTCCATTTTACCCCTTCCATTTCACAAAAAAGTGTCAAAAATTGTGAAAAAGGCAGGAGACGCTTTGGGACAAGTCCCTTATTATAAAATAAAAAAATTAAAATGTTCAGCGATGTCCATTCATCTTCTATCATGCCATGCCACCTGACAAACCGAAAAAAGAAATAAAAATGCAACAGCTCCCCCTGCATGGGAAGCTCCTGCCGAGTGATGCTTCTTCTCGGTGATAGCTGTAGCTGAGGGCGGGACCACTCGGTGATGTAAATGGATGACCCTGCCTTCCTCTAATATCATGAGGCGTCAAAATTTTGCACAGGGTCCCCCTTAATTTCCATACCAGACCTGAAGGGCCTGGTATGGATTTTGGGGGGACCCCCCGCAATTTTTAAAAAAAAAATTGGTTCAGGGTTCCCCTTATGCAGGCCATACATGGTCGAATTTCGAAGGAATTTTCTTTTCAAAATCAGAAAATTTGTTTTTTTTTGTGATCCGATGATGCCACCATTTATTTTCGAAATTCGGCCGACCAAGCCATTTTTTCACCTCATGTTGCTACAGAAAATAATTTTCTTGGCCGGGAATCTTCTTTTCTCTCCGTAAATTTTTTTTTATCTCCATAAATTTTCTTTTTTTATTACATTTCTCACACGATTCTCCCATCATTGATTAGAAAATTGTTTGTTTTTCAAAAAATTTCCAACATGTCAGATTCCTCAAATTTTATTTCTGCACGAAAATCGGCTGTTCCTGCAGCCCACTAATGGTGCGAAAATTCTTAGATACGATTTTCGAAAGAAAATTCTTTCGAAATTCGAACACCCAAGGCCCAATTTTCCTGCAGAGTATATAGAGCAGGCTGTATAGTATATATACTGCTGTTCAGAGTATATAGTGCCCTGGGGGACCACCATGGCATTTTTTTTTTTTTGATGTGGTGTTCCTCTTAATATCCATACTAGACCTGAAGGACCTGGTATGGATTTGAGGGGGACATCCACACCATTTTATTTGATATTTTTGGCACGAGGTTCCCCTAATATTCATACCAGACCTAAAGGGCCTGGTAATGGGCTGGGGGGGGGGACCCATGCAGTTTTTTTCAATGATTTTATCTATATTGCCAAGACCTGACAATTCATTATAGCTGCGATCAGTTTTAAATTGCTCTTTTCCTTTAGAAATGTAATTTTTCTGTGTTACTGTTCTAAACACGGGAAAACTTTACAGGCATACTATAGACACCCCCAGGCATGATATTGAAAGGAATATTTCACTTTTATTGTTTCACTTTATGCATTATTAAAATCACTGCTCCTGAAAAAACGTCATTGATACATGTCCCCAGGGGCAGGACCCATATCCCCAAACACTTTTTATGACAATAACTTGCATATTAACCCTTAAAATTAGCACTTTTGATTTTTCATGATTGTGTCCCATAGACTTTAATGGTGTTTGCATGATCAAACTAATTTTTTGCCTGTTCGCATGTTCTGCTGCGAACCAAATCGGGGTGTGTTTAGCTCATCCCTAAGGCTGCTTTCACACTGGGGCGGGAGCAGCGTCGGCGGTAAAGCGCCGCTATTTTTAGCGGCGCTTTACCGTCGTTTTAGCGGCGGTGTGCGGGCGCTAGCGGGGTGGTTTTAACCCCCGCTAGCGGCCGAAAAGGGGTTAAACCCGCCCGCAAAGCGCCGCTGCAGTGGCCCTTTGCCGGCGGTATTGCCGCGGTGTCCCATTGATTTCAATGGGTAGGAGCGGTTTAGGAGCGGTGAATACACCGCTCCTTCACCGCTGCAAAGATGCGGCTGGCAGGACTTTTTTCACCGTCCTGCCAGTGCATCGCTCCAGTGTGAAAGCCCTCCGGCTTTCACACTGGAGTTAAAGGGGCCGGTTTTTTTCAGGCGTTACACAGGCGCTATTTTTAGCGCTGTAACACCTGAATACCGCCCCAGTGTGAAAGCAGCCTTATGGTGAGCTTATATTTAGTCATGTAAAACCTTTATCCTAAAAGCATAAAACACAGTTGCTGTAATTGCTTGAGTACCTGCCGTGTGAGCTGGAGTTAAAGTAGATGTAAACCCCCCCCAAAAAATGTCATTAAGACTAGGGATAAGCCCGATGTTCAAGTCAAACCTAAGTTCAACTCGAACATTGGGTGTTCTCCCGTTCGCCGAATTTAGAACATTATGGGGCATTTGTGGGAAATTCAAGCGCTCCATAATGAACGGCAAGACCGTCAATGCATTGCAAGATCGCAGTGCATTGACCGCTGCTAATTGGCCAAAGCATGCACCTGACCTGCATACTTTGGTCAATTACAGCACGCTCTGCTTTAAGAGCCATGATTGGCCAAAGGCGGAGCACCTTTGGTCAATCATGGTTCAGGGGGCTGAGTTCACGCCCCACACTGTTAGGCTGCTTACATAGCGTTCATACATAGTTTTATGAATGAGAGCAGCAAAATTAATTTTGTAAAGGAAAAAATTTAATTTAAAACTGCTCATGGCTGTAATGTATTGCTGGGATCCGGCAATATATAGATACAAATTCTTCAGGTCTGGTGTGGATATTAAAGGGAACCCCGCACCCAGATTTTTTTTTAAAAATGGCGTGGGGTGCCCCCCAAAATCCATACCAGGCCCTTCAGGTCTGGTATGGATTATAAGGGGAATTGCATACCAAAATTAAAGAAACATGACCTGGGGGCCCCCACAATTCATACCAGACCTTTATCCAAGCACGCATCCTAGCAGACCACAGGAAAAGGGGGGAAGATGAGAGAACGCCCTCCCTCCTGAACCATACTAGGCCACATGCCCTCAACATGGAGAGAGTGATTTGGGGTCCTCCCCAAAACATCTTGTCCCCATGGGGACAAGGGCCTCTTCCCCACAACCCTTGCCCGGTGGTTGTGGAGGTCGGCGGGGGTCTTATCGTAATCTGGTAGCCCCTTTTAACAGGGGGACCCCCAGATCCCACCTCCCCCTATGTGAGTGGGTATAATGTACATTGTACCCCTAAACATTCACCAAAAAAGTGTAAAAAAAGTAAAAGGAGACAGTCCTTTATTAAAATAATTTTATAAATGTCCCATGATGTCCATCCATCTTCGAACACAGTGCCAATGAACCAGAGAAGCCTTTTTTGCTTTGACAGCTGTTATATAGCTGAGGGTGGGGACACCCGGTGACATAAACGGGTGATTCCGCCCCCTCTGACCTTATGTGATGTCACATGACATCAGAAGGAGCAGGGTCACTGGCTTACATCACTGGGTGGCCCCGCCCTTAGCTATATAACAGCTGTCAAAGCAAAAGGCTGCAGTCGGCGGGTGCCTCCCATAGAGGCAACGTTTTTCTGTTTTGTTTTTTTTCAGGTTGGCGGCGCTGTGATCAAAGATAAATGGACATTGTGGGACTTTTATTTATTTATTTTTTAATAAAGGAATTGTCCCAAACTGTCTACTGTAATTTTGACTTTTTTGACACTTTTTTGGGTGAATGTGTAGGGGTACAATGTACCCGATACCCCTTCACATGAGGGGGGTGGAATCTGGAGTACTCTTGTTAAAGGGGCTTCCAGATTCCAATAAGCCCCCTGCCCGCAGACCCCCACAACCACCAGGCAAAGGTTGTGGGGAAGAGGCCCTTGTCCCCATCAACATGGGGACAAGGTGTTTTGGGGGAACCCCAAAATACCCTCCTTATGTTGAGGGCATGTGCCCTGGTCTGGTTCAGGAGGGGGGCACTCTCTCATCACCCCCTTTTCCTGTGGCCTGCCAGATTGTGTGCTCAGATAAGGGTCTGGTATGGATTGTGGGGGGACCACACGCCATTTTTTTTACATTTTGCCACAGGGTTCCCCTTAAAAAAAAATACCAGACCTGAAGGGCCTGGTATGGATTTTGGAAGGACCCCCATGCAATTTTTTTAAATAAATTGGTGCGAGGTTCCCCTTAATAATCATACTAGACCCAAAGGGCCTTGTAATGGACTGGGGGGAACCCATGCCATTTTTTTCAATGATATTTTATGTATATTGCCGGGACTTGACAATACATTACAGCTGCAAGCAGTTTTTGATTACATTTTTTCCTTTACAAATGTCATTTTTGTGTGGTACTGTTCTAAACATGGGGAAGATGCGCTACTTTACAGGCAGACTAAGGACACCCCAGGCACGATATTTAAAGGGATATTTTTTATTTTTATTGTTTCACTTTAAGCATTTTTAAAATCACTGCTACTGAAAAAAGTCAGTTTTTAAAACTTTTTTTGCATTGATTTCCCCTGGGGCAGGACCTGGGTCCCCAAACACTTTTTGTGGAAATAATAAAAAATTATAATAAAAAATAAAATTAGCACTTTTGATTTTCATGTTCATGTCCCATAGACTTTAACGCTGTTCGCACAAATTGTTTGCCTGTTCACAAGTTCTGGTGTGAACAGAACAGGGGGTTGTTCTGCTCATCCCTAATTAAGACTCATATCTGTTACAGCAGAGGATGTCATTTCTTCTGTGCCCAATCTTGCCACAAAGAGTTAATCCAGCTCTTTTTTTCAGTAAGATAAAACCAGACAAACAGAGAAATAGGTGTCCATTTCTTCTCCTTGCTGTGAGCGACAGATGATTTTCTTATCTCATGCACGAATGTAAGAGAGACATTTTGTGTACTTTACACCCCCCCTACTTTCTTCTCCAGCTATCCCAGGATTGGCTGCTCGACACCTCAGCAAGATTGGGCATGCTGACATCATGTGGTGACTTTCCTGGGTTTTGACTGGATGTTAGTGATCATGGGGCATAATCCATGAGACCAGCAGAAGTTCAGTGTAAGAAATATCGGTGCCTGGCCAAGGGGAATGTAGAGGTGGGTGGGGAGTCTTGTGAGATGAAACAATCAGCACCAAAAAGTGTAAAACAGTGAAAAGAAATAATACCGTGTTACTAAATTCTATAAATAATACCCTAATTATAAACGTGCACAGCTGCTAAACATTCTAAGTGATACACCACACTGGTTACAAAATTGTTAGATAAATTAATGTAGCGCCATATATTAAAATTGCTTAAATAAAATGACAAAATATGTCATCTTAATAAATCCTACACATCTGTGAAAAATAGAGTGCTCAAAAGGAGTGCACACCACCACCAGTACAAATGTGCGCTCACCTCCCAGATGAGTCAAAACTCATATATAAATTAATCCTTTACAATCTCCTCTTCACAAACAATGGTGGGTAATCCAGATTGTTCCTTTCTAATGGCAACTCAGCACACCCGCATCCAAAGAAACAAATCATCTTCCAACTCCGCTCAACATTCCATGAGTTCAGGACATGTAAATAATAAGTATAGAGACCATAGTCTTCTCCGTATACAAATTTATTCAAAAGCCGTCAAAAAAAGGACGCACTTACAAGATAAAAACTTTTATATCACATATAAAACCTCCAATTTTGCGCCGCCGTGTACACACTCCCAGTGCCTGGCTAAACGTCACACTATCGGCTCCTCACTTCTAGACGCGTATCGGCCAATTATGGGCCTTCCTCAGTAGATGGGTGGGCCGATCTCTCTAGACTGATTTATAGTCTATCGTTGCCAAAGCAACCCCCTAGGCGTCACCACAGCTCCGTCTGCGGCGTGGAATGAACCTCCCACTATCTGTGTCTCCAGGAGATGCAATTTCCGAGACATGGGAGTGTGTCACTCCTACTGCCAAACATAAGCTTGCAGGTAGGGTGTTTATCTACATGTTCATCCGCAGACACCTGTGGGAATCTCCGGTTACAGCCTATTACATGCCTAACATTATTAGGTGCAAATATATTACCGCTGATTAAACATTTGGAAAAATATCATAATTATAATATTGAAATGTAAAATTTTAAATGTATTACATATTTATTAAAAATGTATTAAATACCAACGAAGCTTAAGGAGAATAATTATAAAATATTTATATAAACAAGACCTTATTAATACTGAAAATAATTACATACAAATTATTTATTTTATGTATGCTGCCTCAGAATATTTCATATATGCACACATATATATATATATATATATATATATATACAGTGGTGTGAAAAAGTGTTTGCCCCCTTCCTCATTTCCTGTTCCTTTGCATGTTTGTCACACTTAAGTGTTTCGGAACATCAAACCAATTTAAACAATAGTCAAGGACAACACAAGTAAACACAAAATGCAATTTGTAAATGAAGGTGTTTATTATTAAAGGTGAAAAAAAATCCAAACCATCATGGCCCTGTGTGAAAAAGTGATTGCCCCCTAAACCTGATAACTGGTTGGGCCACCCTTAGCAGCAACAACTGCAACCAAGCGTTTGCGATAACGTGCAATGAGGCTTTTACAGCGTCCTGGAGGAATTTTGGCCCACTCATCTTTGCAGAATTGTCCTAATTCAGTTACATTAGAGGGTTTTTGAGCATGAACGGCCTTTTTAAGGTCATACCACAACATCTCAATAGGATTCAGGTCAGGACTTTGGCTAGGCCACTCCAAAGTCTTCATTTTGTTTTTCTTCAGCCATTCGGTGGTGGACTTGCTGGTGTGTTTAGGATCATTGTCCTGCTGCAGAACCCAAGTTCGTTTCAGCTTGAGTACACGAACAGATGGTCGGACATTCTCCTTCAGGATCTCTTGGTAGACAGCAGAATTCATAGTTCCTTTTATCACGGCAAGTCTTCCAGGTCCTGAAGCAGCAAAACAGCCCCAGACCATCACACTACCACCACCATATTTTACTGTTGGTATAATGTTCTTTTTATGAAATGCAGTGTTCCTTCTACGCCAGATATACTTGGACATACACCTTCCAAAGAGTTCCACTTTTGTCTCATCGGTCCACAGAATGTTGTCCCAAAAGTCTTGGGGATCATCAAGATGTGTTGTGGAGAGATTGAGATGAGCTTTGATGTTCTTTTTGCTCAGCAGTGGTTTTCTCCTTGGAACTCTGCCATGCAGGCCATTTATGCCCAGTCTTTTCCTGATGGTGGAGGCATGAACGCTGACCTTAACTGAGGCAAGTGAGGCCTGCAGTTCCTTGGACGTTGTTGTGGGGTCTTTTGTGACCTCTTGGATGAGTCGTCACTGCGCTCTTGGGGTAATTTTGGGCGGCCGGCCATTCTGGGAAGGTTCACCACTGTTCCATGTCTTCGCCATTTGTGGATAATGGCTCTCACTGTGGTTCGCTGGATTCCCAAAGCTTTGGAAATGGCTTTATAACCCTTTCCAGACTGATAGATCTCAATTACTTTCTTTCTCAATTGTTCCTGAGTTTCTTTGGGTCTCGGCATGATGTGTAGCTTTTAAGGATCTTCTGGTGGACCTTACTGTGTCAAGCAGCTCCTATTTAAGTGATGCCTTGATTGTGAACTGGTGTGGCAATAATCAGGTCTGGGTGTGGCTAGAGAAATTGAACTCAGGTGTGGACAACCACAGTTATAGTATGTTTTAACAAGGGGGGCAATCACTTTTTCACACAGGGCCACGATGGTTTGGATTTTTTTTCACCTTTAATAATAAACACCTTAATTTACAAATTGCATTTTGTGTTTACTTGTGTTGTCCTTGACTATTGTTTAAATTGGTTTGATGTTCCGAAACACTTAAGTGTGACAAACATGCAAAGGAACAGGAAATGAGGAAAGGGGCAAACACTTTTTCACACCACTGTATATATATACTGTATATACGTATAGAATCACTAATCTCTTCATAAAATATAAAAATATAAAACCTTATCTTAAAAATTATTTTTACATTTTCTACTGAGATTTTTGTATCAAATAGAGGGTTACCCATGCTCACCCGTTATAGATGAAACAGTTTAGATCAAAATCTATGTTGAGCCCCCTAGGTTTTAAAACCTGGGTCTCATAGATCCAAGCTTATTCACGTTGGCTTAATTGTCTTATATAATTACCCCCCCCCCCCCCAATGATTTTTCAAGTTTTCTATGGCCCAAAATTTTTACTGACTAGGATTTCGATCTACTGACATCCCGACTCCACCCACCGAGCATGTATATCCTTATAGATAAGCACTATGGAAGTAATTTAGAAATTATGAGAGTAGGTTTACATCAACTTTATGCTTCAGTGTGTTAGTGTATCTATATCTGTTAGAACATCTACCACTCCCATACCCCCAGACTGAAAATACTGCTGTCCAAAGGTGTCCTTGTGCTTCTTCATCAAAAGCGGGGGGCACTATAATACAGGAGGTGTTTTACTGACTAGATCAAAAGGTGAAAACAGAGGAAAAAAAGAAAACTAATGCTGCCACCACATGATTGGTAAGGTGCAATAAATTACATTTGTGGTTTTGGGTTTAATACTGTGTTAAAGGAATTGTAAACCCTCGTGTTTTTTTTACCTTAATGCATCCTATGCATTAAGGTGAAAAAACACCTGGCAGTCACCGGCACCCCAGCCCCCCATTTTACAAGGTAACCCTCTCAGGAGAGAGTTTCGTTTAGGGAGTTATCTGATGCGGGAGGAGCCGCGAGAGCCACCAGGGGACCCTAGAAGAGGATGTTCGGAGCCAGGAGCTGCACAGTGGAGGTAAGTATGATATGTCTGTTATTTAAAAAAAATAAAAAAAGATTCTTTACAATCACTTTAAGCTTGATGGCACCATTCTTCTAAACAGAACAGCATCATGATAATCCCTAAGAGGTAAAACTATAAGGTGTGCACTAATGACTTTGCAAATGACCTTATTAATTTCCTTCTGCTCTATCACTGTCCAAAAACAGGCTGGAGGCACAGTCGTTTCCGCACCATATTCTTTATTTGTAACAGAAAACGTGGTTTCATATTTCTGGCTATAATGCTTTACAAGGCTATGTAAATCTCCAGACTGGTTGGATAGAAATGTAAATTCTTTGACAGGTAAAACAGTTCCCTTATATGTATTTCACCTGTGCAGTTAGCAGTTTTCCTGGTGTTCAGTTTAATTGCACAAGCCACATGTCAGAAAATTGCACACAATTAGTCACTGCTTGCCGTGATCAGTCATGTCAATCTTCTCCCCACTGACTTTGTTGATGATTGCTGATTATTGCATTTTGCTGTGAACATCTATATTTGATGGTTTGCGACCCAGTTTTGTAAGAACATCAAGGAATGATTGCAAATTGTTTGTGGCAACACTCTGCTCATAGTATTTGCAATTTATTCAGCGTGGAGGGGTTGGTGTTATTTATCAGCACAAAACTGTCCTTCTAGACAAAGTTCACTGTATCTTCCTCAGATCTTGCACAGATCTATGTGGCTGAGTAATTTTGTATAACTTGTGAAAAATAATGATGTATGTCTGTGTAACAGTACCCAAGTAGGAGCCACAGATTTTTTACTAGATCTTTCCCAAAATAGTACAGAGGCCACTGTTCTCACAGTCAACAGTTCATTCACCCTGGCTCCATTAAACAGTATAGGGGATGTCTTTTAACCACTTCAGCCCCGGACCATTCTGCTGGTCAAATACCAGACCACTTTTTGCGATTCGGCACTGCGTCGCTTTAACTGACAATTGCGCAGTCATGCGACGTGGCTCCCAAACAAAATTGACATCCTTTTTTCCCCACAAATAGAGCTTTCTTTTGGTGGTATTTGATCACCCCTGCGTTTTTTTTTGCGCAATAAACAAAAATAGAGGGACAATTTTGAAAAAAACGCATTATTTTTTACTTTTTGTTATAATAAATATCCCCCAAAAATATATAAAAAAACTTTTTTCACCCTCAGTTTAGGCCGATATGTATTCTTCTACATATTTTATGTTAAAAAAAATTGCAATAAGCGATTATTGATTGGTTTGCGCAAAAGTTATAGCGTATAAATAGGGGATAGTTTTATGGCATTTTTATTAATAATTTTTTTTTTTACTAGTAATGGCGGCGATCAGCGATTTTTATTATGACTGTGACATTATGGCGGATACATCGGACATTTTTGACACATTTTTGGGACCACTGTCATTTATACAGCAATCACTGCTATATAAATGCAGTGATTCCTGTGTAAATGACACTGGCAGTGAAGGGGTTAACCAGTGGGTGGCAGTGTAGGGATTAAGTGTTCCTAGGGGTGTGTTACTAACTGTGAGGGGCTGGGCTTTCATTTAGTGAACACTGATCTCTGCTCCAATCACATGGAGCAGAGATCAGCGTCGCTAGTTGCTAGGCAGAACCGTTCAGCCGCCCCGTGAGATGATCGCGGGTATGCCTGCGGCGATTGAGTCCGTGGGACCCGCGACTGAACTGACGGGGGTCCCGACCAGCGTGCGAGCGCGCCTCCGGTGGTGCGTGAATGATGGCAGGGCGGCATTAAAGATTGGACGTACCTGTATGCCAATATGCCTGCCCGTGCCATTCTGCCGACGTACATCGGCGTGTGCCGGTCGGGAACTGGTTAAGATGTATTGCTTGAAGAACTTATAACAGGGGAGGGGTTGGGGTGGTATGGGATACTCCAGAAATGCTGACTTGTAACAGGAGGACACACTTCACTACTTACAACTTCTTTGAGCAGTATTTAAAAAAGTAACCCAGGGGAAAGCCAGAACTGAGACCCTGAAGGAGCAGTTTTTAAAAAAAGAGCTACCACTGGCCCCCAAATTAAAACAGTAAGCTGGATTCTTGAGCTTGGATGTGCTCACAATTTCCCATGGCAGCTGCACACCTTCCAGCTCCATCCAGGCACTCTCTTTATTGGGTCCACCAAACCCAAACCCTTAGCTCCAAGAGTAATTAGATGTAGGCCACCCACTATGAGGGGGGAAGCAACCAGTGTTGGTCATCATACTTTAAAAAAGTAATTAGTTAAGTTGAAAATCTCCATTCTGGCTCTCATGCCCATGATCAGGGGTGATCGGCGGACATCGTGGCCACCGGCCACATGCATCGGGCATGTATGCCTACTATGGCTCTTTAAGCAGCCAACATACAGTTACGGCAATTTGCAGGAACAAGCTAACCTGCCGTCATATAATGACGGCGACTGGTCAGCAAGTGGTTAAAGTAAACGCTTACCAAAGTACAACAATGGAGTATGTCAACCATGACAATTACTTCAGCTAGAAGTGACCTCTTGAAGTGGCCACTGTAATGCTTGAACACCATTACAACAAGTTAAACTTGGATAGGAACATGAAAAATAGATAAACATATTAAAATCCATTTTAAAATGTTAAAAAAAATAAAGTCCGGTTTTCTTTAGCTTCCACAGTATAAACATAGGCAAAAGCACAGAACTGTGCCGAAAACATAGAAAAGATAACTTTCAACAACTCTAGTAGGTAATACATTTACAAAAAACATTTTTTTTTCCATTTAATACTTTATTGGTTTTAAGAGGAAGAAAGACATACACTTTATCAACATCATATATAACATATGCATGCCTATATGTTAATCTAATATACATATAAATTCATCTTCTTCCAAAACCAAGACCATGCACTCTAAATACAACAAAATCAACTAGCTTATTATAATTATAATCCCTCCCATTACATCAAGGCAGAAGTCATCTCCCACCCTTAATCAAAGTATATCTCAGACTCCATCCTGGGAGATTCTATTTATATATTCCTAAAAAGTGTATAGCTCTCTCTTACCTCTATAATTACAAACAAAAACAAAATAAAAACTAAAAATAAAATAAAAAATCTCTCCCCCTCCACCCCCCCCCCCCCAGCCTCCTCCCTTACCAAGAATCGAATATCTATAAGGGATTTTCTCTCTTCTGTATTAATGAAAAGATTCCATGGAGACCATGTTTTCAGATATATATCAAAGGCTCCCGCGCTATATGGCCAAAAAGTGGTAAGAAGGTAAAATTCTGTTCTAATGGGAGCAGCAGACACTCTATGAGTTGACTCTCAATAATGCAGAAAAAAGAAACAAAAGGGTTCGTGTTGCGCTTCCTTAGTGCCAAATGAACTAACACAATCAATAAAAAATATATAAATAAGTGTCAAAGCAAAAAGTGAAATAGTGCTTTGTAAACTACAACAGTACTTAGTGCTTATGAAAAAAAGTGCATCTGTGCATTACATAAACAGCTAATATAAAGTGTCCCTGTGCATCAATAAACAGCTAATATAAAGTGTCCCTGTGCATGCACTGTATACATTTTTTAACCTGTTATATGCACTGTATGCATTTTTTAACCTGTTATATGCACTGTATGGTTTTAAGCACATATTTGCTTGTTTTCAGACACCTGAGTGATGCACAGGAACACTTTATATTAGCTGTTTATGTAATGCACAGATGCACTTTTTTTCATAAGCACTAAGTACTGTTGTAGTTTACAAAGCACTATTGCACTTTTTGCTTTGACACTTATTCGTATATTTTTTATTGATTGTGTTAGTTCATTTGGTACTAAGGAAGCGAACAACAAACACTTTTGTTTCTTGTTTCCATGTTTTCAGATATGTCCCTTGTTTTTGCCGGGATGTCCAAACCAAATCCTCCATAACGTTCAATTGTTCTACTCTTTTAAGCCACAATCCTACCGTTGGTGGTTGTGTCTGTTTCCAGGTGTGTGGAATACATGCTGTGGCTGCATTCAGCAGGTTACATAGAATAGATTGCTTATATGATTTAACTGGGATTTTAGTATCTTGTAATAGGAAGAAAGATGGATCCTCTGGAATCTCCTGATCGCTAAATTTCTGAACAATTCTCCACACTTCCTTACAAAAGTTCTCTATTTTGCAGCAGGACCAGAAAATGTGCATTAACGTCCCCTCCTTCCCCCCTCAGCGGCAGCAGTTATCTGATACCTCCGGGTAGCATCTATTTAGAAATGCCGGGGTGCGGTAACACCGAGATAGAATCTTAAAATTTGTCTCCTGCATTCTTATGCAGATTGACGACTCAAATGTATTGTGTATTATATTAGTACACTGCTCTTCCGTAAAGGTTCGATCCAAATCTCTCTCCCACCCCCTAAAAAGGGGCAACCTAAAATCCTCTGAGGGTGTAACCAGCAGCGCATTCGTTTTAGAGAGAGTTTGATAAAGTGCACCTCTTCCGTTACAATATCCCTCAAAGATTGTTAAAGTGTGCTCATACCTACTTGGTTGGATTAAAGTATTTAAAAAGTGTCTCAGCTGTACCGCCCGCCAAAAATCCAAATGATATGGTAAAGGTCCCCTTGTCAATGAAAATACTGTGGGCCATGTTCCCCCTGTTAAAAAATGAGAGGCCTGAAAGATCCCTTGGTCTATCAGTACCATGAAATTTTCCTTCCTCAGACCTGGTTTAAACTGGGGATTCCCCAGTATTGGAAACAATGGTGAGGTTATTGCTGATAGTTTACCCTGGGCTCAAAGCCCATCTTTAGAGTGGGTCCTATCAAGGGATGTGCCTTTGTAGTAGTCGGAAGGTCTTTATAACACAAAGCGGCTCGTTGCAGTAAAGCACTGCCCTGAGCCTGCTCCAGGCCGGGCCATATATTCCCATCCCCATGTCTACTCCAATCAATCAGGCGGCTTAATAAAGTCACTTGGTAATATTTGTACAGGTCTGGTACAACTAGTCCACCCTTTTGTTTGGGTATAGTCAACAAGGTTCTGCTAATCCTTGGGTGTTTATTTGCCCAAATAAATCTGGCAAGAAGGGAGTGTATCTGTTTGAAATAATATTTAGTTATAGCAATGGGTAGTGCTTGAAATAAATACAAACATTTTGGCAGAATATTCATTTTAATAATATTACAGCTTCCAAACCAGGAGTGGAACCCTCTCTGCCATCTCTCCAAAAGAACTCACACTTTATGTAATATTGGTGGAAATTTTTGATTGTATGTATGGAAAAGGTTTTCTGGGATAAAAGTTCCCAGGTATTTCAAGGCTTGAACTGACCATTTAAATGTATAACTTGCCTTCAGTGTTCCTAATATGTTGTTAGATATCCCAACTCCCATTGCTTCCGATTTTGATAAGTTGATCTTAAAGTCTGATAATGAGCTATATGTCTCTATTTCTTGAAGAAGGTTAGGTAAGGATACTATCAGATGTGTCAGTGAAAACATCATATCATCTGCATACGCCAAAGTTTTATACTGCATGCCTCCTATTGATAAACCCCTTATATCTGGGTTTGACCGGATCCTACACATTAAGGGTTCTAATGACAAAACAAATAATATTGGGGACAGTGGAATGTATGGAATGATGCATTTAGTAAAGATTATTGGATTATCAAGCACAATGAGACATAAATTTGAGAAGGTAGTTCAAGTTTCAATGCCTTCAAATACAGAGTACTGTAAATAGTTTTTTGCAAAAGAAAAATAACAAACATGTTAAAAAGTAAAATATTATAAGGGAATTACCTTAAACAACCCTTAACTACTGACACATGTGATACATTACCACATGAGAAAATGTGATAGTTACCAAACAATCGAAAATCAAAATTGAACGCTAAAATCTTAGTGAATTGAACTTTCGCAACTGATTTACCACATGAGTAATTTTACTTGCCGCTGTTTAACTCTTAGCCAATTGACCCTTCATTTCTTATATAGATATCAAACAAGAGTAGAAAGAACCATTCATGGCACTCCCCTCAATATAGGACAGCTCACAATCTATTGACCCAACTACAGTCACACAAAGACATGCATGAGCACACTAGGCCCAATTTGGTCACAATGTAAGTAGCCTACACGTTTTACTTTTAAGAAGACACCAACAAACCTGGTGGAAAATCACATAGACAGGGGAAAACTACAAAAGCCATGCAGATGTTCTTTCTGGTAGGAATCAAGCTCAGCTGCAAGGCAACAATGCTAACCAAATGCATCCAATCATCTGTGCCGCTTCTTAAAAAAATTGGATTTCTGTGTTTATTTGAGTCATATGAATGATAGGGACCCACTTTTGGTCCACAAACAACCATTTGCTTGCAACAGGATATTTACATTGAAATGCTGATGCAGAATAAGATTTAACAAAGTATGCATTGAAAGCTAGCATGATAGAACAAGTCAGAAATTTGTGTTAACTTACTTTCTTTATTTTACTTAAATTCAACACAATCTATAATTAGTAAATGTGGAAAGAATGGATTGCATAATATATTTAGTCTGAAATTGGGTATCTGTTAATCACAAAGATCTCTGAGTTATGCATGCAACTATTAGAGATCAGTAGAATGTTTGACCAACAAGGAGAGAATTACACCGGGGAATCACCCAGGGGTTGCTTGTTGACATGGACTTACATTGGACAGTAGTGGCTGCACATGTAGCAATAAAATAAACAGCAGGAGGACAATTCAGGTTTAGCACAGCCCTGCAGTCTAATTGCCCATCTAAAGTGTCTGCTTTGGTATGAAGCTGAGAAACCAGGAGGAGCTGTCCTCTCATTCATGGTGCTGAAACAGATACACATCCCCGGCAGGATTAGACACAGCCTTCATTTCGCCATCACCATCTAGATTAGGGGTCATCAAACTACGGCCCTCCAGTTGTTCAGGAACTACAATTCCCATCATGCCTAGTCGTGTCTGTGAATGTCAGAGTTTTACAATGCCTCATGGGATGTGTATTTCGGCAACAGCTGGAGGGCCGTAGTTTGAAGATTCCTGATAGAATATAATACACCATCCTCAACAGCACAAGCTAAGTAATGTGCCTGCTTTCATAATGAGACACATGCAGCTGGGCCTACACGACCAATGCTAGTCAAACATTAGACAGATTGTTAATAAAATATATGAACCTACCTCACAGAGGAAGGATATGGATGCTGCTATGTTACTGTGTTCCTGAGATGAAGTCAGAGCTTGTGGCTTCGTAATTTTCAGTCTTTTTGCTTGCTTTCTCTTTCTGTCACTATATTTCTGTATCTCTCTACCACTTAACAGCTCTCCCACTCTTGCTCTGCAAGAAAAGGTTTCTAAAAATAGCTCGCTCACGCCTGGCGGTGAAACTAGCACATCCTATACATTGCTTGAATTTGTAGCATCCACTCTCCCAGGCAGACCTGCACTATCTCACCCTGATGTCATCTCTTTCTATGTCCTTTGCAGACTAACAGCTGACTTGTCTGGCCCTAGACCTTACCTTTCTATGGAAACGTAAGAGAACCTATTAAGTCTTTTTTTTTTTTTTAAGGTAGCAAGGGGTGAAAAACAAACAAAATAAAAATGTGTTTAATATAAAATGACTATGACTTACTATCCCTATGATTAAAGAAAGCACAGTTTAATGAAATTCACATATAACATAAAGTATTCCTTTATTACTGCAGAGGTGTCTCTTAGCTGATTGCAGTACAATACCTGAATTGTGTATGCTGAAGACAATGCAGAGTGTCTGCACCAATCATGATAGTTTTCATATTTACAGTAGCAACCTGCAGTCATTCACCACAAATGAGGAAACAAGTCAGTGCATCTTCTATACAATCAACAGGAAAACAAATATAGTCTACTGCCACACCATATCAATGCGTAGATATACATAAATACATTTTCAACTTTGTTGTGCAACCTTATACATTAAATTGCACATAATAAATTATATCATGTATCATGATTTTAACCACTTCAGCCCCAGAAAGTTTTACCCCCCTTCATGAAACTGGCTGCATCAGAGGCAATCACCAACCTATTCCCCAGCATGTGTTTTTATAAGTTGGTTGCCACGGACCGCAGCAGCATGTGTCGTGCTTACCCACTTCAGCCCCGGAAGGATTTCCCCACTTAATGACCAGGTTTTTTCGATATGGCAATGCGTTACTTTAACTGCCAATTGCGCACTCATGCAATGCTGTACCCAAATAAATTTGATGTCCTTTTTTCCCCACAAATAGAGCTTTCTTATGGTGGTATTTGATCACCTCTGAACTTTTTATTTTTTTTGCAGTCTAAACAAAAAAGGCTGACAATTTAAAAAAAAGAAAAAATTTAAGCGAATATGCTACATATGTTTGGGAATATGCTGCCATATTTTTTAGGTGTTGATGGAAGCTGGAATCAAAACTTTAAAAATCAAAATGGGCACTTTTTTTTTCAAGTTTGGGTTCCATAGACTTTATTAGGGTCTGGAGTTTGGGTCCGAACGTTAGCGATGTTCGAAAGTTCTGGTGCGAATCGTATCGGGGCGGGGTGTTTGGCCCAACTTTACTTGGAAAAAAAAACTTTTTACCTCCCCTTCCTCCCACCACCCTCTAACCTATGCTGACAGTCTTTTTTCCCCATAGCTGGTAATGCCAGAAGTACTCTGGGGTATCCCAGCCAACAAGGTCCCTTAACACCATTGGTTCCGGTTCAGGGGACCACAAATCCAGCACGGTGATGGCACCCCGAGAGCACTGTCCCTCTTTTATGACATGAAGTCTCTTCTCTCTCCTGAGAGCACCCTGCCAGGGCCGTCCATTCTTGGAGTTTGGCTTTAAAACTTTAGATAAGTTTTAACATGCTAATATCATTTCAAAATAATGTTTATTATATATAAATCTGCAGCTTTTATTAAAATAACAACTGGTCATTCTGCCATTAAGGTATTTATTCAGTCACTTCCTGTTATACAAAAACAAAAATGTAACTGCTCTGGTAAAAAAGAAAAACAAAAAAAAAGCAGCAGTAATACAGTGCGATAACACTGAAAATATTAATACAATCAAAAAAAAGCTGAGCTATACAAAAAATATAAAGTACAAAAAACTAAAAATAAAATTTAATTACAATTAGTCCATATATTGTATCAGACCAATCAAGGCCAAAAAAAGTGATCACAAATAAATAGAAACAAAAAAATAAAAATAAAAAAATAATAAAGTCTCTAAATTATAGACACTGCGGTGCACATGCATGAACTTCAAAAGTGTGCCCGATCACCCAGAAGTAGATTGTGCTTACCAAATAGTAAGCAGTAAAAGCAATCGGCTAAACCCAGCCTAGGGCCTCTACGCTTACAGATATCCACACCTTGAATAGGGACCACAATTAGTTGAAAGCCACGTCCACCAAACAAGGTGGTCCGTACGCTGTCAGAAATACCCCCGAAAAGAAAAAGGGACCACCATAGCGTAATACGTTCGAACAACATACAAAATTTATTCTTGGGAATAAAACTTACAAAAGTAGATTGGTAAAATGCATTTTACCGATCTAGTTTTATTCCCAAGAATACATTTTGTATATTGTTCGAACGCATTACGCTATGGTGGTCCCTTTTTCTTTTCGGAGCCATTTCTGACAGCGTACCGCCCTTGTTTGCTTTAAACTAATTGTGGTCCCTATCCGAGGTGTGGATATCTGTAAGCGTAGAGGCCCTAGGCTGGGTTTAGCTGATCACTTTTACTGCTTACTATTTGGTAAGCACAATCTACTTCTGGGTGTTTATAATTTAGAGACTTTATGATTTTTTATTTTTATTTTTTGTTTCTATTTATTTGTGATCACTTTTTTTTGGCCTTGATTGGTCTGATACAATATATGGACTATTTGTAATTCAATTTTATTATTTGTTTTTTTATATTTTATATTTTTTTGTATAGTGCAGTTTTTTTTTTATTGTATTAATACTTCCTGTTATACGATGCCAACTCTCTGTCCTTATTTCCCAATTATCCACCTGTGTTGTAACCCTGTCGGACAAACTATAATGGAAGCTTTAAGTGGTAGTTTTAATACACATCATGCAGCACGGTCCTCTGACCTATCACCAAGAAGCATGTAGACAGGATATGGTTATGGTTGAAAAGAAGCTGCAGGAGATAAGCAGCATTTGGAGGAAACAATGGATGAAAAAAAGGATAAAATGCATTATGCAGTGATGTAGCAAACTAAATGTCATTCAGTTAAAGCCTAGTATACACTGCTATTTTTTATTTATTTTTCATTTGACCCAGTGGGCAGGATGAAAAAAACTTACAGCCCAGGAGGAGCTTGTGTACTAATAATCCAATGTTAGTACATTAATCTCCCCTGCTGTTCTATTGTGTTCTGACAGGGGGGCACCCCCTATCAGAACGCTTCAGTGTTCGCAGACATTGGCTTCGAGTGCTGATCGGGAGCTGGTTGGCAGACCTTTTTCGGTCATACCCCTTCTGTTGGAATGGCTGCAGTACACACAGACTGAATGTTGGTCGGTTTCTATTAAACTACTGCCCGACATTTGGCCCAGGTGTACGAGGTTTAAAGTTTATATGTACATTAATGTATCTTTTTCTTCTAATCTGTGACTTTTGTACACCTAATCCAGAAGTGGTGCTGAATGGATATTACACTGATCAGCTTTTGCAACACCAAAAAAGGATTAGAACTTTTAATCTAGATAGACCAGAGAAAGCAAATAGCATTGAGAGGTTTATAGTGATAAGCCTTTATTTAAACCTGTTACTACAAAGCTGTTTATATTCACTGATAGCAGATGGTACTGGTGTTTTATAGCCTAAGTCTAATCATATGAAACACTGTAGTTCATTCAAGCTGCCAAATAAGTGATCCCTTGGCACACACTCTGTAGCATTTGAACATATAGTTGAAAGAAAGGTATTAATAATTTGAATTTTTTTTTGTCTGCTACCATGCAAGTAGCATTGTTTACTTTTTACATCTAAAATCTAACATGATACTTTAGCTTCTGGCATAAATCTATTTGCATAGACATACAACAGAGCAATAAAATATAGCTTAAAGTTAGGCGTATTGACACTCGGCTCAGTTGAGCCTTCACGTTCATGTCTATAGCTAGGGTAGGGAATGGAGGCATACAGTTTATCCTGGTATAACAGTGACCAGATAGGATAGAAAATACCTTAAAAGTGTGAGGTACACTCCTGGCACTAAAGCTCTTATCTCCAGACATTCCTTTACAACATTGGCTGGAGTGACCTGTATGACCAGCATCAGCTCCACTCTTTCTAACAAATTCTAGACCGCAATGGCATTCCTAAAAATGACTTTTTCATATATCTTAGAATTCGCCATATCCTTTCGAACATACTGATCACTTCCAATATCCAAATTAAAGATATTCTGTCATTTTTCAACTTAACCCCCAACAAGACTCATGGGATATCCCATGTCTAGGGCTTACTCTCAAAGACCCAACAAGACGAGAAATCCCCAGCTATGGCTCAATGGGAAAACACCCTATAAATGCGGATGCCCCCCCCCCCCCCCGGCATCGAGTGATTCATACTCCTATATTCTCCAAGAACTAATGAAAATGTTTTACCTTTGGTATTACACCCCTGTAAGCTAGCCCACATTTTCCCAACTTAGTCCTGGAAATGCTGGAGGAACTGTGTTATGTATAATATGCTTACTCCACAAATGGCACGTTTGGGATGAGGCCTTTAAAATTGGCCCTCAAAATTTAATTGCATAATCACACACATATTGATAGCTGCCCGACTTTCCATTGCCTGGCTATGGAAACAAAAACATCTGCCTACCTTATGTATGGCCATTGACATCCTCAGTGAACACCTGGGCATGGAATATCTCATCGCCAAAACTAATTTGAAAATTGACACATTTCAGAACCAATGGCAAGTACTAGACATGTGCACACGGAAATATTTCATTTCAAAAATTGTATTTTTGTCCGAAAAATAAATGTATTTAGTTAGTCCCGAAATTCGTTTTTATTTTATTTTTTTTCATTGAAAAATGCATTCACTTGAAAATCCAAAATAATTAAGCTCAAATCTGTCATTGAAGGCTTATGGTGTCTGTTGAATGTTCTAAGAAGATTCAACGGAGCAGCTAAACTGTACGATGATGCAATCATACATTTCCGTTTGATTGTTCCACCTACAAGCTATAGTAGAATTCTAATGTTGTATGACACTAGTAATAATTATATTTATTAATTATTATTACTAGTCAACCAACATTAGAATTCTTCTATAGCCTGTAGGCGGAGCATTTGACCATAAATGTCCACTCGCAGCGACTGCTTTGTCGAATCTTCATGACAAATCTTTTCTCTCTATGTCGAATAATCTTGGACTAATAGAGTTAGGTTAGGCACATTCGACTTTTTTTGCTAGTGTCTCTATAATGTTGAATCTTTTCTCTCTATGTCGAATCTTTTCACTCTATGTAGAATAATCTTGGTCTAATAGAGCTAAGGTTAGGCACATTCGACCACAGGTTCGATGGGCACAGATTGCTATTGTCAGCGTCATGTCGAATCTCCTATCTATATCGAACTGTTGTCACAACGAAAATGAAAAGAAAGCATTTGTTTATGTTGGATCTTTTGGTTTTCGGATTTTGCACATTCATTATTGTTTGTTAAAACGATAACGAAAATACCCGAAATTTGGACAAAAATGCATTCGGATGAAAATTAATGCACATGTCTAGCAAGTAGGGATGGCCGAACGGTTCGCCCGGCGGTTGTTTCGCGGTGAATTTCGGCAGTTCGCGGTCCGCCCGATCGGCGGACTATTGCCGCCGTTCGCCCGGCGGACTTCCGTGTTTACTGTGTAAAATAACTTTGACCTATGATGACACATCCATCATGGGGTACAGGACAGCCAATTGAGACATTACAGCACATGGACACTTGGGCATTTCCCCTAACTTATAAATAGACCCGATCCGGCAGCCATTTTACATTCTTTCTTCTGTCACTATAGGGAGAGGTTGCTGTGTGGAGCAGGGAGAGACTTCAGTGACCCAAATCGCTATCTATTAGGTCCACAAAAGTTCTTTTAAGGACTGGTATTATGGTATAGGTGTTAGGTGTAGTTCAGGATATAGGTTTGAGGCAGTGCTGTGCTAGTGATTGTTGCAGCAGCCTTAGTGTCTTTTGTCAGTGTAGAGAAAGGGACAGGACGCTGTGTGCTGCAGGGACAGTCAGTTTAATCATAAGCTGTTACTATTAGGTCCACAAAAGGGCTATTCAAGTTATTGTTCCAGCAGCCTGTGTTTTGTCAGTTTAAATAGGGACAGGCAGGAAGCTGTGTGTGAGGCAGTGAGGGACAGTCAGTTTAATCAGTAGCTGTTACTATTCATTCATAATTATTCACAACCTACTTGTTCCACAAAGGTCCTTATAAGGACTGGTAAGGTCTAGGGTACTACAGTACATAGGGTTGAGTGAGGTACAGTCTGCTATTCCTTAAGGACTGGTATAGGTCCACAATTTATATAGGGTTGAGGTGCACTACTGCTGACTTCTGCCCTTCTGCTGCAGTAGTCCTTTATCAGTATAGGGACTGAGGTACAGTCTGCTAATCAATCACAACCTACTAGTTCCACAAAGGTCCTTATAAGGACTGGTAAGGTCTAGGGTACTACAGTATATAGGGTTGAGTGAGGTACAGTCTGATAATCCTTAAGGACTGTTATATCACGGTGCTGGTGTCAGTACTTTATGTCACGCTGCTGATGTCAGTGCTCTCTATCACGGTGCTGGTGTCAGATCACTCTATCACGGTGCAGGTGTCAGTGCTCTATATCATGGTGCTGGTGTCATAATTATTCACAACCTACTTGTTCCACAAAGGTCCTTATAAGGACTGGTAAGGTCTAGGGTACTACAGTACATAGGGTTGAGTGAGGTACAGTCTGCTATTCCTTAAGGACTGGTATAGGTCCACAATTTATATAGGGTTGAGGTGCACTACTGCTGACTGCTGCCCTTCTGCTGCAGTAGTCCTTTATCAGTATAAGGACTGAGGTACAGTCTGCTAATCATTCACAACCTACTAGTTCCACAAAGGTCCTTATAAGGACTGGTAAGGTCTAGGGTACTACAGTACATAGGGTTGGGTGAGGTACAGTCTGCTATTCCTTAAGGACTGGTATAGGTCCACAATACATAGGGTTGAGGTGCACTACTGCTGACTGCTGCCCTACTGCTGCAGTAGTCCTTTATCAGTATAGGGACTGAGGTACAGTCTGCTAATCATTCACAACCTACTTGTTCCACAAAGGTCCTTATAAGGACTGGTAAGGTCTAGGGTACTTCAGTACATAGGGTTGAGTGAGGTACAGTCTGCTATTCCTTAAGGACTGGTATAGGTCCACAATACATAGGGTTGAGGTGCACTACTGCCGACTGCTGCCCTTCTGCTGCAGTAGTCCTTTATCAGTATAAGGACTGAGGTACAGTCTGCTAATCATTCACAACCTACTAGTTCCACAAAGGTCCTTATGAGGACTGGTAAGGTCTAGGGTACTACAGTATATAGGGTTGAGTGAGGTACAGTCTGATAATCCTTAAGGACTGTTATATCACGGTGCTGGTGTCAGTACTTTATGTCACGCTGCTGATGTCAGTGCTCTCTATCACGGTGCTGGTGTCAGATCACTCTATCACGGTGCAGGTGTCAGTGCTCTATATCATGGTGCTGGTGCTGGTGATCATCTCCTGCACCCTCTTCTTTGCCTACCCTGACCTTCCCTCGCCTCCATTGTCTCAAGAGTCCTGAATTGTCAGAATTTCACATATAATAAAAGAATGCTTGTAGTTGTCAATCCCAGATTCACCTCATACATGTGTTATGTCATTGGCCATGTGGTGGGACTATGTGTGCATAGCTAGTAATTATTTTGTGGCTGCAAATATGACCTATAGGTTTGTAAAGTTCACCATCCCTGTGCTGTGCTGACTTCCTCCTGGGGCTGCTTATTATGAGGGGCTCCCACCATCCCTGTGCTATGCTGACTTCCTCCTGGGGCTGCTTATTATGAGGGGCTCCCACCATCCCTGTGCTGTGCTGACTTCCTCCTGGGGCTGCTTATGAGATAAGAGATGAGATAAAACTGCCTCAGGCACAGATAGACATGCAATTATCATATGATATGGTGCAAAAGGCCAGTTGGGTACTATTGATGTACTATAATTTAGTTTCAAGTACCAATAAGCTTTTGTCATTTATCAAAAATGTTGGGAAATCTCTCTTTGTCTAATGCAAGCAGATAAGTGGAAATTTTGAGGGCTGGTATATACTATAGTTGTGTATAGAGTATATATAGAGTGTATATAGTATACATAGGTGTATATCGAGTATATATAGGGTGTATATAGTATATAACGTCGTATAGAGGTGTATGTGAAGTATACACCTGAAGCTACCCCCAATTGCTGGTGTTGTTCCATTTCTATACCACAGACATCTGGAGCAGTTACAGTCGGTGTATTGTGCCACCTGCACAGTATACACCTGAAGCAACCCCCAATTGCTTGTGTTGTTCCGTTTCTATACCACAGGCATCTGCAGCAGTTACAGTCGGTGTATTGTGCCACCTGCTCAGTATACACCTGACGCTACCCCCAATTACTGGTGTTGTTCCATTTCTATACATATATATATATATATATATATATATATATACATATGGTATATATATATACTGTATGTGCTTAGTACACAAGCCCTTTTCAGCATAAAACACTCTAATGCCCCATACACATGGTCAGATTTTCTGATAGAATATGTGCGATCGGATCATGTTGTCGGAAAATTCGACCATGCGTGGGCTCCATGGGACTTTTTCCGTTGGATTTTCCGACGCACAAAGTTTGAGAGCAGGATCTAAATTTTTCCAACACGTATGCTCAGAATAAACTAAGAGACGAAAGCTACTGTCCTGATGTACATGTTTGACGTCACCTCATTCAGAATGATCGGAAATTCCAACAACTTTGTGCGACCGTGTGTATGCAAGACAAGTTTGTGCCAAAATCCGTTGGAAATAATCTGTGTGTGTATGAGACTAAATCAATCATTCTATCTGTCAATCAATCAAATAAAGGTTTAGCTTTGGATTTTTCTGTAAAATTTAGGTTGCAAAGCACACAACTCTTTCTAATAGGAAAGGCCAGCACCATCCTTTCACTTTCTAACAACCTAATTTTAATTAAAAATCTATACAGAACTATATGTACAAGCAGAAGTAAATCTGTGGATTTTATTAACAGACCTAAAAGGAGGGCAAATTACATAGACTATTTAGACAATTTGCAGCATAGAAGTTAGGCCGCGTACACACGCGCGGACTGTTCGCCCAACTTTGTCCGCTGAACAGTGTTTGGGCGGACAGTGCGCTCGTGTGTGGGCTTTCAGCGGACAGTTTCAGCGGACAGTTGGACGGACAAGGTTTTTCGGAAATTCCGTAAAACTGTCCGCTGAAACCTTGTTTCAGCGAACAGTCCGCTCGTGTGTAGGCTTGTTCGTCAAACAAAGTTGCGCGCATGCTCATAAAGGATTTTCACGCCGAAAGCTATAATGCAGTGTATAGGACGTCGTATTTTTCGTCCCGTCGTACGTGCCGTTCACGTCATCGCGCACGGTTTCAGCAAACTGTTCGTCCGTCGTGTGTGGCCATGTCCGTCCATGCTAAGTTTGAGCGGACTGTTTGCCGAAACTGTTGGACGGACAAAGTTGGGCGAACAGTCCGCGCGTGTGTACGCGGCCTAACTCACTGCAGAACACCAGGAATCAATAGACCAGCATGCCTTCTTTTGCTGCAAGTGGTAGAGACAAAAATATTTATAAGCAGTATTTCATATTCATCTGAACAAAAATAAATACATTTTTTTATTTATTTATTTAAACATAACATTAAATATATATATATATATATATATATATATATATATATATATATATATATATATATATATATAAAATTACAATAGCATTTCAAATGAAGTGTTATTGTGTTATTGTGCCATTACATTTTGCTTGCATGGTAGTGATGCAGAGTGCATGCCTTCTGCATGACTGGAAATTGGCGTGTAATGATGGACTGTGAAATGTGCATATTTAAGTGGTTATTACAAAGTGATAATTTCCTGTGAATAAAATCATGCTGGTTCTAGTGAGGTCATCAGAAAAGTTTGATTGGAGACAATCTGTTCTTAGAAATCAACTGCTGTTGAAAATAATGTAAAGAAAAACACTGTGACTGAACTGGTTCCATCTACTCCACAGAAGGGAGTATGAAACTTAACAAGGGAGCACCCTTGCCATGAAACAAACACCAGGGCAGACAGCCAGCCCTCCAGTACCGGCCCCATCAGTTCAATAGGGGGTCCAGGCACCTGACCAGCAGGAGGGCTGGCTGCACTGCCTTATTGCTGAAACCGATGCTTGTGGCTCCCTCTGCTGCACAGCCAGCTTCTCTTCCTCTATCACCAGTCGGCTTCCATCTGCTTCAGGGGGAGCCACAGGGGATCACTTCCTGTATTTGCTCCACTGCTTTGATCATCTCTCTTCCTGTGCATGGGGAACCACTTCTTTAGGTGTTCTCTTAATGCAAATGCATCAGCATCCACAAAAACCGAATTCATACCTTCCACGGAATGGGCTAAGTTAAGTGTCTCATTTAATAGGCACCTATAGAATTCCATTTGCTCAATCACACTACCATCTGAGTGTAGTCCATTTTTACTTGTACAACTGTATGAATTCATAAGGGGCATTGACAACTACCATCATGAACATGCTGAAGAATTCCTTATAGTTATTGTAAAATGATCCAGATTTGGGGGGGGGGGGGGGCAGAGAAATCCTAACATGCTTCCCATGTAGCACAGTTTGGGAAGTTCCCCATCTCCTGGAAGTTTTTGGCCACCTCCCACAATCCTCCGGGTTTTGTGGACGCTGCCAACAAGTAAAGAGATAGGATAAGTGTGGTCCACCCAAGCAGGTGAGAAGAAACTCTTAGGTGGAATGAAGGGCACTGTCGTGAAGAAAAGTTGATACACACAGGATTGTATTTGGTGTATAGGATTACACGATTCACAGATTTTATAACTATACAGTATATCTTTATGGGCTGGCACTGAAAGATTGACTGTCAGGTCACATGAGACCAGGTGACAGATGCACTCCGTAGGAGTCAGAAGTGCACCGCTAGGTAGTGGACCTTAGGACTGACTGCTGCAGATTGTACCCAGGGAGATTCAGGACACAGGTTTACAGGATCACTAACACAGATCCCAATGGGAGCTGGAGCATAGATTTCCCAGGGTGCGGAGTCTAAGAGCCAGCGGGTGTTCGCCAGAGCCTCCAGTGGTGAGGATGGACTTCGCTGCAGTCTGGCTCCAGGTCGCAGCCCCTAGGGTCTCACAGCTCACGCTCACAGTAGACCACAGGAGAAGGAAGCAGCAGGCTGGAACGACAAGGATAGTAAGGGGATACGGTAGAGGTCAGGGCAACCAGCAGACAGGAACAACAGAGTACACACCAAAAGTTCAGGGTCACAGGCAGACAGGGATGGTCAGGGACATGCAAAAGGTCAAGGTCACAAGTAGACAGGAATCATTGAGAACACACCAATGTCAGTAACAGAGTCAAACATAGAGCACACGGCAAGCAGGGACCAGGAAGCCAAACACACAATGAATACACAATGTTTGATCAGCACTGTTGGCTTGCAGTGCACAGGTTAATATAGGGTTCCCTGATAGGGCTTGGGGTGGAACCATGCTTAGAGGAGAGGTTATAAAAACCACCAGGTGGAAGTGGCTGGCCTCTTAGTCAGAAGACATGAGGGGAGGTAAGCAACCAGAGGAAGATCACTGCATAACCATGACATTGACTCACTTTGATATATATATATATATATATATATATATATATATATATATATATATATATATATATATATCATATATCATATATATATATATATATATATATATATATATATATATATATATATATATATATATATATATATATATATATATATCATATATCATATATATATATTTGTGTATATAATAGTTATTGTATTTTATATTATTATTATTTTTATGATCATCTGATGAACTTTATATATTAATTCATTTATGCACTTAACATATTTAAGGAGAGCCCTGCACCCTTGAAGGTATGATACAGAAATTATTTTGGTAATAGAATAATTTTTTTATTAGCACACCAAGGTTACAGTGTACTCTGAAATCTTTAAAGTCATTATTGTTTTCTTAAAGCTCAACTCCATCTTTTAAAATAATTTACATAGTTTGGGCCAGCTTGGCCCAACAAACTATGTCCCTCACAAACATTTGAGGCTGCTGAATGTGCGGCATAAACTGTATGTAGTTGCAGCTACATACAGCATACTGCACTGTGTTCCAGATTCGAGCTAAGAGTTTCAGCCTCATACCTGAAACACAGTGGAGTCTTTCACAGTGATGCTCATTCAGAGAAAGTAATCTCAGAGAGAAAGGCTGATGATGTCACAACCTCTGACTCAACCAATCAGAAGTAGCTTTGTATTCACTGACATCCAGCGGCCTCACATGTTAGCCAAGCTGGCCCAAATGAACTATGTAAAGTATGTAAAAAAAAAAAATTGAGTTGAGCTTTAGATTATTTACTATAAAGATAACAGCAGCTATTTTCAATGGGATATTATTAAACAGGTCTTATTAGGTAATATTTGAATTATAAATACAAAGCTGTCTATCTAACAACATGCATGCCATATGGGCCAAATGGAAATAGTACTTTATAATAATACAGATCGAAAAAAAGAAAACTTCCAGCACCTAACTTCCTTTTCAAGTCCCCTGGCCACTACCCACTCTCTTCCTTCCCTCCGCACAGTGTCCAACATATAAAGCTGCCTCAAATGCTGGGCAATATTGCAGGGAGCCTCACCTAGCTGGGCTTTTAGTGTTAACCACATATACTGCTCATCTCCTAAAATAACCATGCTATATGTTTACAGGTTGTCGCTGACAGCAGCAGGAGAAGATTGCTCCTGGTGTTCTCAGCCATAGGGAGAGTCTACAGAAGGTACTGCAATGTTACTCTTAAAAGCTAACGTGCAAAGGGTGCCAGTCAGAGGCTATTCATGCAAAAATTGTATTACCTTAATAAGAAGGCTGACATAAGGTAAACCTTTTAAACTTTGCAAACACTTAAATGTTGTTCTGGGAAAAGAATACTTTCACACAAAACTTATGAACAAAGTGCAGACATTACAAAGTGTAATAAAGTTGATGTGCATTTGCACCAGGAATTGCTTGAATGATAATTATAATGAGTAATTTTACCAATTGTATTTCTTTTTTTAAAAACAGATCAAACAATATGAATACAGACTAAGTATGGAATATTTATTCATTAGACATGTATTCACAAAAAATTGGTAGATTATGGATGTACATAAATAGAATCTTACATAAACATTACGCAGCTTGACAGTTACCCCTCTGCAGCAAGAGTAAGTGATAAACTACATAAAAATGGTACGCTCCTATAGCGCCAAACAAAAGATGATAAAATTGAAAAAAACAAAAATAAAGTTAAAGAAAAATCCAAAGTGGTTATTCTATCGGGGGAATAATAATCTAATTATAATAAAAAATGAATCATCGGTATTCTCAAATAATCAATGAATCAGGAAAGATCAATGTACAATATTAACCCTTCTAAAATGGCTGCTGGCTTATAATGGTCATTATCAGAGTACCCTAAGATGGCTGCCTTTCTCAAAATGGGGTCTTGTCAGGGTGGAGCTGCGTCTTGGTATCCCTGAGGTGTTTAGATGATGAGGTTTGATGATGATCTGTGAAGTGTGTATTAAGTGTGGAGTGTATGAAGTGTCCTAATGGCTTCCTCTCCTGGTCCTATATACCGTTCTGGATAATAAGTTCATAAAAATTATAATAAGCCTATGATGCCTTTTCTGCTGCTAAAGCTTGCCATCATAATTTTGCTTCTCCAGCAGGTATACAAGATCCACCATTTCACTTTGGAACATTGCTGTCTCCTTTACCTTTCTTCTAAATGTCCCTCTGACCTTTGGTCTGGGCTCCCCTTCGTTAGCCTCATCTGCCATTTCATTTTCAGCTTCTCCCGGTGTCACAGACTACGCCTTCTTTGCACATCCACACTGCTGCACGAGTCATCAAACAGAGGCGGAGCAACGAATGTATGTTCACTGTATAATAGAATGAAAAACATGCTGCTGACCAGAATGATATTTCACGGCAAGCCTTGAAAACTTCGATCTTTCAGAAGTGCTCCGCTACACGAGTGATCAGTTAAAACGAATGAAGGTAAGTCAACCTTTACTTTTTTGACATGCATGTTACACCATTTATTACATTTTATGTTGCCATACAAAGTAGGCCTTATGATTTTTCATTGGCCATTGACCATGATTTATTGATCATACCTCCTTAAAGATGTATTTAAAAAAGTTTTCTGACACGTGTTGGACCATGTAACATGTTTGTTGAAGTTCATATTCTGCAATGTGCTTCATGGCTGACTATTAAATGTTTTTTTGCAGGAAGCATGACAGAAAAGTTAATGTGTTGCCATGGCTATTTGTAGTGATTTTATAGCACTGACATGGAGTTAGATTTTAAGACCATGGATTTTTTAAGAAGCAAGGCTCCTCCTATTGATATGTAAATTAACCAGTCTGATTGGTTTATGAACTGAACAGAGGAAGTTCTTTACAGGATATGATGTAGAGGATAGTAGGGGGAGGGTAGGACTTTGAACAAACATGTGGGGAACAAAGAACAGAGTTGTTTTGGAACACAGAGGAACAACTTGTGTGCTGGGAGATTTGGTGACTTTGGAGAAGGCATCTGGACTCTGAGAAAAGAACCATGAAGATTCCACCTTGAGTCCATCTTCATCATAAAAATTTGAGTAACTGTTTAGTTCACTTATTGCGTAAATATTGTACGTGCTTATTTTACTAGAAAGGATAATTGGCTTGTGCATGTTGTAGGCATATTTAGAAACTTTGAATTGTGTATTCTACAGTTGTATGAGT
Organism: Lithobates pipiens; assembly: GCF_037356315.1. Taxonomy (NCBI): domain Eukaryota; kingdom Metazoa; phylum Chordata; class Amphibia; order Anura; family Ranidae; genus Lithobates; species Lithobates pipiens. The sequence goes on from NW_027507903.1 coordinate 301,055,564, forward strand.
GTTTTTCCTGTTCAGTAAAGCACATTAACACACTACAGAAGTCTAAGCTTCCTTGGCTTTTACCCCAAGAACCTTTAACAGACATCAAATAAAACAATTCACCAACCCAGAATTCCTTCCATGCTTCATTGACATGTACAGACAGATGCCTTGCCTTTGGAAGATGAAGTCCAAAGAATATTCAGACCACAGCAAAAAGCATGAGGCCCTCAGCAAGCTAGCATTGTAGGGAACAAAATAGCAAATTAATGAACAGTGTTCAAAAAGGAGATAAAGTATGGGCATCACAGAAATCTAGAGCAGGAGCTGATGATATTAATGTTCCCTGACTGTGGTACTACAGAAGCTTTTGCTTCCCGGCAGAGCAAGTAACTTGCAACACTGTTGCCAGCTTCAGCATGATGTCACCATCATCTGACCTTGACCTTGAGCTGGTGGATCTTCATTTGGAGATTGCTTTCCATAGGGAATGTTGCTGTTATTGTGACACCAGGAAGGGATCCCCCCCACCCCAAAGCACCTTGTTCCCATGTTGATGTGGACAAGGGCCTCATCCCCACAATGTACCCATTACCATTTCACTCAGGGGGGAGGCTGGGATCTGAGGGTCCCCTTGTTAAAGGGGGCTTCCAGGTCCCGATAAGCCCCCACCTGCAGACCCCCACAAGCACTGGGCAATGGTTGTGGGTATGAGGTCCTTGTCCCCATAAACATTAAGGGCATGTGGCCTGGTACAGTTCAGGAGGGGGGTGCTCTCTCGTCCCCCCTGTTTTCCTGTGGCCTATGCTTGGCTAAGGGTCTGGTATGGATTTTGGGGGACCCCTAGGCCTTTTTTAAAACATTTTGGTGCAGGGTTCCCCTTAATTTCCATATCAGACCCAAAGGGCCTGGTAAAGGACTGGGGGGGATCATATGCTCTTTTTTTTAATGAGTTTTATCTATATTGCTGAGACCCGACAATTCATTACAGCCGCGATCAGTTTTTAATTACAATTTTTCCTTTAGAAATGTCATTTTGCTGTGGTACTGTTCTAAACACAGGAAAAATGTGCCACTTTACAGGCATACTATAGACACCCCCCAGGCACAATATTTAAAGGAATATTTAATTTCTATTGTTTCACTTTAACCACTTTCAGACCGGACCAATTTGCTGGTCAAAGACCAGACCACTTTTTGCGATTCGGCACTGCGTCGCTTTAACTGACAATTGCGCGGTCGTGCGACATGGCTCCCAAACAAAATTGACGTCCTTTTTTTCCTACAAATAGAGCTTTCTTTTGGTGGTATTTGATCACCCCTGCGGTTTTTATTTTTTGCGCTTCAAACAAAAATAGAGCGACAATTTTGAAAAAAACGCATTATTTTTTACTTTTTGTTATAATAAATATCCCCCAAAAATATATAAAAAAACTTTTTTTTCCCCTCAATTTAGGCCGATACGTATTCTTCTACATATTTTTGGTAAAAAAAATCGCAATAAGCGATTATTGATTGGTTTGCGCAAAAGTTATAGCGTTTACAAAATAGGAATAGTTTTATAGCATTTTTATTAATAATTTTTTATTATTTTTTTTTTTACTAGTAATGGCGGCGATCTGCGATTTTTATTGTGATTGCGACATTGTCGGGGACCCATCGGACATTTTTGACACATTTTTGGGACCATTGTCATTTATACAGTAATCACTGCTATATAAATGCAGTGATTCCTGTGTAAATGACACTGGCAGTGAAAGGGTTAACCAGTGGGTGGCAGTGTAGGGGTTAAGTGTTCCTAGGGGTGTGTTACTAACTGTGGGGGGGTTGGGCTTTCATTTAGTGTACACTGATCTCTGCTCCAATCACACGGAGCAGAGATCAGCGTCACTAGTTGCTAGGCAGAATGGAAAAATTTTGTTTACACAGCATTTCCTCCATTCGGCCGCTCCGTGAGACGATCGCGGGGATGCCCGCGGCGATCGAGTCCGCGGGTCCCGCGACCGGACTCATGGGGGTCCCGACCAGAGCGGGAGCGCGCCGCCGGCGGCGCGCTCCCGATGGCAGGGCGGCATCGAATATTGGACGTACCTGTACGCCAATATGCCTGCCCGTGCCATTCTGACGACGTATATCGTCGTGCGCTGGTCGGGAAGTGGTTAAGCATTAAAAAAATCACTGTACCCGAAAAAACATGTCTTTAAAAATTTGTTTTGCATTGATACATGCCGCCTGTGACAGGAAGCGGGTCCCCAAACACTTTTTATTACAATAACTTGCATATAAGCCTTTAAAATGAGCACTTTTGATTTTTCCTGTTAGTGTCCCATAGACTTTAACGGTGTTCTGGCAGCTTTCTAATTTGTCGCAAACACGGCATATTGTTCGCTGTTCAGCAAACAGGCGAACACTTGATGTTTGAGTCGAACTTACATTCGACTTGAACATTGGGCTCCTCCCTAGTTCCGAAGTGTCTGATATGGACTGGGGGGATCCCACGCAGCTTTTGACTCATTTTTTTTTTCTTTAGAAATTTCATTTTTGCTGCAGCATGTTTTATGCATGCTACAGATGCGCCACTTTAAGGCACATTAAGGGGACCCCCATGCTCTATTTATTTTTGCACTTTAACTAGATGCTAACCACCGGCTGTCAAATGATGGCCAGGCGGCACACCTATTGTGGCAGGAGGGCGTCATATGACGGCCTCCCGTTTAAACAGGGAATGTGCGCGATCGTGCGCGCGCATCCCTGTTTCTTCGGTGGCGGCGTGTCACGGAGACACCGCTCGCCACCGAAGGGGGTGAACAGCCATTGGTTATAGCTGTTTACCACGTGATCGGCCGTGATGAAGTCACGGCCGATCACAGATGGTCACACCCCGACTGTGCACGGCACATGCACGCGATTGTGAGCACGCTGTGCGTGCACATCGGTGGCGGCGTGTTCCCCGGGAACACTGCTTGTCACCGATGCTGGTAAACAGCCATTGGCCGGCTGTTTACCCACGTGATCGGCTGTGATCCTTTCACAGCCGATCACTAAAATGTAAACAAACCGCGGTAACGTTATGTTATCGGGTTCTCCTCCTCACACACCGATCGCGTGTGAGGAGATTACGGTGACATCTCGTTACCGCCTACAGTGTACACCAATCATACTGATTGCCCCCCCCAATAAAGAGGACCTGTCACCACCCCTCATAGTACCTGTCAATCACAGTCCATCAGAGTACCTGTCACAGCCCATCAGAGTATTTGAGTACTTGTCACAGCCCATCAGAGTACCCGAGTACCTGTCACAGCCCATCTGAGTACCCGAGTACCTGTCCCAGCCCATCAGAGTACCCGAGTACCTGTCCCAGCCCATCTGAGTACCCGAGTACCTGTCACAATTCATCTGAGTACCCGAGTACCTGTCCCAGCCCATCAGAGTACCCGAGTACCTGTCCTGGCCCATCAGAGTACCCGAGTACCTGTCCCGGCACATCAGAGTACCCGAGTACCTGTCACGGCAAATCAGAGTAACCGAGTACCTATCACGGCCCATCAGAGTACCCGAGTACCTGTCACGGCCCATCAGAGTACCCGAGTACCTGTCACGGCCCATCAGAGTACCCGAGTACCTGTCAAAGTCCATCAGAGTACCCGAGTATCTGTTACGGCCCATCAGAGTACCCGAGTACCTGTCACGGCCCATCAGGGTACCCGAGTACCAGTCACGGTCCATCAGGGTACCCGAGTACCTGTCACAGTCCATCAGGGTACCCAAGTACCTGTCACAGTCCATTAGAGTACCGAGTACCTGTCACAGTCCATCAGGGTATCGAGTATCTGTCACGGTCCATCAGAGTACCCGAGTATCTGTCACAGTCCATCAGAGTACCCGAGTACCTGTCACAGCCCATCAAAGTACCCATGTACCTGTCACGGTTCATCCGAGTACCCGAGTAGCTGTCACAGCCCATCAAAGTACCCGAGTACCTGTCACGGTTCATCCGAGTACCCGAGTACCTGTCACAGCCCATCTGAGTACCCAGGTACCTGTCACAGCCCATCTGAGTACCCGAGTACCTGTTCCAGTCCATCTGAGTACCCGAGTACCTGTCCCAGTCCATCTGAGTACCCGAGTACCTGTCACAGTCTGAGTACCCGAGTACCTGTCACAGTTTATCTGAGTACCCGAGTACCTGTCACAGTTCATCTGAGTACCTGAGTACCTGTCACAGTTCATCTTAGTACCCGAGTACCTGTCACAGTCCATATGAGTACCTGTCACCGCCCTTCAGAGTACCCAAATACCAGTCACCAAGCCATCAGAGTACCTGTCACCAGGCCATCAGAGTACCAGAGTACCTGTCACCAGGCCATCTGAGTACCCGAGTACCTGTCACAGTTCATCTGAGTACCTGAGTACCTGTCCCGGCCCATCAGAGTACCCGAGTACCTGTCCCGGCACATCAGAGTACCCGAGTACCTGTCACAGCCCATCAGGGTACCCGAGTACCTGTCACAGTTCATCTGAGTACCTGAGTACCTGTCCCGGCCCATCAGAGTACCCGAGTACCTGTCCCGGCACATCAGAGTACCCGAGTACCTATCACGGCCCATCAGAGTACCCGAGTACCTGTCCCGGCACATCAGAGTACCCGAGTACCTGTCACGGCAAATCAGAGTAACCGAGTACCTATCACGGCCCATCAGAGTACCCGAGTACCTGTCACGGCCCATCAGGGTACCCGAGTACCTGTCACAGCCCATCAGGGTACCCGAGTACCTGTCACGGCCCATCAGAGTACCCGAGTACCTGTCACGGCCCATCAGAGTACCCGAGTACCTGTCACGGCCCATCAGAGTACCCGAGTACCTGTCACGGCCCATCAGGGTACCCGAGTACCTGTCACGGTCCATCAGGGTACCCGAGTACCTGTCACAGTCCATCAGGGTACCCAAGTACCTGTCACAGTCCATTAGAGTACCGAGTACCTGTCACAGTCCATCAGGGTACCGAGTATCTGTCACGGTCCATCAGAGTACCCGAGCATCTGCCACAGTCCATCAAAGTACCCGTGTACCTGTCACGGTTCATCCGAGTACCCGAGTAGCTGTCACAGCCCATCAAAGTACCCGAGTACCTGTCACAGCCCATCAAAGTACCCGAGTACCTGTCACAGCCCATCTGAGTACCCAAGTACCTGTCACAGCCCATCTGAGTACCCGAGTACCTGTTCCAGTCCATCTGAGTACCTGTCACAGTCCGAGTACCCGAGTACCCGAGTACCTGTCACGGTCCATCAGGGTACCCGAGTACCTGTCACAGTCCATCAGGGTACCCGAGTACCTGTCACAGTCCATTAGAGTACCGAGTACCTGTCACAGTCCATCAAGGTACCGAGTATCTGTCACGGTCCATCAGAGTACCCGAGTATCTGTCACAGTCCATCAGAGTACCCGAGTACCTGTCACAGCCCATCAAAGTACCCGTGTACCTGTCACAGTTCATCCGAGTACCCGAGTAGCTGTCACAGCCCATCAAAGTACCCGAGTACCTGTCACGGTTCATCCGAGTACCCGAGTACCTGTCACAGCCCATCTGAGTACCCAAGTACCTGTCACAGCCCATCTGAGTACCTGAGTACCTGTTCCAGTCCATCTGAGTACCCGAGTACCTGTCCCAGTCCATCTGAGTACCCGAGTACCTGTCACAGTCCGAGTACCCGAGTACCTGTCACAGTTTATCTGAGTACCCGAGTACCTGTCACAGTTCATCTGAGTACCTGAGTACCTGTCACAGTTCATCTTAGTACCCGAGTACCTGTCACAGTCCATATGAGTACCTGTCACCGCCCTTCAGAGTACCCAAATACCAGTCACCAAGCCATCAGAGTACCTGTCACCAGGCCATCAGAGTACCCGAGTACCTGTCACCAGGCCATCAGAGTACCAGAGTACCTGTCACCAGGCCATCAGAGTACCAGAGTACCTATCTCCAGCCCATCAGAGTACCCGAGTACCTATCTCCAGCCCATCAGGGTACTCGAGTACCCATTTGCAGCCCATGTCTCATAGAATATACGTTGGGGTGTTTGCTTTCCAAAATGGGGTCATTTTGTGGGTAATTTCACTGTCCTGGTGGTCCAGGACCTTCAAAAGTGTGATGGGTAGGAATGAAATGAGATGTGTCATTTATGCTCCTAGAACGCCTGAACGTACTACATCAATGTTCGGCCTCTCTATGTGGCCAGGCTGTGCAAAAGTCCTACACATGTGGTATCGCCATACTCGGAAGGAGTAGCAGAATGTGTTTTGGGGAGTAATTTTTGCTATATACATGCTATGTGTTAGAAAAATCTTATAAATTGACAATTTTGTGTAAAAAAAAAAAATGCGTTTAAATTTTTTTCCACATATTCCAAAAACTTCTGGAAAAAAATTAACCATTCAAAAGACTCATTATGCCTTGCAGATTATACGTTGGGGTGTTTGCTTTCCTAAATGGGGTCATTTTATGGGAAATTCCATTGTCCTGGTACTCCAGGGCCTTCAAAAGTGTGATAGGTGGTTGAGAAATGAGATGCGTCATTTTTGCTCGTAGAACGTCTGAAGGTACTACATCAATGTTGGTGCTCTGTATGTGGCCAGGCTGTGTAAAAGTCTCACACATGTGGTATCGCTGTACTCGGGAAGAGTCGCAGAATGTATTTTGGGGTGTAATTTGTTGCATGCATATGCTGTGTGTGACTAATAACCTGATAATATGACAATTTTGTAAAAAATAATAATAATAAAAAAAAATCTTAATTTTGCAAAGAATTGTGGGAAAAAATGACAACTTAAAAAAACTCACCATGCTACTTACTTAATACCTTGGGATGTCTACTTTGTAAAAAGGGGTCATTTGGGGGGTATTTGTACTTTCCTGACTTGTTAGTGTCTCAAGAAATTAGGTACACCTGATGTACTGAAGGCCTGATCAGAAGTGATCAATTTTCAGTGATTGGCACCATAGTTTGTAGACTCTATAACTTTCACAAAGACCAAATAATATATACTAATGTGGGTTATTTTTACCAAAGATATGTAGCAGTATAAATTTTGGCCAAAATTTATGAAGAAAAATTACTAATTAGCAAAAATGTATGACAGAAACAAAGAAAAAGGCATTTTTTCACAAAATTTACGTTTTATTTTATTTATAGCACAAAAATTAAAAAACCCACTAGTGATTAAATACCACTAAAAGAAAGCTCTATTTGTGTGAAAAAAAGGACGCAAGTTTCATATGGATACAGTGTTGGATGACTGAGTAATTGTCATTCAAACTGTGAGAGCGCTGAAAGCTGAAAATTGGTCTGGTCAGGAAGGGGGTGTAACTGCACTGTATTGAGGTGGTTAAAGCGGGAGTCCGCTGTTTTTTTTTTTTCAAAGCCAGCAGCTACAAATACTGCAGCTGCTGACTTTTAAAATAATGACACTTACCCGCCCAGCGCGCCCGCGATGTCGGCACCCGAAGCCGATCTCTCGATCGTCTCTCGAGTGCTGCCGCCGCCATCTTGGGTATGGGAATCAGGAAGTGGAGCCTTGCGGCTTCATTTCCCGGTTCCCTACTGCGCATGCGCGAGTTGCGCTGTGCAATAAGGATGGTCCCCGCTGTCTCTGGGATCCGTGTGTTTCCCAGCAGACAGCGGGGGACCTTCGGAAAGGGGCGTAGATTCTGCGGAAAGGGGCCCCCCTGAAAGGTGCCAATTGTGGCGCCGGAGGGGGGGTTCCAATGAGCGGAAGCTCCACTTTAGGGTGGAGCTCCGCTTTAAGCATAATTAAAATCACTGCTCCTGCAAAAAACTATTGTTTTAATATATATATATATATATATATATATATATATATATAGATAGATATTAGGGATGAGCCGAACACCCCTCGGTTCGGTTCGCACCAGAACTTTCGAACGGACCCCAAATTCGTACGAACGTTAGAACTCCATTGAAGTCTATGGGACTCGAACGTTCGAAATGAAAAGTGCTAATTTTAACGGCTAATATGCAAGATACTGTCCTAAAAAGGTTTTGGGGACCTGGCTCCTGCCCCAGGGGACATGGGTCAATGCCTAAAATGTTTTTCAAAATGGCCGTTTTGGCGGGAGCACTGATTTTAATGACGATTAAAGTGAAAAAAAAAGTGAAATATTCCTTTAAATATGGTGCCTGGGGGGTGTCTGTAGTATGCCTGTGAAGTGCCATGTGTTTCCCGTGTTTAGAACAGTCCCTGCACAAAATGACATTAAACGGAAATAACACCATTTAAAACTGCTTGCGGTTTTAATGTTATATCTGGTTCCTGCAATATGGTTGAAAATCATTGAGAAAAATGGCATGGGTAGCCCTCCCTGCCCATTACCAGCCTATTTGGGTCTTGTACGCATATTAAGGGTAACCCTGTACCCATATTAAAAAAAGGAAATGCGTGTGGCCCCCAGGCCCTATATACTCAGAACAGCAGTATACAGGCGGTGCAAACAAGACAGGGACTGTGTAGGTTTGTTGTGTTAAGTTGAATCTGTTTGTAATTTTCAACTGGTACATTTTTAAAGTGTAGCTCCAGTCCAAAAAACAATTTTTAAGCTTTTTGGAAAACATAGGGAAGGGTTATCACCCCTGTATAATTTGTTTTGTCGTCCATCTTTTTTCATCTCACTTGCTGTTGTCTCCTTCCATTTGCAAGTAGGAGATGTTTGTAAGTTGGATGTTTGAAAGTAGGGGCCTGCCCTATATGCTCTGCAGAAATGGCGGAACAAGGTGTTGGTTTTGCCACAACATTGTAAGCCCTCAAAGTGACTCTTGGTGGGGAGCTGGTGCGCCCTGCTGTGAACGATTATATCAAGAATTGTAATTACATGCCATTGTTGAACAGTGGTAGAAAAATTGACCTTTGGTGGTTGTGGTGCTGGTGCCACAACACTATAAGTCCTCACAGTTACTCTGGGTGGGCACAGGAACGGGCCATCCTGTGAAATATTATATCAAGAATTGTAATTACATGTCCCTGTTAAACAGGGGCAGAGAAATTTGGCCTTAGGCACTGCTGCTGGTGCCACCACACTGCAACCTCTTCCATATACTCTAGTTTTAATGCAGGAATTAGCCCTGCTGCAAAGCATTGCATCAAAAATTGTACTTAAATGCCCCTGTTAAACAGGGGCAGAAAAATTGGGCCTTAGGCACTGGTGCTGGTGCCACCACACTGCAACCTCTGCCATATACTCTAGTTTTATTGCAGGAATTAGCCCTGCTGCAAAGCATTGCATCAAAAATTGTAATTAAACGCCCCTATTAAACAGGGGCAGAAAAATTGGGCCTTAGGCACTGATGCTGGTGCCACCACACTGCAAACTCTCCCATATACTCTTGTTTGATTGCAGGAATTAGCCCTGCTGCAAAGCATTGCATCAAAAATTGTACTTAAACGCCCCTGTTAAACAGGGGCAGAAAAATTGGGCTGATGGCATCAACCAGAACCAGAAATGTTCTTCCAACATATCAGCGGAGGAGGAAGAGGATAGACAATCAACATAACAGGACAGTCACTCAGCATCAGCATAGGCAGTCTTGAAGGGATGTGATATTTAAAAAAAAATTATTCTGTTACATCAGCTTCAGGTGCTTGGTAGCTGTGGGTGATCCAAGACTAATTCATCTTGATGAAGGTCAGTCGATCAACTGATTCGGTGGACAGGCGCACCCTGTGATCGGTAACAAAGCCACCAGCAGCACTGAAGGTGCGTTCCCGAAAGAACGCTGGATGCAGGACAGGCCAGTAGCTCAATTGCATACTGTGCAAGCTCTGGCCAGTGATCCATCCTCAAGACCCAGTAAGCCAGAGGATTTTCGGTGGGAAAGGTGTCCAAGTCTGACCTTGCCCCTAGGTATTCCTGCACCATGTAAATCAGACACTGGCGATGGGCGCTGGAACCGATCATACCTTGGGGCTGCAGACTAAAAAATTGTCTGAAAGCATCAGTCAGACGGCCACCTTCTCCACCGCTCCTTCTGACCGATGCCTCAGCAACACGTTGTCCAGGACCAGGAGTTTGTAACCTCCCAGTCTCTGGGAACGCGTTGCACAGACCTTTCTGCAAGGCCTCCCGGAGATGTCTCATCCTCTGCTCCCTCTGCGATGGCAAGATAAGGTCGGCAACCTTACCCTTGTACCGTGGATCAAGGAGAGTGGCCAGCCAGTAATGGTCCCTCTCCTTGATCCGAAGAATACGAGGATCCTTCCGCAGGCTTTGCAGGATCAGGGAGGCCATGCAGCGTAGGTTAGCTGAGGCATTCGGTCCGGAGTCCTCTGGGTCACTAAGGACAACATGATCCGCAGCTACCTCCTCCCAGCCACGTACAAGTCCACGTGTTTCTTGGGACTGTAAATCATCCCTACAAGACTGCTGCTGCTGATGCTGATGCTGAGTGCCAGCCTCCACCTCCATGCTGACACAATCATCCTCCTCCTCCTCTTCCTCCTCCTCATCCTTTTCCTGTGTGATGGGTGGCACAGCAGGAACACTGTCTGGATAAAGGGGGCCTTGAGAGGCAAGGAAGTCCTCCTCTTCCTGCCTCTGTTCTGCCTCAAGTGCCCTGTCTATTATTCCACACAGCGTATGCTCCAAGAGGTGGACAAGAGGTACAGTGTCACTGATGCATGCATTGTCACTGCTCACCATCCTTGTGGCCTCCTCAAACGGTGACAGGACAGTGCATGCATGCCTGATCATGCCCCACTGGCGTGGTGAGAAAAAACCAAGCTCCCCTGACCCTGTCCTGGTGCCGTAGTCGCAAAGGTACTCATTGATGGCCCTCTGCTGCGTGTGCAGCCGCTGCAGCATGGCCAATGTTGAGTTCCATCTGGTGGGCATGTCACATATAAGGCGGTTCTTGGGCAGGTTCAACTCCTTTTGGAGCTCAGCCAGCCGAGCACAGGCATTAAATGATCGGCGGAAATGCACACAGACTTTCCTGGCCTGCTTCAGGACATCCTGTAAGCCGGGGTACCTGCCCAAGAACCGCTGCACCACCAGGTTAAGGACGTGAGCTACACAGGGCACATGGGTCAGTTGTCCCTGTCGGAGGGTGGAGAGGAGGTTGGTGCCATTGTCACAAACCACCATTCCTGGCTTAAGCTGGCGTGGCGTCAACCACCTCTTGGCCTGCCCCTGCAGAGCTGACAAAACATCCGCCCCAGTGTGGCTCCTGTCCCCCAAACAAACCAGCGCAAGCACGGCATGGCATCGTTTTGCCTGCGTACTTGCGTAGCCCCTGGAACGCCTACGAAGCACCGCTGGTTCTGAGGACAGAGCACTGGAAGAGGCCATGGAGGAAGAAGAAGAGGAGGGGGTGGAGGAGAGAGGTGTGTCACAACCAATAGTAGCATTTTGGAGGCGTGGTGGCGGAACAACCTCCAACACTACTGCACCTTGTCCTGCATCCTTCCCAGCTGCCAGAAGAGTGACCCAATGGGCCGTGAAAGACAGGTAACGTCCCTGTCCATGCCTGCTGGACCATGAGTCAGCGGTAATATGCACCTTACCGCTGACCGCCCTGTCCAGCGAGGCAAGAACATTGCCTTCCACATGCCGGTAGAGAGCTGGAATCGCCTTCCGTGAGAAAAAGTGGCGTTTGGGGACCTGCCACTGAGGAACCGCACATTGTACAAACTCACGGAAGGGGGCCGAGTCTACCAACTGAAAAGGCAGCAGTTGAAGTGCTAGCAATTTAGCCAAGCTAGCATTCAACCGCTGGGCATGTGGATGGCTGGGAGTGAACTTCTTTCGCCGGTCCAGCAGCTGGGGCAGGGACATTTGCCTGCTATAATCGGACGTGGGTGTACCACTAGCAGAGTTCCCGGAAGCACTTGGCTGTGACACACCTAATTATACACCTTCATTCCTCTCAGAGCAGGTTTAAGAGAGGACTGAAGGTCTAGTGGTGTTGGAGATGCCAGCTGATGAGGAGCAAGGAGAGGGCCGCTTTGTTCTTTGGTGTGGGTCTTTGAGGTACGCTTGCCAACGAGCTGCATGGCAGGTCAACATATGTCTGGTCAAGCATGTGGTGCCCAAGCGGCTGATGTTTTGGCCACGTGAGATACGCTTGAGACATATGTTGCAAATAGCAGCGGTGCGATCTGATGCACTCATCTCAAAAAAGGCCCACACCAAAGAACTTTTAGAATAACGTGCAGAGGCAGCGCTCTGCACAGGCGGAGCTCTGCGGTGTGATTCAGTCGGTGTGCTGCCCCTAAGCTGGCCCCCAGAGGGCATCCTGCCTCGTTGGACATGTGCCTCCTCCTCCTCCTCCTCCTCCCTCCTTCCAGGCACCCACGTGGAGTCAGTGCCCCCATCATCCCCTCCCTCTTCATCGCTGTAGCAAACCTGGCAGTATGCTGCATCTTGTGGAACATGACTGCCAGATTGCTGTCCTTCTTGAGCATCCCCTCTCTCTGCACTCACGCTACTGCCTTCCTCTAGCTGAGTGTCATCATCAGAGCCCACAAAACACTGGGCATCCTCCTGGAGCATGTACCCAACACTGTGCTCAAAGAGTTCAGGAGACTCCTCAGGAGGACGTGGTGGGTCTAGGGAAGGAGTCACTGATGATGACATTGAGAGGAGGGAAGACGATGCGTTGGCAGCTGCTTTGCTAGAGGGCTTGGTCATCCACTCTACCAAGTCTTCGGCATGTTGTGGTTCAACATGTCCAGCTGCCGAAAAGAATGACAAGCGTGTCCCATGGCCACGTGCTGATGACAATGCACCGCGTCCACGACCAGCACTGTTGTCTCTAGACACAGAGCCTGCTTGCCCTCGCGCCTGTCTGCCTCTCCTTGCTGGCCTTCCAGACATGGTAATGGGTAGTGTATATTGTGCTAGAGGCACACAACACCCACTAACTCCTGCAGATGCCTTTATTATAGAACACCAGAGATAATCTCCTAACACTACTGACTGCACTACTGACTGCAAGCTCTATTATAAAAGATAGATCACTAGCTATATAGGTGAGGTGAATATAGCGGTGTATACTGCGGTCAGGGCACGCAGACAATAACCAGAGAACACCAGAGATAAAGGGGTATATACAGATGTATACTGTGCTGTGCTGGAGGCACACACAACTTCCAATAACTCCTGCAGATGGCAAGTGGGCTCAAATAGAGAACAGCTATGTAGGGGGATATAGCGGTATGTACTGGGTACAGAGCACGCAGACAGCACGCACTCCTAACACTACTGACTGCAAGCTCTATTATAACAGATAGATCACTAGCTATATAGGTGAGGTGAATATAGCGGTGTATACTGCGGTCAGGGCACGCAGACAATAACCACTACACAACAGCAAGATCGAAAATCGTCCGAAAACGATCGGTGTGTACTGTGTTGAAGGTACACAGAACACCCACTGCTTCAGACGCCAACACACTACACAAGGCCACCGCGCTGGCGGCCTTATATAGTGTGGGGCGTGCACTACACAGCCTGAGCTATGATTGGCCACAGGCATCCTGCCTGTGGCCAATCATGGCTCTCCTCGCTGCTGGCGCTGCGATTGGCCAAGCATGCGGGGTCACAGTGCATGCTTGGCCAATCATGAACCAGCAATGCACTGCGCCATCGCAGTGCACTGTGGGCCGTGAGCGCCACACGAATTTGGCGCGAACGGACCAAAATGTTCGGACTTCGCCGAACGGACGAACAGCCAATGTTCGAGTCGAACGTACGTTCGACTCGAACACGAAGCTCATCCCTAATAGATATATATATTGATACATGTCCCCAAGGGCAGTACCCAGACATAATAGATATAAGCCTTCAAAATGGGCACTGATTTTACCTGTTCAGCTCCCATAGACCTCAAGACCTCAAAGAAGGGGTTTGCCGTTCGGGTTAGAAGAATTCCCCTGTTCAGGAGTTCTGTTGCAAACCAAACAGGAGGGTGTTTGGCCCATGTCTATCTACAAGCACACATTTGTCTAACATTCAAGTCTTGACACCACTAGGGATGAACTCGGTGTTCGACTCGAACGCATGTTCGACTTGAACATCGGTCGTTCATCTGTTCCGCAAATTCAGAACTTTGTGGACCGTTCGCACCAAATTCGTGTGGCACGAACGGACTACAATGCACTACGCCATCGCAGTGCATTACTGGCTCATGATTGGCCAAGCATGCACTGTGACCCCACATGCTTGGCCAATCACAGCGCCGGCAACGAGGAGAGACATAATTGGCCACAGGCAGGATGCCTGTGGCCAATTATAGCTCAGGGGGTTTAGTACAAGCCCCACAGTATATAAGGCCGCCAGTGTGGTGGCCTTGTGTAATGTGTTCCGGCGTGCAGGGAAAGAGCAAGATAGGCAGAGACAGTGTGTTCTTTTCTCAGGCATCTGCAGAAGTTAAAGTGGGTGTTGTGTGCCTCCAGCACAGTATACACCTGTAGCTACCCTTTTTTGCAGGTGTTCTCTAATACAGGCATCTGCAGGAGTTAGTGGGTGTTGTGTGCCTCCAGCACAGTATACACCTGTATCTACCCTTTTTTGCTAGTGTTCTGTAATACAGGCATCTGCAGGAGTTAGTGGGTGTTGTGTGTCTCCAGAACAGCACAGTATACATCTGTATCTACCCTTTATTGCTGGTGTTCTCTAATACAGGCATCTGCAGGAGTTAAAGTGGGTGTTGTGTGCCTCCAGCACCGTATACACCTGAAGATATCCCTATTTCTGGTGTTGTGTGTTGCATAGCTTGCATATTAGCCTTTAAAATTAGCACTTTTGATTTCGAACATTCGAGTCCCATAGACTTTAATAGGGTTTTAAAGTTTGTACACATTTTTGGTCCATTCGAAGGTTCTGGGGGTGTTCGGCTCATCCCTAGACACCACCACCAATACCACCACCACAACCATCACACCATTATTCTCATTCCATGCCATCGCATTAGCAGGCAAGTTGGTACTACCCTTCAATGGAAAGTCATCATTCCACCTGGTTGCAGGAGTTAATTACACTCAGCTGTAATGATTGATTCTGGACTTTTTTGTTCTATTTGCCAGTTACTTTTTCAAATACTAGTTATTAGGCTAGGTTCACATTGCTGCGATGCGGGAACGCCGCGAATCCGCGGCGTTTTCCCGCATCGCATACCTCCCGCCGGCAGTTCACACTGCCCTATGCGGACGGCTGGGGGTGTCAATGTTATGTTAATGACACCCCCAGATCCGTCGGCATATCGCAGTGCGATCTGCCGACTCGCACAGGAATCGGATCGCATGGTGTGAACCCCCATGCGATCCGATTCCGTTGCGGACCCAAAAAAGGGTCCCGTGCGAGTTTGCTGCGGGACCGCTGCGAGTTCAGCCATACTATCTGTATGGCTGAACTCGCAGCGCTACGGAGATCGGATGTGATTTGCTGTGCGAATCACATCCGGATCTCCCCCCGCAGCGGTGTGAACCCAGCCTTACAGTGTACTTTTGTGTATCACTTTTCTTTTTTTTTTATCGTTATCCTGTAAAATATTTGCATCTTTGTTACCTCAGAAGGTTAGCATTGTTTTGGAATATGTCATTCCCAAGTTGATCTAATACTGTTTTTAATAATTACACTTGTCTGCTTCTTCACTTGAAATACAACTGTTAATCATTGACAGACAGCGTGGTCAGGCTCTTTTGGCCACACATCCGCATCTCAGTCTTGACAAAGGTGCTGTCAAACTTCTGCTTTGTTAAACGTATGGTGCTTTTGGGATTGTTTTAAGGCCTCCTTTGAATACACAAATTAAAATCCTTGCAACGAACCAATAGCAATGAAATCTAGTTGTAGGATCACTCTGTCAGCATTGCTTTTAGATAGTGAAGTATAAATATGATACATAAAAAGGTGACACACTATTTAATTATTTAATTTAATTTTATTTTACAAATTGTCATCATGACAAACATATTTCATTGATAATCCATGATATTCACTCTCAAAGAAAATTATGCATAATGGCTTTTCTCCTGTACAACGCAAACATTGTTTTCTTCCAGTTTATTCTTTTGTTGCTGCCCATACGCTGTCTTGTGCACTCCACTCAACTTTTTTCATATGAACACCATACTAATCATACAATAATCATACAATGTGTTCTCTGGCAATTTTTGTGTTTGTCCCTTCAGATAATTTCAGATTAACTGTCATGATCGGCTTGGTATAATGCAATATATGGTTGCAGCCTAGGTTGGATCAAGTGCAATATAGAGTGCAGTATGGATTGGGTACACTTGGTGTCAGTGGCTCAGTCCCTGCTAGCAGTATCTGCAATGGGCAAAAAGCCCACTCACCAGTCCCCTGGATGCTGAGGTGGGAAGCAGAAGTTAAGTGAATTCTCCAGTCTCCCTGCAGCAGTGGTGCAGGTGCTGTGATGTGGGCAGTGCCAAACTACCCCCGGGTATTTTCACTCCCAGTCTCAGGCTCAGCTCTTTGCTGGTATGGTCTCCTGCTGCCAGGTGAATATTCAGTCAATGGTGCTCTTTCTCTTACTCCCTCTGTGCCAAAAGGAAGGACTTTTCCAGGCAGTTTAATAAAAATCATTTTTCACTCCTCCTATTGCACAGTGCCTATTGAGATCTGTATTGTAAGGAGTCAATTAAACCCATTATTTGACTGCCATCTCAAACTACAACTCCCAGAATTCTCAGCACTCTGCATAGAAGTCTGTGGGCTTCCTTGGCTTCAACACTCCCTCTGCTGGTCAGAGGAGAATAATGTAGCATAACCGCATTATCTCAGTATTAAGCAGAATTAATTGGTGAAAATAAAATATATTATTTTCAAAAATTATAATGACAGGCTTCATTTAAAGTCCCAATCTTTCCTCTTTTTCTCTGCATGTATAACAGGGATGGTGGCCTGCCATTATTATACAGGGTTGTGTCAGGTCACACCTTTTCTTAATGGTGAAAATAAAGGGGGAAAGCCTAAACAAAAGCTAATGTTGCCACCACATCTAATGCCGCATACACACGATCAGACTATAGTCCGCCGGATAACCTGTCCATGTGTGGGCTCCGGCTGACTTTTTCTTTCCAAAAGTCCGGCAGACTTAGAAAGAAGTTTTGACTCAAAATTTTCCGCCAGACTCGGCAGTCCAGCGGACAAGTCGGCCGCCTGTGTGCTAGTCCGCCGGACTTTTGAAATGAACGGACTTGCCCACACACGGAGAAAAGTCTGTTCATTTTGAACGTGGCTTCAGGTAGACGGGACTAGCGAAGGAAGTGAATGTCGCCGCCTCCATCGGCGAGATTGACACCTCACTGGCCCCGTTGCCTGGTATGGACTTAAAGGGGAAGCCCTACGCTGTATAAACGGCATGGGGTCCCCACAAAGTCCATATCAGACCCTTATCTGAGCACGCAGCCCGGCCGTTAGGAAAGGGGGTGGGGACAAGTGAGTGCCCCCCTCCTGAGCCATACCAGGCCGTGTGCCCTCAACATGGGGGGGTGCTTTGGGGAAGGGGGGCCCCCCACCCCAAAGAACCTTGTCCCCATGTTGATGAGGACAATGGCTTCTTCCCGACAACCCTGGCCGTTGGTTTCGGGGTCTGCAGGTGGGGGGCTTATTGGAATCCGGGAGCCCCCTTTAATAGGGGGCCCCCAGATACCGACCCCACACTATGTGAATGAGTATGGGGTACCATGTAGTCCTACCCATTCACCCGGTGAAAAAAATTTATTGGACAGCTGCGGTGGTCTTCCGTCTTGGGGGGTCTTCTCGCCGGACTCCTCCACTATCTTCTGCTCTTTTGCTAGCTCTTTTACTAGTGGAGGAGCTTGGCTTTCTTCTTCGTCGTCACTGTAAAAGAGCTGGAAGAAGAAAGGCGGAGGCCCGGCAGAAGAACCCAAGAGCGGGACAAGACCCCAGAAGAGGGGGACAAGACCCCGAAGTTGAAAGAAGAAGACCCCCAGACAGCGTCGGCAGCAATGAAGAAAGCTGGGCTCCTCCACTAGTAAAAGAGCTAGTAAAGACCCCCCAAGACGGAAGACCACCGGAGCTGTCTAATAAATTATTTTAAAAACTTGTGTTCTGTTTTTTTATTTACACTTTTTTCCCCATAATCCGGCGGTTTGTCCGCCAGACCTAATCCGCCGGAAAAGTCCGGTCCTGTGTGGGCAGGTCTGCTTGTTCGGAAAGTCCAGCGGACCTCAGCTGCAAAGTCTGGTGGGTTTGTCCGCCGGACAAAGTCTGCCGGATAGTCCAATTGTGTGTACGCGGCATAAGAGGTTTTTTAGTTTTTTTGTCTAATATTGCTTTAAAGTCAATGTAAACCTTATTCATGAAATTTGACCTAGGCGCATACAGTTAGGTCCATATATAATTGCCACCAGAATAAAACTAAAACAAAACAATCCAAATGAATTTGAAGTGCGGACTTTCAGCTTTAATTCAAGAGTTGAACATAAATATTAAGTCCAAATTTTAGGAACTGCAACCATTTTTATACACAGTCCCCCCAATTTTCAGGGGCCCAAATGCAATTGGACAAATGAATATAATCATAAATAAAATGTTCATTTTTAATATTTTGTTGAGAATCCTTTACTGTGGCAATAACTGCCTGAAGTCTGGAACCCATGAACGATACTAAAGACTGGGTTTCCTCCTTTCTGATGCTTTGCCAGGCTCTAACTGCAGCTGTCTTCAGTTGTTCTTGTTTGTGGGTCTTTCTGCTTTTAGTTTTGCCTTCAGCAAGAAAAATTCATGCTCAATTGGGTTGAAATCAGGTGATTGACTTGGCCATTGCAGAATATTCCACTTCTTTTCCTTCAAAAGCTCCTGGGTTGCTTTTGCAGTGTGTTTTGGATCATTGTCCAATCAAATTTGCTTAATTAGGCTGAATCTGGGCTGACAGTATATCTTCTGTCACATCATCAATAAACACCTTTGACCCAGTGCCACTGGAAGCCATGCATACCCATGCCATCACACTGCCTCCACCATGTTTTACAGATGACGTTGTGTGCTTTGGATCATGAGCTGTTCCAAGCCTTCCCCCCATTATTTTCTTACTGTCATTCTGGTACAGATTAATCTTACTTATAAATGAAGAACATAACAGACGTTGGAGAATGTATACAAAGCCTGAATAAAATAAGATAGGTCAAGCGTTACTGTATGGCTATGCTCTATACAACTGCCTATACTCCTTCTGTCTCAGCTAAATAGTCCTGTTCAAGACAGGAATCCCTTCGGGGCCCATTGAGGCTACACCCACACCCCTAAAGGGAGCATACTGTGCTAGGCGGAACCTCCTATGCCCCCTGGTCCCCCCGTCTAAGCGGAATGGACTTTGATACTTGTGAGTGAGCGAGAGATTTGGGAGTTCATTCATAAATCTCCAACTAAATAGCCCTCTGAACAAAGAGTACGTTTGCTAAAGTTCCGAAGAGTTTCTCCAGATGTCATGAGGGATAATTGGGAAGGTGTGAAAATGGGGGGGAAGGGAAAAGAGGGAAAGAGGTAGGGAATAGAGCCAGATGAACATGTCAACAGATGAGAAGTGAACTGCCCTAAGAAGGGATGAAATGGTCAAGGATGCCCTCCAGGTATGAGGGAAATGCCCAAGTGATGGGCCCAAGGCTCCCAGCTGGTTTCAAACTGGGAATTGGTGTTCAGTAGGATACTGGTGAGTTTCTCTTGTGACATTATCCAGGAAATTTTACCTATAGCTGCCTTAAAGGAAACCCTGGGTTGCTTCCATGCCTTGACAGCCTTGTTCCCAAGAAAACGAAATGTATTAGTTTGCGGTTATATTTAGATGTTTTGGGAAGGTTAGCATTAAGTAGAGTGATGGCTGGGCTTCTCGGCAGTTGGAGCTTTGTGATTTTTTGAATTAAAGAAAATATTTTGTTCCAAAATGGCATTCCCACCAAATATGGGCCATGGAGACTATTAATTGGCAGCCCCGGAAGCATCTTGGGTCTGTTGCGGGGTACATTTTGGACAATCTAGCAGGGGTCAAGTACCATCTGGTCAGAACCTTGAGGCTATATTTGATTAAAGATATATTTCTGATGCCCTTGAAGGCTCTGGCGAATGAAGCTTGCCATCTCTCTACCTCCCAGTTTATTAAGATTTCGTTCTCCCAGGCTAACATATATGGGGTTTTATTCAATTGGTGGGCAAGTGACTGGTATATAACTGAGATTCCATCCCTCTGCTCTGTGGACTGCCCACACCATATCTCGTATGGTGTAAAACAGGGTGGGGTAGGTTTTTCTTTCCAGATTTTATGTAAGAAGTGTCGAATCTGGTGATATCTGAAATGTTTTGAGGGTGGCATCTCAAGTTTGTCCACACAAAAGTCCAGAGAGATCGGGCCATTGGTGGTGAAGAAGTGACCAATTCTATACAAACCCTTGTCCAGCCACCATCTAAAGGCCTTGATGTCCTTACCAGGGGAAAAACCTGGGTTGTTAAAAATGTGTGCTAGTGACTTGGCGCCTGAGGTAAAAAGTAGGATTGACTCTCAACTTGTCCCAGAGTTGCAATGACTGTGACAGGATTGGGGAGAGGATTGGAGGTCGGTCTCTAGGGGCATACCATAATAAGCCATAAGTCAAGTGTGAAGGCTGGAACTGCCTGCCTCTCTAATTGAACCCAGTCAGGTTTTTCCCTTCTGTTGTAAACAGTGGAAAGCTGTGCTAATCTTGCAGCATGGTAATACCATAGGAGACGCGTGATATAGAGGGTTTTTTTTTTGTGGGAGTCTGTGTCCTTTACCTTCCCAAATTAATTTGTTAACTTTTCCCTGAAAGACCTTTAGATGGTCCATTTTAATGTTTATCGGGAGGGCTCTGAAGAAGTAGAGAAGTCTTGGGAGAATTAATTCTCCCCAATCAAGAGATCTCCCCCCGGACCATTGTCCTAAGTTTGCTTCCAGCTTGCTATTCAAAGGGGGAAAGTTGTCTGAGTGAAGGTGTTCTATTTTGGCTGTGAGTCTGATTCCCAAGTATTCGATGGAGGAATCACTCCACTTAAACTGAAAGGCACTCTGAAGGGCCACCATTGTTTCTGGCCTCAGTGAGATGTTGAGGGCGTGGGACAAAGAGTAGTTCACCTCTAGCCTTGAGATTACTGAGAACTGTTTTAAGAGTTTGCATAAGTTTGGCAAGGAAGTGATCGGGGATGTACGAAAGAGGAGCACATCATCTGCAAATAGTCTGCATTTGTGGGTTTGTGTCCCGCAGGACACGCCTTGCATGTTGGGATTTGAGCAAATGGCAATAGCTATAGTTTCCATCGCCATCGCAAAGATTAAGGGAGAAGGAGGGCAGCCCTGTCTAGTGCCCCTGGCTATGCTAAGTGGGCTAAAGTGTTGGCCTTGTAGTCGAATCATGGCCTTTGGGTTGGAGTATAAGGACCTAAGGACCCCCTTAAAGAGAGTCCCAAAACCCCATGTGTCCAGAAGGGTGAAAATGTATTGCCAGTCAATTGAGTCGAATGCCTTATGCAAGTCTAAGGACAAGAGCATTCCTTCTTGTTTGTGGTCACCTGCCCAGCCAGATTGGAGGAGGGAGACTATGTCCACCGCTCTCCTAATTTGATCTGGCCCCTATCTGCCTGGGATGAATCCCACTTGGTCTTTATGGACATAACAATTAATGAATGTGGAGAGTTGGTTAGCTAGGATTTTAGTCAGAATTGTAAGATCATTATTTATAAGTGATATGGGTCTGTAGTTTTCTACGTCCTCATGATTTTTGTTGGGTTTGGGGATTACTGTAATAAAGGCCATATTGAGATGTGGGTCTAGGGGGGAACCCTCCGTCTTGGAGTTGAAGAACTTAGCCATGTGGGGGGCCAAGATTTCCCCAAATGTTTTATAATAAGGTGCTGAGAGGCCATCTGGCCCTGGGGCCGAGCCTGACTTCAAACCCTTGATGACCCCCAGTATCTCTTCTACCAAGAAAGCTTCCTCCATTAGGTCTTTGTGTTCCTGGGATAGGGAGGGTTCTGAATGAAGGTGGAGTGTAAGGGGTCCTTCTTCGTCAGGGTAGGACTATACAGCTTAGAATAGAAATCTTGAAAGGCCTGCAACTCTGCGAACTTGGATTCTAGTTTGTGAATGTCCATCTGACGCTCCTTTTTAAGTTGACGCGCTAGCCTGATTAATTCTCCTCTGACAGTGGCCTTGTGGGCAGCCCAGAGAGTTTCCGGGAGATATTGTCTGCTTCGTTCAGACGAAAATACTCCTTAATGGAATCTGCTATTGTCTTGATATGTTAAGGGTTACTGAGAAGTGATTCATTGAGTTGCCAGTGAGTTCCTCTTGTTTTAGTGAGGACGTTGGCTACTGTGTTATTTGTTATTTGGGTCGCAGTGTTAGATAGGTCTCTGTCCAGCAGGTCTGAGAATTTAGAAAAGAGGTCAGCTTGGAGTGCTGATATGTCCTGTAAAGAATAGGTGGGAGATGCAGACCCCTGAAGATGGGGTGTGGGGGGTCCTGCAGGAGAAAGAGTGTAATCCTCCATGTGGCGGCTCAGCAGCGGCTCAGTGGAGACCGGGGAGGGAGCCTGAGGTGAATGGGGGTTGTTTGAGGGCCGCTGGGAATGGTGTGGGCCATCTTGGGCTGCTTGAGAGTAGGTCAGGATTGCTGGGGCTAAAACTTGCCTGGTGTCCTGGGGCCTGTTTGTGTGGGCCGCGTGTGTCTGCAATGTGGCAGTGGCAGCGGCCATCTTGGTACACCCGAGCTCCTCAGTGCTATCGAATTGTGGTCCAAGGTCCCGTCTGGAGGAGGGGACTGGGTATCTGGGGGCATTCTCTGCCGTTCCTTGGGCTCTGACTGTGTGGCGTGGGGTGCCTCCGGGGGGTATAGCGCATTCTGTGCTGCTCTGCGGTCCGGGGTGGAGCGGAGCTCTCTGCTCAGGCATCCATGTAGGAGCTCTCGCACATGCGTTCTTTTGCTTAACTGGCTTTTTTAGATGTTTTTTTGTCAAAGTCTAATCTGGCTTTTCTATTCTTCAGGCTTATGAGTGGTTTGCACCTTGTGGTGAACCCTCTGTATTTGCTCTCGTTTTCTTAATTGTAGACTTTGACAATGATACACCCACTTCCTGGAGAGTGTCCTTCACTTGTCTGGATGCTGTGAATAGGTTTTTCTTTACCATATAGAGCATCCTGCGATCATCCACTACTATTGTCTTCCATGGACATCCAGGCCTTTTTATGTTGCTGAGCTCACCAGTACGCTCTTCTTTACTCAGAATGTACCAAACTGTTGATTTAGACACTCCTAAAGTTGCTGCTATCTCTCTGATGGATTTGTTTAGTTTTTGCCTATTTGAAGGGTGTGGGGGGGGGGGGTGCCTTTCCTCCAATCAACTGTCTTCCAGTGTAAGCCAAGACTGCACTCACAGTGCAGAATGAGGAAGTAAAATTTCTAAGTCAATGTAAGAATTCTAAAGAATATAGAAAGGGAAAGACAGCAGATATACATGTAAAACTTATGAAATTATTGAAATTATTTTTTTCTTATTCTCCAGCACAGTATCATTCTCTACATGCCACACACAAGCAACCTTGTTTTATCAGTATATGTAATTAAACATTTAAGTTAATGAGTGCATTTAATTTGTTGACTGGAGGTAAAAATGTGATATATATGCATTGATCAGTATGTTTATGTTTTCATTGTTCTTGCTCTTATTCTTCCTCTGTAGCAAATATCAGCAATATCTTGACCTTTAGTAAATCTGAGTCCTGGAGTGAAAACAAAGAATTCCATAAATATTTACCTTTGAGTCACAACCTCCTTTCTGCAAATCAAATGCTCAGCAGTCAGCAGCCTGTGAATTCTTAATAAAAATGGAAATGTTTGCAGATTGATTCTGTAACATCAGGTCGACAACGACCTTTGCAGCTGACCTTGTGTCACAGCATTAAAAATGAATCCTGAAACTAACAGAAAAATGGATTTCAAAATATGGTCTCCAGCATTTTCTACTTTTTAACCAAGCATTGCATGTCCCATATTTTTACCTTAGCGCTTGCATTTATGAATTCTTCACATGCTGATATAATAGTCCAGAAATATTGGAAGGGTTAATTTATTATCAGTATACATGAAAATGACAGTGTTGTAAATAGAGTACCATAGGCAGTAAAATACAGTCTAACTGCATTTTTTTCTTCTTTTGGAAATAAATACAAAGCTTTTCTTTAGGTTAAATCATCCATAAATGTAGACAAAAAGTTAAAGAACCCAGAAAAGCCAGTGCAGCAACAATATTTAAAAAGGGATCAAAACATCCCTGGGAATTACAGAACAGTTAGCCTAACTTCAATAGTATGCAAGCTCTTGGAGGGGATGATAAGGGACTATATACAAGATTTTAGTAATGAGAACGGTATCATTAGCAGTGATCAGTATGGATTCCTGAAGAATCGTTCTTGCCAAACCAATCTATTAACCTTCTATGAGGAGGTGAGTTGCCATTTAGATAAAGGAAGACATGTAGACGTGGTGTATCTGGATTTTGCAAAAGCATTTGACACAGTTCCCCATAAACGTTTACTGTACAAAATAAGGTCCGTTGGCATGGACCATAGGGTAAGTACATAGATTGAAAACTGACTACAAGGGTGAGTTCAGAGATTGGTGATAAATGGGGAATACTCGGAATGGTCAGGGGTGGGTAGTGGGGTCCCCCTGGGCTCTGTGCTGGGACCAATCCCATTTAATTTGTTCATAAATGACCTGGAGGATGGGTTAAACAGTCGATCTCTGTATTTGCGGATGATACTAAGCTAAGTAGGGCAATAACTTCTCCGCAGGATGTGGAAACCTTGCAAGAAGATCTGAACATATTAATGGGGTGGGCAACTACATGGCAAATTAGGTTTAATGTAGAAAGATGTAAAATAATGTATTTGGGTGGAAAAAATATGAATGCAATCGATACACTGGAGGGAGAACATCTGTGGGAATCTAGGATGGAAACGGACCTGGGGGTCCTAGTAGATGATAGGCTCAGCACTGGCATGCAATGCCAAGCTGCTGCTAACAAAGCAAACAGAATATTGGCATGCATTAAAAAAGGGATTAACTCCAGTGATAAAGCGATAATTCTTCCACTTTACAAGACTCTGGTCCGGCCGCACCTGAAATATGCAGTTCTGGGCACCAGTCCTCAGGAAGGATGTACTGGAAATGGAGCTAGTACAAAGAAGGGCAACAAAGCTAATAAAGGATCTGGATGACATTAGTTATGAAGTAACAGAACAAAAGGCCTAGTGCAACAAGCACAGCACATACCCCTCAGGATGTTTATTAGACGGACCAGTGAGTATTTAAAATATAAATGTTTATTCAAAAAAGTTTATAAAATTTGTATATATATATATACAGATACAATGTAAAATCAAAAAATCTCTATCTTAGCATATGTAACATGGTATCAGCTCAAACAAAGGGCCTAAGACATGTATTTCATTGAGCCAACATGTTTCAGACTATCCGTCTTTTTTCACAGGCATTACAGTCATCTCATCTATACATGTTCTATAATGTAAACATATTCATATTAGTACAATCTCATCAAAGAAATAAGGGTGTATACTGTAGCTCAACAAAGTTGCCACAATATATAGCCACAAAATAGGTACTCACTTGCCGTAGCCCTCTACTATGCTCAACAATAGGGGGCAAATACTGTAATGCAGACCTGAAATAAGTATAGCACACTGCGGGTCAGATGTAAATATGCATGGTTGATGGATAGGCACCAAGGTGACACAGCACAGACAATTGTGATTGTGGACACTGGACACTGCAAGATCTCCACTGATTGATTAAACATTCAGTACAGTATAACACCAGCTGACGTGTACAGCTAGGTGCATATCTAATAAAGAAAAAGTATGTAGAAAAAATAAGTCCAATGTAATTGAATGCGTAACTTGCTAGTCAATTACAAATAGGGATGAGCCGAACACCCCCCGGTTCGGTTCGCACCAGAACTTTCGAACGGACCCCAAATTCGCACGAACTTTAGAACCCCATTGAAGTCTATGGGACTCGAACGTTCGAAATTAAAAGTGCTAATTTTAACGGCTAATATGCAAGATACTGTCCTAAAAAGGGTTTGGGGACCTGGCTCCTGCCCCAGGGGACATGGGTCAATGCAAAAAAAAGTTTTAAAAACGGCCGTTTTGGCGGGAGCACTGATTTTAATGACGAATAAAGTGAGAAAAAAAAGTGAAATATTCCTTTAAATATGGTGCCTGGGGGGTGTCTGTAGTATGCCTGTGAAGTGCCACGTGTTTCCCGTGTTTAGAACAGTCCCTGCACAAAATGACAATAAACGGAAATAACACCATTTAAAACTGCTTGCGGTTTTAATGTTATATCTGGTTCCTGCAATATGGTTGAAAATCATTGAGAAAAATGGCATGGGTAGCCCTCCCTGCCCATTACCAGCCTATTTGGGCCTTGTACGCATATTAAGGGGAACCCTGTACCCATATTAAAAAAAGGAAATGCGTGTGGCCCCCAGGCCCTATATACTCAGAACAGCAGTATACAGGCGGTGCAAACAAGACAGGGACTGTGTAGGTTTGTTGTGTTAAGTTGAATCTGTTTGTAATTTTCAACTGGTACATTTTTAAAGTGTAGCTCCAGTCCAAAAAACAATTTTTAAGCTTTTTGGAAAACATAGGGAAGGGTTATCACCCCTGTATAATTTGTTTTGTCGTCCATCTTTTTTCATCTCACTTGCTGTTGTCTCCTTCCGTTTTCAAGTAGGAGATGTTTGTAAGTTGGATGTTTGAAAGTAGGGGCCTTCCCTATATGCTCTGCAGAAATGGCGGAACAAGGTGTTGGTTTTGCCACAACATTGTAAGCCCTCAAAGTGACTCTTGGTGGGTGCTGGAGCGCCCTGCTGTGAACGATTATATCAAGAATTGTAATTACATGCCATTGTTGAACAGTGGTAGAAAAATTTACCTTTGGTGGTTGTGGTGCTGGTGCCACAACACTATAAGTCCTCACCGTTACTCTGGGTGGGCACAGGAAGGGGCCCTCCTGTGAAATATTATATCAAGAATTGTAATTACATGTCCCTGTTAAACAGGGGCAGAAAAATTTGGCCTTAGGCACTGCTGCTGGTGCCACCACACTGCAACCTCTCCCATATACTCTAGTTTTATTGCAGGAATTAGCCCTGCTGCAAAGCATTGCATCAAAAATTGTACTTAAACGCCCCTGTTAAACAGGGGCAGAAAAATTGGGCCTTAGGCACTGGTGCTGGTGCCACCACACTGCAACCTCTGCCATATACTCTTGTTTTATTGCAGGAATTAGCCCTGCTGCAAAGCATTGCATCAAAAATTGTAATTAAACGCCCCTGTTAAACAGGGGCAGAAAAGTTGGGCCTTAGGCACTGGTGCTGGTGCCACCACACTGCAACCTCTCCCATATACTCTTGTTTGATTGCAGGAATTAGGCCTGCTGCAAAGCATTGCATCAAAAATTGTACTTAAACGCCCCTGTTAAACAGGGGCAGAAAAATTGGGCCTTAGGCATCACCCAGAACCAGAAATGTTCTTCCAACATATCAGCGGAGGAGGAAGAGGATAGACAATCAACATAACAGGACAGTCACTCAGCATCAGCATAGGCAGTCTTGAAGGGATGTGATATTTCAAAAAAAATTATTCTGTTACATCAGCTTCAGGTGCTTGGTAGCTGTGGGTGATCCAAGACTGATTCATCTTGATGAAGGTCAGTCGATCAACTGATTCGGTGGGCAGGCGCACCCTGTGATCGGTAACAAAGCCACCAGCAGCACTGAAGGTGCGTTCCGAAAGAACGCTGGATGCAGGACAGGCCAGTAGCTCAATTGCATACTGTGCAAGCTCTGGCCAGTGATCCATCCTCAAGACCCAGTAAGCCAGAGGATTTTCGGTGGGAAAGGTGTCCAAGTCTGACCTTGCCCCTAGGTATTCCTGCACCATGTAAATCAGACGCTGGCGATGGGTGCTGGAACCGATCATACCTTGGGGCTAAAAAATTGTCTGAAAGCATCAGTCAGAAGGCCATCTTCTCCACCGCTCCTTCTGACCGATGCCTCAGCAACACGTTGTCCAGGACCAGGAGTTTGTAACCTCCCAGTCTCTGGGAACGCATTGCACAGACCTTTCTGCAAGGCCTCCCGGAGATGTCTCATCCTCTGCTCCCTCTGCGATGGCAAGATAAGGTCGGCAACCTTACCCTTGTACCGTGGATCAAGGAGAGTGGCCAGCCAGTAATAGTCCCTCTCCTTGATCCAAAGAATACGAGGATCCTTCCACAGACTTTGCAAGATCAGGGAGGCCATGCAGCGTAGGTTAGCTGAGGCATTCGGTCCGGAGTCCTCTGGGTCACTAAGGACAACATGATCCGCAGCTACCTCCTCCCAGCCACGTACAAGTCCACGTGTTTCTTGGGACTGTAAATCATCCCTACAAGACTGCTGCTGCTGATGCTGATCCTGAGTGCCAGTCTCCACCTCCATGCTGACACAATCATCCTCCTCCTCCTCTTCCTCCTCCTCATCCTTTTCCTGTGTGATGGGTGGCACAGCAGGAACACTGTCTGGATAAAGGGGGCCTTGAGAGGCAAGGAAGTCCTCCTCTTCCCTCTGTTCTGCCTCAAGTGCCCTGTCTATTATTCCACACAGCGTATGCTCCAAGAGGTGGACAAGAGGTACAGTGTCACTGATGCATGCACTGTCACTGCTCACCATCCTTGTGGCCTCCTCAAATGGTGACAGGACAGTGCATGCATCCCTGATCATGCCCCACTGGCGTGGTGAGAAAAAACCGAGCTCCCCTGACCCTGTCCTGGTGCCGTAGTCACACAGGTACTCATTGATGGCCCTCTGCTGCGTGTGCAGCCGCTGCAGCATGGCCAACGTTGAGTTCCACCTGGTGGGCATGTCACATATAAGGCGGTTCTTGGGCAGGTTCAACTCCTTTTGGAGCTCAGCCAGCCGAGCACAGGCATTAAATGATCAGCGGAAATGCACACAGACTTTCCTGGCCTGCTTCAGGACATCCTGTAAGCCGGGGTACCTGCCCAAGAACCGCTGCACCACCAGGTTAAGGACGTGAGCTACACAGGGCACATGGGTCAGTTGTCCCTGTTGGAGGGTGGAGAGGAAGTTGGTGCCATTGTCACAAACCACCATTCCTGGCTTAAGCTGGCGTGGCGTCAACCACCTCTCGGCCTGCCCCTGCAGAGCTGACAAAACATCCGCCCCAGTGTGGCTCCTGTCCCCCAAACAAACCAGCGCAAGCACGGCATGGCATCGTTTTGCCTGCGTACTTGCGTAGCCTCTGGAACGCCTACGGAGCACCGCTGGTTCTGAGGACAGAGCACTGGAAGAGGCCATGGAGGAAGAAGAAGAGGAGGGGGTGGAGGAGAGAGGTGTGTCACAACCAATAGTAGCATTTTGGAGGCGTGGTGGCGGAACAACCTCCAACACTACTGCACCTTGTCCTGCATCCTTCCCAGCTGCCAGAAGAGTGACCCAATGGGCCGTGAAAGACAGGTAACGTCCCTGTCCATGCCTGCTGGACCATGAGTCAGCGGTAATATGCACCTTACCGCTGACCGCCCTGTCCAGCGAGGCAAGGACATTGCCTTCCACATGCCGGTAGAGAGCCGGAATCGCCTTCCGTGAGAAAAAGTGGCGTTTGGGGACCTGCCACTGAGGAACCGCACATTGTACAAACTCACGGAAGGGGGCCGAGTCTACCAACTGAAAAGGCAGCAGTTGAAGTGCTAGCAATTTAGCCAAGCTAGCATTCAACCGCTGGGCATGTGGATGGCTGGGAGTGAACTTCTTTCGCCGGTCCAGCAGCTGGGGCAGGGACATTTGCCTGCTATAATCGGACATGGGTGTACCGCTAGCAGAGTTCCCGGAAGCACTTGGCTGTGACACACCTAATTCTACACCTTCATTCCTCTCAGAGCAGGTTTCAGAGAGGACTGAAGGTCTAGTGGGGTTGGAGATGCCAGCTGATGAGGAGCAAGGAGAGGTCCGCTTTGTTCTTTGGTGTGGGTCTTTGAGGTACGCTTGCCAACGAGCTGCATGGCAGGTCAACATATGTCTGGTCAAGCATGTGGTGCCCAAGCGGCTGATGTTTTGGCCACGCGAGATACGCTTGAGACATATGTTGCAAATAGCAGCGGTGCACTTGTCTCAAAAAAGGCCCACACAAAAGAACTTTTAGAATAACGCGCAGAGGCAGCGCCCTGCACAGGCGGAGCTCTGCGGTGTGATTCTGTCGGTGTGCTGCCCCTAAGCTGGCCCCCGGAGGGCATCCTGCCTCGTTGGACATGTGCCTCCTCCTCCTCCTCCTCCTCTCTCCTTCCAGGCACCCACGTGGAGTCAGTGCCCCCATCATCCCCTCCCTCTTCATCGCTGTAGCAAACCTGGCAGTATGCTTTGCTAGTACCCTGAGACTGGGTGAGAGAGGATGAGGAGGTTGAAGAGGGCTTGGTCATCCACTCTACCAAGTCGTTGGCATGTTGCGGTTCAACATGTCCAGCTGCCGAAAAGAAGGACAAGCGTGTCCCATGGCCACGTGCTGATGACAATGCACCGCGTCCACGACCAGCACTGTTGTCTCTAGACACAGAGCCTGCTTGCCCTCTTTTATCGGCTCGCGCCTGTCTGCCTCTCCTTGCTGGCCTTCCAGACATGGTAATGGCCTGAAGGGAGTTGGGTAAAACAGCAGTGTAATGGAGTCACACAACACCCACTAAGCCCTGCAGATGGCTCTATTAGAGAACAGCAATAAACAGTAGATACAGGTGTATATTGTGCTGGAGTCACACAACACCCACTAACTCCTGCAGATGCCTTTATTATAGAACACCAGAGATAAAGGGGTATACTGTAATTGAGTCACACAACACCCACTAAGCCCTGCAGATGGCTCTATTAGAGAACAGCAATAAAGGGTAGATACAGGTTTATATTGTGCTGGAGGCACAAAAAACCCACTAACTCCTGCAGATGCCTTTTTTATAGAACACCAGAGATAAAGGGGTATATACAGATGTATACTGTGCTGTGCTGGAGGCACACACAACTTCCAATAACTCCTGCAGATGGCAAGTGGGCTCAAATAGAGAAGAGCTATGTAGGTGGATATAGCGGTGTGTACTGGGTACAGAGCACGCAGACAGCACGCACAAGCTCCTAACACTACTGACTGCAAGCTCTATTATAAAAGATATTTCACTAGCTATATAGGTGAGGTGAATATAGCGGTGTATACTGCGGTCAGGGCACACAGACAACAACCACTACACAACAGCAAGATCGAAAATCGGCCAAAAACGATCGGTGTGTACTGTGTTGAAGGTACACAGAACACCCACTAACTGCTTCAGACCCCAACACACTACACTAGGCCACCGCGCTGGCGGCCTTATATAGTGTGGGGCGTGTACTACACAGCCTGAGCTATGATTGGCCACAGGCATCCTGCCTGTGGCCAATCATGGCTCTCCTCGCTGCTGGCGCTGTGATTGGCCAAGCATGCGGGGTCACAGTGCATGCTTGGCCAATCATGAGCCAGCAATGCACTGCGATGACACAGTGCATTGTGGGCCGTGAGCGCCACACGAATTTGGCGCGAACGGCCCATAACGTTCGGAATTCGCTGAATGGGCGAACAGCCGATGTTCGAGTCGAACGTATGTTCGACTCGAACACGAAGCTCATCCCTAATTACAATATATAGTAATGCTCACCTAGAACAAAGCATGCAAGAAGCGTCCCATCAGCATGCACCACACAGTGTACATCACGCCATGGTGCAGGCCTTAAATATCTGTCATGCTATTAAGGAACAGCTGAGGAAAGGCGCGATCTGGCGGCCATTTTACATTCTGTCTTATGTCAGTGTAGGGACAGGATGCTGTGTGCAGCAGGGAGAGACAGTAGTGACACAAATCACTAGCTATTAGGTCCACAAAAGTCATTTTAACTGGTATAGGTGTAGTACAGTATATAGGGTTCAGTGCACTGCTGTGCTGGTGATTGCAGCAGCCTGTCTTTTGTCAGTGTAGGGACAGGACGCTGTGTGCAGCAGGGAGAGACTGTAGTGACACAAATCACTAGCTATTAGGTCCACAAAAGTCATTTTAAGGACTGGTATAGGTGTAGTACAGTATATAGGGTTCATTGCACTGCTGTGCTGGTGATTGCAGCTGTCTTTTGTCAGTGTAGGGACAGGACGCTATGTGGAGCAGGGACAGTCAGTTTAATCACTAGCTAGCCATTACTACTAGGTCCACAAAGGTCATTTTAAGGACTGGTATAGGTGTACAGTATATAAGGTGCTGGTGTACTGCTGCTGACTGCTGCCCTATTCTGCAGCAGTCTTTAATCAGTGTAGGGACTGTCTGCAAATCACTAGCTACTAGGTCCACAAAGGTCCTTTTAAGGACTGGTATAAGTGTACAATATATAGGGTGCTGGTGCACTGCTGCCCTATTCTGCAGCAGTCTTATCAGTGTAGGGGCTAAGGGACAGTCTGCAAATCACTAGCTACTAGGTCCACAAAGGTCCTTTTAAGGACTGGTATAGGTGTACAGTATATAGGGTGCTGGTGCACTGCTGCTGACTGTTGCCCTATTCTGCAGCAGTCTTTTATCAGTGTAGGGACTGAGGGACTGTCTGCAAATCACTAGCTACTAGGTCCACAAAGGTCCTTTTAAGGACTGGTATAGGTGTAGTACAGTATATAGGGTTCAGTGCACTGCTGTGCTGGTGATTGCAGCTGTCTTTTGTCAGTGTAGGGACAGGACGCTGTGTGGAGCAGGGACCGTCAGTTTAATCACTAGCTAGCTATTACTACTAGGTCTACAAAGGTCCTTTTAAGGACTGGTATAGGTGCACAGTATATAGGGTGCTGGTGCACTGCAGCTAACTGCTGCCCTATTCTGCAGCAGTCTTTTATCAGTGTAGGGACTGAGGGACAGTCTGCAAATCACTAGCTACTAGGTCCACAAAGGTCCTTTTAAGGACTGGTATAGGTGTACTATTTGGTGTGCAGTATATAGGTGTGTAATACACGTATAAAATACTTGCACATATAATAAGCATAGTATAGTGCATTTCCACTGTGCAGCATTGTGACTGCTGCGCAGTTCTGCAGCGATACTACAAAGAGTGACAAACACAATAAAAAAAAAAGTATTATAACTGGTGTGATAGACCAGTGGCCCCCAAAAATGACAGACTGAAACGGGGTGTTATATACCTTCTTCCACATACATACTGCACTTCTCTAGAGACTTTTGTCACAGGGTCATTTAAAAAATGACAGGCAGAGCAAGAGGCAGGCCCTTCCGCAGGGGGGGTAAGGGTAGGGCAGGAGCAACAGGCTTGAGCCAAAGTGGCAAATTGCAGAAGGTGCGTGCGATTACGTCAAAGGACGCACCAGACTTGGTTGAGTGGCTCACTCAGCCTTACTCTTCTGCACCCTCCTCATCCTCTCGATCTGCACCCTCTTTTTCACTCTCTGCTATGTGCACCCCCAAAGACATTAATACCAACACCACCACCACCATATACCTTCCGCTTGAGTCACAGGAATTATTTTCCGATCCATATCAAGACATTTCCAATGCGCAGCCACTCTTGGCATTGGATCAGGAAGAGGAGGTAGCAACAACCGCCACTCAGCAGTCTGACGACAGTACCCAGATCAGCCCAAGGAGGAGGTTGGTCCCCGGTGTTGCTGCCTACTCTGACATCTCTAATTATAGCGGTGGGGAAGGTGATGTTGATGATGACGTGTCTATTGATGTCACGTGGGTGCCCACAAGAGAGGAAGAGGAGGGGAGTTCAGAGGGAGATATGGACCAGCAGATAGGAAGGAGAAGCAGGTGGAACTTAGATTGCACAGGAGGGACAAAGCAGGCTGCTAATGTATCAGGAGCGAGGCATCAACCATTTGCGGTCACATCTGGCGCTCCCAGGACACCAGCACATGGCTCCACAGTGTGGGCTTTTGCAGTCAACGCATACATTGTGGTAAGCCCAAAACTCACCTAGGGACGACTGCCTTAAGAAGGCACATGAGCTGCCATCACCGAGCCCATTAGGAGCAACAGAACCCACAAAGCCACACTCCAGGCTCTCACCGTCCATCCTCGTCTTCTACTTCTCCTTCTCCTCTCTCCTCACAATTGTACTCCACTCCACCTTCCATCATGCCATCCTCACGTTTTTTTGCAAAAAGGCTGGCTTCCGTGGGCCAAATGTTTGAGCGTAAAAAAATGATGACGCCGGATAACCCTCTTGCCCAGGCTTGCCAGAACTGATAGCCCGCCAACTACTGCCATATAAACTTGTGGACTCTGAGGCCTTTCGAAAATTTGTGCCCATTGGAACACCACAATGGAAGGTCATAGGAAGGAAGTATTTCTCACAGAAGGGCATCCCAGGCACACAGTGTCAGTGCCAAGATACATCTGATACATCTGACCAAAGACACGTGGTCTAGCAAACACTGGCAGGGAAGGTATATCACTTTTACTGCCCACTGGGTGAACCTTCTGACGGCCGTCAAACATGTAACCCGTGGCACCCGTGTTGATTTGGTTTTACCACCATGGATTGCATGCAGGCCTGGCTCTTCTTCTCCTCCTCTTACTCCATCCTCCTCCCTCTCCTCCTCGGCTGACTCCTCCTTTTCCGCTGCTAGCGTCTCTTCCGCTGCGCCGCCCAAGCTCCCAGAACCTATTCGACATGCCAGGTGAGACGTTGCCATGCTGTGCTGCGTCTGTTGTGCCTGGAAGCCAAGAGCCACACTGGCCCTGCACTCCTTTCAGCTTTGCGTTCACAGGCAGATCAGTGGCTAACACCGCTCAATTTGACAGTTGGTAAAGTGGTGTGTGACAACGATGCCAATCTGCTAAAAATTGCGCACGTGCCATGCATGGCACACGTCTTAAACTTGGTCATGCAGCGATTCGTTGTCAAATACCCTGGGGTCCAGGACATCTTGCGGCAGGCAAGGAAAATCTTGGCCCATTTCAGAAGATCTTACACGACCATGGCTCGCCTTGCTGACATTCAGCGGCGACACAATCTGCCGGTCAGACGTCTTATTTGCGATTGCCCGACACGATGGAACTCAACCTTCTATATGCTTGATAGGCTGCTCCAGCAGAAACGTGCAGTTAAAGTCTACCTGTATGAAATCTGCAGCAGAACAGGTTCTGGGAGCTTGGTTTTTTTTCACCGCACCAGTGGCTACTCATGCGCGACGCATGCAGACTTCTGCGGCCATTTGATGAGATCACCAAACTGGTCAGGCGCAGCCATAGCACCATCAGTGACATGGTACCTTATGCCTTCTTTATGGAGCATGCATTGCGTCGTGTCACTGATCAAGCCATGGAGGAGCAGGAGCAGGAAGATGCGGAAGTCGCAATGCTGGATGAATTCCCAGGGGGACTACTCTATCTGAGACAAGTCAACAACAGGAGTCTGAAGAGGAGTCAGAGGAGGATGGTGCCGGGGCGGATGAGGAGGAGCAAGAAGAGCATGCTTTAAACCTTTCTGGGATCCCTGTTGTTGTGCGTTGAAGGGGAAAGGAGAACAAGGAGGATGACATTATCCTGGATGATGAGCAGGAGCCAGGCCACCACACCGTTTCCAGTTTAGTGGAAATGGGGGCCTTCATGCTCCACTGTTTTAACAAGGACCCCTGTATAAAAAGCATAAGGGTCAAGGACCAGTACTGGGTGGCAACGTACTTAGACCCCCCCGTACAAACACAAAATGTAAGAAATGTTACCACCGTCACAGAGGGCTGTCAGAATGGAGCACTTCCAGGCCTTGCTTCGAGAAATACTGCATTCTGCTTTTGCGTGCGCTGGCAGAGGAGGAATTCCCACTCCCAGAGAAAGAGTTGCGGGTACCAATCCAACAGCGCCTGCAAGAAGAGGCTGGTTTGAAGATGTGTTGGTGACTTCTGATATCAGGTCATTCTTTCAGCCGACCCATCGACAGGTCTCATCCAGATCCAGCATCAGGGAATGCCTAGACCGACAGGTGTCCGACTACATCGGGTTAACGGCTGATGTGGACGCTCTGAGGAGTGATGAACCCCTGGACTACTGGGTGGGCAGGCTTGACCACTAGCCAGAGCTTGTCCAATTTGCAATGGAACTGTTGGCTTGCCCCTCGTCCAGTGTCCTGTCCGAAAGGGCGTTCAGTGTAGCAGGGGGGATCGTGACCAATAAGCGCACTCGCCTAGCTCACGACAGTGTTGACTACCTCACATTTATAAAAATGAATGAGGCACGGATCTCCGAGGAATTCAAAACATGTGACCAGTAGACCATGTATATCTCTATAAATGATTTATTTAATTGAGCACACAGACCTTTTATCTACATTTGGTTGACTTACTTGTACAATAAAAGCACATCGTACTATATGCCCGTACCCTCCTGTTTGTAGAGGTTGAGCGGTGTCATATTTTTGGAGAGTTGCTGGTATCAGTGCTGCTGTCAGTGCTCTCTATCTTGGTGCTGGTGTCAGTGCTCTCTCTCTATCTCGGTGCTGGTGTGGTGTCAGTGCTCTCGATCTCGGTGCTGGTGTGGTCTTAGTGCTCTCTATCTTGGTGCTGGTGTCAGTGCTCTCTATCACAGTGCTGGTGTCAGTGCTCTATATCACGGTGCTGGTGTCAGTGCTCTATATCACGGTGCTGGTGTCAGTGCTCTCTATCTCGGTGCTGGTGTCAGTGCTCTCTATCACAGAGCTGGTGTCAGTGCTCTATATCACGGTGCTGGTGTCAGTGCTCTCTATCACGATGCTGGTGTCAGTGCTCTATATCACGGTGCTGGTGTCAGTGCTCTATATCACGGTGCTGGTGTCAGTGCTCTATATCTCGATGCTGGTGTCAGTGCTCTATATCATGGTGCTGGTGTCAGTGCTCTATATCTTGGTGCTGGTGTCAGTGCTCTATATCACGGTGCTGGTGTCAGTACTCTCTATCTCGGTGCTGGTGTCAGTGCTCTATATTTCTCACAGTGCTGGTGTCAGTGCTCTATATCACAGTGCTGGTGTCAGTGCTATCTATCTCGGTGCTGGTGTCAGTGCTCTCTATCACGGTGCTGATGTCAGTGCTCTCTATCACGGTGCTGGTGTCAGTGCACTCTATCATGAAGCTGGTGTCAGTGCTCTATATCATGGTGCTGGTGTCAGTGCTCAATATCACGGTGCTGGTGTCAGTGCTCTATATCACAGTGCTGGTGGCAGTGCACTCTATCACGGTGCTGGTGTCAGTGCTATCTATCTT
Source organism: Lithobates pipiens (assembly GCF_037356315.1). Taxonomy (NCBI): domain Eukaryota; kingdom Metazoa; phylum Chordata; class Amphibia; order Anura; family Ranidae; genus Lithobates; species Lithobates pipiens. The sequence goes on from NW_027507903.1 coordinate 301,092,950, forward strand.
GGTGCTGGTGTCAGTTCTCTCTATCTCGGTGCTGGTGTCAGTGCTCTCTATCACAGTGCTGGTGTCAGTGCTCTATATCATGGTGCTGGTGTCAGTGCTCTCTATCTTGGCGCTGGTGTCAGTTCTCTCTATCTCAGTGCTGGTGTCCGTGCTTTCTATCACGGTGCTGGTGTCAGTGCTCTATATCACGGTGCTGGTGTCAGTGCACTCTATCACAGTGCTGGTGTCAGTGCTCTCTATCTCGGTGCTGGTGTCAGTGCTCTATATCACGGTGCTGGTGTCAGTGCTCTATATCACAGTGCTGGTGTCAGTGCTCTCTATCTCGGTGCTGGTGTCAGTGCTCTCTATCACGGTGCTGGTGTCAATGTTCTATATCACGGTGTTGGTGTCAGTGCACTCTATCTCGGTGCTGGTGTCAGTGGTCTATATCACGGTGCTGGTGTCAGTGGTCTATATCACGGTGCTGGTGTCAGTGCTCTGTATCACGGTGCTGGTGTCAGTGCTCTGTATCACGGTGCTGGTGTCAGTGCTCTATATCATGGTGCTGGTGTCAGTGCTCTCTATCTCGGTACTGGTGTCAGTGCTCTCTATCATGGTACTGGTGTCAGTGCTCTCTATCACGGTGCTGGTGATCATTTCCTGCACCCTCTTCATAGCCTACCCTGACCTTTCCTCTCCTCCATTGCCTTAATGCGCTCCTGAGTCCTGAATTGTCAAAATTTCACAGATAAAAAAAGAATGCTTGTAGTTGTCGATCCCAGATTCACTTCATACATTTGTTATGTCAGTGGCCATGTGGTGGGACTATGTGTGCACAGCTAGTAAGTATTTTGTGGCTGAAAATATGACCTGTAGGTTTTTAAGGTTCGCCTGCCATTGAAGGCAATGGGGCCCGCCGCAAACTTTGCAGTTCGCAAACTTTTGGCCACGTTCGCGGTTCGCGGTTCGCATTAGCGAAATGTCCCGTCGGAAGTTCGTCCATCTCTAATTGCATGCTCCTATTAAATAGGGGCTGAAAAATTGGGCCTTAGGCCGCGTACACACGGGCGGATTGTCTGCCCAACTTAGTCCGCTGAACAGTGTTTCAGCGGACAATCCGCTCGTGTGTGGGCTTCAGCGGACTTTTTCAGCGGACAGTCTGACTAACAAAGTCTTACGGAATTTCCGTAAGACAGTCCGTCCAAACTTGGTTTCAGCGGACAGTGCGCTCGTGTGTAGGCAAGTTGGACTGACTAAGTATGACGCATGCCCAGAAAGGATTTACAGGGCGGACAGGGCGGAAGCGCTCGGTCTTGTAAAACTAGTGTTCGTATTGAAGCTAGCATATTCGTCATGCTGCTAATTTTGTGTTTTTTTAATATAGCCCGTTCTTTTCTTCTTCGTAATGCAAGAAAAGTGAAGTAGCTTTGCTGCTTATATTCACACAGAGTTATACCAAATGTTTTTATTCATCCTCATCCTATGATTAATCTTCCAATTATAGAAAAATATATTAAAAAAATAATTAAAAAAAAAACCCCCAAAAAAATCCAAAACCAAAAAAAAAAAAAAAAAAAAAAATTATAGAATTTATCTATTACTATATATTTTTGGAACTACTATTGTCAGTAAATTTTTTTTTTATTTTTTTTTTTTTTTTTTTTTGTGGGTAGGGGGGGGGGGGGTTTGAAACAAGATGGACTTGCATTTTTTTTGGCCAAGCAGGACTATGTAAGTAGAGATAGATAGATAGATAGATAGATAGATAGATAGATAGATAGATAGATAGATAGATAGATAGATAGATAGATAGATAGATAGATAGATAGATACCCAAAACCAGCATTTTAGCTTACACATGATTGCATGTTCAAAATCAGCAGAGCTTCCCCTCATTTCAAATGTTAAGGCCGCGTACACACGGGCGGACTGTTCGCCCAACTTTGTCCGCTGAACAGTGTTTGGGCGGACAGTCCGCTCGTGTGTGGGCTTTCAGCGGACAGTTTCAGCGGACAGTTGGACGGACAAGGTTTTTCGGAATCTCCGAAAAACTGTCCGCTGAAACCTTGTTTCAGCGAACAGCCCGCTCGTGTGTAGGCTTGTTCGTCAAACAAAGTTGCGCGCATGCTCAGAAAGGATTTTCACGCCGAAAGCTATAATGCAGTGTATAGGACGTCGTATTTTTCGTCCCGTCGTACGTGCTGTTCACGTCATCGCGCACGGTTTCAGCAAACTGTTCGTTCGTCGTGTGTGGGCATGTCCGTCCATGCTAATTTTGAGCGGACTGTTTGCTGAAACTGTTGGACGGACAAAGTTGGGCGAACAGTCCGCGCGTGTGTACGCGGCCTAAGCCTCAAATTTACAGCGACTGCACTTGAAGTTAGCATATTTACATGAACGTGTGTTTTGTAAATAACCCCCAGAGTCTTTTGACATGTACCTGCCTACTCACAAATAAACTCTGTTTTTTAAGTCAAAAAAAAAAAAAACATACAATATTTTTGGAAATAATAAATATTTATTTTTCTTCAGAACAAAACTAAATCAAGAGGGAGGCAACACTGGAGACAATTTTGACGTTTGTGAAGCCTTTTGTCCCCCAGGCACACATCAAGTGAGTGGCCACCAAAATTCAGAACCTGTGTAACATGTAAATAGGGAGCACAACATGGTCCTAGAATCCCAAAGACCAGGAACAGCAGCAGATGAGATCTATGTCCCCAGACTGTGGTACTACAACAGCCTGCGTCTTCTTTCAGAGCAGACTGAAACCAGGCAGTCACTTCTGACTCTTCCGTCTAGCCTTCCCTCCACGCTTCGCTGGAGGCTGTGCCTCTGGTGGTGGACTTGTGGTAGGAGGAGGAGGAGGAGGAGCAGTAGGGTCTGCGTTATACAGCTTGGTGGTCGGTGTGAGCTCACCCTTCAGACCCCGTTGATTGGCATAAAAAAATATGGCTTCGCACAAGTTGCGCTGTGCTTTTTCCATTTCTAGTAACTTACTAGCCAAATAAGTACCATAGGCCTGCTCAGGATTGGGGGGTTTGCTCAAAACTTGGGTGGCTTGGCGTATAAGTGCCAAGGACTCCTCCTCTGTACGGGTCATCCTCCTGGGCCTTTTGCTGGCTAGGCGGAGGGGAGGGACCTGGCTTTCGGTCCGACTCCTGCTGGGCCCAGCTAGCTCCTGTGTGTGGCTGGTCCCGGCCTCCTCCTCCATACCACTGGTCCCGGCCTCCTCCTGGGTGAGCTCATCCTGTGTAAAAAACAAAGAAATCAATAAATAAAATATGTCTATATTTTGAAATCATCAATCACTAACAATTTTACAGTTCTCACTTGCAAATACATTTGTCTTGAAATACAAAAGGCTATCATTTTGACACCATAATTTTTCCATCAGTTCACCAAGATTTGAGCCACATTTGTGGAAACTACTGTATCCTTATATCTAATTTAATTTGTGATGAAATCCTAGATTTGGAAGCAATTCAAACATTGAACTTTACATCATTAATATTTGGGCAATCCAAACTTTAGAAACTAAAATATACCTGGCTCCAGCTGGGCGCATCAACTTCGTCCAGCAAGGAAGGGTCTGGATCTTCCAGGGATGGCTCACCTGAGGTGGAGGGAAGGGTGGAGGGACGGGTAGACGGAAGAGTCGAAAGTGACTGCCTGGCTTCTGACGTGTCATCCAGAAAACGCAGCCTGTCATAATACCACAGCCTAGGTACATAGACCTGACCTGCTGCTGATCCTGATGTTTGGGACTCTAGGATCTTTCTGCGCTCCCGCCTATACACGCTACGCAGGTTCTGAATTTTGTTGCTCACAAAGTCAGTGTCTGCCTGGGGGAGTCGGGTTTTCACAAACGTCAAAACTGTCTCCAGTGTCTTCTTCCAGCCAGAACGGCTAGAATATTGTGGGTGTTTGCAATCCCAAAGACTCCTGTGCGACTCGATTATATCAAGAAATGTGGAGAGGAAGGCCTCCTCCTTAAAGGGGTCTGGGTTATACCTTTGCATTTTATGTTTATGTTTTTTTCTGAAAAAAAAAAAAAAAAAGTAAATAAATACTAAAAAAAAATAAAAAAAATGTCAGACCAAATGCACACTATTTATATTGTGACAATGTAGGCGAGACACACACTACCACACACGCTACCCCCCCCCACACACACACTACCCCCCACACACACACACTACCCCCCACACACACAAACACTACCCCCCCACACACACACACACTACACACACTACCCCCCCCATACACACACACACTACCCCCCACACACACACACTACCCCCCACACACACAAACACTACCCCCCCCACACACACACACACTACACACACTACCCCCCATACACACACACACACACACACACACACACACACACACTACCCCCACACACACAAACACTACCCCCCCCCCCCCCACACACACACACACACACACTACCCCCACACACTACCCCCCCACACACACACTACCCCCCACACACACAAACACTACCCCCCCACACACACACACACACTACACACACTACCCCCCCATACACACACACACACACACACACATTACCCCCACACACTACCCCCCACACACACTACCCCCCACACACACAAATACTACCCCCCCCACACACACACTACACACACTACCCCCCCCCACACACACACACACACACACACACTACCCCCCCTATACACCCACCCCCACCCCCACACTACCACACAAAACACCAACCCCACTCAACCACCAACCCACATAAAAATCAATTAACCATCAATAAGGTTAAATTTCAATATACACATTCCTAACGCAGGCTTAAAATCAAAATAAAATAAAACGATAACTATCTTACCGTCGCGTGTAGCACTCGCTGCTTCCGTTCGGACAAGCGTACGGCCTCGCGGTAACGCTTTATATACAGTGCATGCGTTCAAGCTCCGCCCGCGTCGCCCGCCCCTGACGTTCCGTGTGACCGTATTTCCCCGCCCCTTTTACCCTCGTTCCGCTGTGGGAGATTGATAGGTGAAAATGGCGGATGGAAATTCAGTGAGCAGCGTGAGCAGCGCGGAGGAAAGCCCTGAACCCCATGCTTCCGGAGCAAACAGGAGATATAAGGCCACAAACATGGCCTTTGAAGAGATGGTGGAGATGGTGAATATATTAAAAAGGGAAGACTATGATGGGGAAAATGGCCCGTACCCCAAACCCAATATCCGCAAAAGCGGCATCTTGGATAAGGTCATCACAACTTTGCATATCAAATTTGGGGTACGAAGAGGCAAGGACCAGCTACGGAAACGATGGAGCCGGACCAATATCATCGCATCAAAAAGGTCCTGAAAAAAAGTGAGTAAACTCCGTGTTTATCGTGACTGTCGGACATAATCGTTCGTATAGGTATTATATGTAAATCTGGCGGATTAGATCGTAATCGTTCGTGTAGGTATTGTATGTAAATCTGGCGGATTTGATCGTTCGTGTAGTTAATAGTTCATGTAATGAGCGAATATGCTTGTTCGTATATGTGGACGTAAATAGCATGAATTTGTATATGGTGTAAATTTATCTGGTGTTGGATTAGATTTTAATTAGTTATTAATTTTTTTGTATTGTTCATGATAAACTGAATTGTCACACTCAGTTTATAGGATATACATTTTTAATAAAGTTTCATAAATTTATTCAGTGCAATGTAGACTCAATAAACAAATGAGATAGATAGATAGATAGATAGATAGATAGATAGATAGATAGATAGATAGATAGATAGATAGATAGATAGATAGATAGATAGATAGATAGATAGATAGATAAAATGCTGGTTCAACATCTGGACTGGGAAACATTTAGTGTAGTTTGGGACATCATAGAACATTTTTTGACATAATCACACACAGGTACTCCAGGGGATAATTCGAGTGTGTCCGTCTGTGAAACTTGGACAAAAGATATAAAGTATCACAGTTTGGTTAAAGGCTAGGTTCACATTGCTGCAATGTACGAGATCAAATGTGATTTGCACCGCACTGCAGTGCAAATCACATGTGATCTCTGTGTGATGCGTTTTCAGCCATACATATAGTATGGCTGAATTCGCATCGCATCCGGCCCAAACTTGTACATGGCCCTTTTTTTAGTCCACAGCCGAATCGGATCACATGGGTGTTCACACCATGTGGTCCGATTCCTGTCCGAGTTTAAAGATTGCACTGTGATATGAGAAATAATTTGGAGGTGTCAATAAAACTTTACACTGATACTCCCAGCAGGTCACATAGGGCAGTGCGAACTGCCTCCGGGAGGCATGCGATGCGTGAAAACACAGTAGATTTGCAGCGTTCGCACATCGCAGCAGTCTGAACACAGCCTAACTAAAAAAATGTCATTTTAATGATGTATTAAACTAGGAGCTTGTAATAACCAGCTAATAATTGTACACCACTTCAAACCAATGTTTCATATTCAAATTTCTGAACTCAAATATCACTATGCTTAAAAGTATCCTTTTTTTTTTTTTTTCATTCTCATAGGGGAACAAAGACTCAGACAAGAGGCGGAGCAGCCCAGGACCCCCCGACCTCGCCAGCCTGATTGGGCAATTAGCCCCAGCCCCGTGTCGGTGATGGAGCTGCCCAGCCCCGTGTCTGTGAGGGAGCAGCCAAGCCCTCTGTCCATGAGGGAGCAGCCAAGCTCCGTATCTGAGCTGGATCAGCCGAGCCCAGGGCTAGATGTGGAGGAGGAAGAGCTGGTGGAGATACACACCCCACAAAGTGAGTGTCTGACAACCCAGCTTAAGGTAAACAATTAATGGCTGTATATTTTAACCAATTTTTTATCTACACATGTTTTTAGGTGATGATCTGGTTGTGGTAGGACAAGCCGCGGAGCCATTTTCCACGGCCAGTGCCCAGAGGCTGATTGGTGACATCATGGCCTGGAATGGCCAGATTGATCGGATGGAGAACCAAATTCTAAACATCCAAAGAGAACTGGTCACTATGAGGCAGGGAATGAAGAACATGATTGATGTTTTAGGGAGAATCTAAGCCCCTTTTCCCTAAAACCCAATCGATCATGTTCTTCATTCCCTTGGAAAAAAGTTTTTAATGTTTTTACAACATTGTTTTTAGAGGCCAAATTTTGAAGATGCGCACGGTGTGTCAACATGTGCTATGTGCCATCAGAGGATCGCAATGTACGCATTTGGTGTTTGCAAACCCTTCCTCATTCTAGTATGTGAGAGGAAGGGATTGCACACACCAAACACGTCCATTGATCACTCATGATGGTACATAGCACATATTGACATTACCAATTTTTGGTGTGCATCTTCAAAATTTGGCTTTACCCCTTGTTTTCTGTAAATAGTTAAAAATATGATTTTTTTTTTTTTGGATAATTGTATTTTATATATAGATATATCTATATATTTCTATGTTTACAAAAAAAGAAAAGAAAAAAAAATTACAAAAAAAAAAAAAAAGAAAGAAAAATATCTAAAAAAGAGGCACTGGTTGGAATGTGCACTATTAAAAAATCAAAAAAAAAAGATGTGTGTGTGTGTGTGTCTACTTCTTTCAATACTTAATACCAGTTTGGGAAGTCATTTTGTGTTTTTTGTCACAAAGGGCCTTATTTCCTATTGGCAAAAACAACTTTGCTATACAAATGCACTAGGACAGGAATATGCAATTAGTGGAAATCCAGCTGTTGCAGAACTACAAGTCCCATGAAGCATAGCAAGACTGACAACCACAAGCATGAGACCTAGAGGCATGATTGACTTGTAGTTTTGCACCAGCTGGAGGTTGGCCAATTGCATATCCCTGAATTAGGACAATGTAGGAGACAAGCAACGTGAAAAGCAAACAAGAACCAAACTTAAAAATTTGAACAGACAATACATATTTCAAGAAAAATACATTGTTATTGCTCAGCTGGCATTGGAATAGCCCCCCTACCATTAAAATAGCTGACATAGCGGTCACGCACCTCACGTGCTGTTTGGGGGGCTAAGCCAGGAAGGGCATGATCCAGCCCTGTGAGTTCTGGTAATATTAGTCCGGTCTCAGGCCCAATAGGCTGCAGGTACTGGTTACCTGAAAATTTACGTAGAAAATTGTGCAGAATGCAGCAGCACAGAATCACATAGTTCAGTTTATATTCTGCAAGGTTGATCGCTGTCAGTAACAGACGGAACCGGCTGGCCATAATGCCAAAGGCACTCTCCACAACCCTTCTTGCTCTGGCCAGCCGGTAATTAAAAACCCTCCTCTCCGGGGTGAGGGTCCTTTGGGGGAAGGGTTTCATAAGATGGTCACTCAGACCGAACGCTTCATCAGCTAGAAACACAAACGGTAGACCCTCCACATTCTCGGCATCTGGTGGCAAGTCCAGGCCACCAGTGATAAGACGGTGGCAGAACTCGGTCTGCCTAAAGACTCATCCGTCAGACATCCGGCCGTTCTTCCCCACATCCACATAAAGAAAGTCACATTGTGCTGACACCACCACCATTAGCACCACACTATGGAACCCCTTATAATTCCAATAGTAGGACCCCGAATGGGGTGGGGGCACAATCCTCACATGTTTCCCGTCGATCGCCCCTCCGCAGTTGGGAAAGTCCCAACGGGCAGCGAATTGGGAAGCCACAGTCTGCCATTCCTGTGGCGTGGAAGGACACTGGGGAGTCAAACACAGGGAAAAAAAATGAGTCATTAACCACTTAACAACCGCCCATTGCCGATTAACGGCTTCAGGGCGGTTGTTTAACTCTGAGAGGCCGTTAATTAACGGCCTCCCAGAATTCTGCTCTCGCGCGCCCCCTGGGGCGCGCACACGAGAGCATCCGTGACCGCTGGGTCCAGTGGACCCGGCGCATCACGAATCACGGTAAACGGCCGATCATCGCGGCCGTTTACCACGTGATCGCTCCGTCAAATGACGGAGTGATCACTTGTAAACAAGCCGGCGTCATGTTATGACGCCGGTTCCTCCCTCCCCCTCTCTGTACCGATCGGTACAGCGGAGGGGGAAGAGATCGGTGTCAGCAGCGATGTGGGCTGCATCTGCAGTGCCCACATCGCTGCTCACCGAAAATTAACCCCTCGATTCCCTGCATTACTCTGCAATACCCTGCCATTACTCTGCATTACTCTGCAATACCCTGCCATTACTCTGCAATACCCTGCCATTACTCTGCATTACTCTGCCATTACTCTGCAATACCCTGCCATTACTCTGCAATACCCTGCCATGCCCTGCAACACTCTGCCATGCCCTGCAACACTCTGCAATGCCCTGCAACACTCTGCAATGCCCTGCAACACTCTGCAATGCCCTGCAACACTCCGCAATGCCCTGCAACACTACGCAATGCCCTGCAACACTCCGCAATGCCCTGCAACACTCCGCAATGCCTTGCAACACTCCGCAACGCCCTGCAACACCCTGCAACGCCCTGCAACACTCTGCAACACTCTGCAACACTCTGCAATACTCTGCAACACCCTGCAACACCCTGCAACACCCTGCAACACTCTGCAACACTCTGCAATACCCTGCAACACCCGCCAATACCCTGCAACACTCTGCAATGCTCTGCAACACCCGCCAATACCCTGCAACACTCTGCAATGCTCTGCAACACCCGCCAATACCCTGCAATGCTCTGCAACGACATACTATGAGATACCCAGCCATAGTCGGTGATACCCTGCAATACCCAGCCATAGACACCCCCCCCCCCTCCCGCCACCCTCAGCCCTCCGGTGCTTCTACCGAATCGCTAATACGATCAAAGCCAGAATCTTTTTTTTTTTTCAGGCTTCCCAGCTTAAAGGTGAGATGCGGGGTCTTATTGACCCCACATCTCACTGTAAAGAGGACCTGTCATGCCATATTCCTATTACAAGGGATGTTTACATTCCTTGTAATAGGAATAAAAGTGATCAAAAAAAATATTTTTGGGGAAAAAAATGTCAAACTAAAATAAATAAAGTAAAATGAACAATAAAAAAAATGTTTTTTTTTTAAAGCGCCCCTGTCCCCATGTGCTTGCATGCAGAAGCGAACGCATACGTAAGTCCCGCCCACATATGAAAACGGTGTTCAAACCACACATGTGAGGTATCGCTGCGAACGTTAGAGCGAGAGCAATAATTCTAGCCCTAGACCTCCTCTGTAACTCAAAACATATAACCAGTAAAAAAAAAAAAAAATCGTCGCCTATGGGGATTTTTAAGTAGCGACGTTTGGCGCCATTCCACGAGCGTGTGCAATTTTGAAGAGTGACATATTAGGTAACTATTTACTCAGCGTAACTTCATCTTTCACATTATGCAAAAATTGGGCTAACTTTACTGTGTTTTTTTTTTTTTTTTAAGCACAAAACTGTT